>NW_026893814.1:0-364492 GCF_032452875.1 Bos javanicus
CAGTGCACTGATCACGTGACTGATCATGGCACATCATCACGTGGCTATCATGCACGGCATCATGTGGCTGATCATGCAATGATCACCTGGCTACCATGCACTGATCACGTGACTGATCATGCACTGATCACGTAATTGATCATGCACTGATCACGTGGCTGATCATGCACTGATCATGTGGCTGATCATGCACTGATCACGTGACTGATCATGCACTGATCACGTGACTGATCATGCACTGATCACGTGACTGATCATGCACTGATCACCTGCCTGGTCATGCACAGATCACGTGACAAATCATGAACTGATCACATAGCTATCATGAACTGATCACTGGCTGATCATGCACTGATCACGTGGCTGACATGCACTGATACCGTGACTGAGCATGGACTGATCACATGACTATCATGTAGTGATCACGTGACTTAATGGCTCTGATCATGTGACTGATCATGCACTGATCACGTTTGCTATCATACACTGATCATGTGCCTCTGGAGGCAATAAACAAAGAGCTGAGTAGGCACGAATCATACAGTCAGCAGGCAATAATCATGGAACTCAGCTGTGAGGAATCATGCTGCTCAGCTGGCAATAATCAAGCAGCTGAGCAGGCAGGAATTACGCAGCACAGCTGTCAATTGTCAAGCAGATGACAGGCAGGAATCGTGCAGCTCAGCTGGCAATTGTCAAGCAGATGAGCAGACAGTAATCACGCAGCTCAGCAGGCCCTGATCACGTGACTGAGCATGCACTGTTCACGTGGCTGATCATACACTGATCACGTGATGATCATGCACTGATCACTTGATATCATGCACTGATCACATGGCTGATCATACACTGTTCACGTGTCTGACCATGCACTGATCGTGGCTGATCATACAGTGCTCAGGTAACTGATCATGCACTGATCACGTGGCTATCATGCACTGATCACGTGGCTGATCATACACTGTTCACGTGGCTGATCACACACCTGTCACGTGACATATCATGCACTGATCACATGGCACTCATGCACTGATCACGTGGCTGATCATACTCTGCTCACGTAACTCATCATGGGCTGCACATCACGTGGCTATCATGCACTGATCACGTGGCTCGTCATGGAATGATCACATAGCTACCATATACTGGTCCATGACTGATCATGCACAGATCACGTAAATGATCATGCACTGATCACGTGACTGATCATGTACTGATCACGTGACTGATCATGCACTGATCACGTGGCTATCATGCTCTGCTCACGTGGCTGATCATGCAACGATCACGTAGCAACCATGTACTGGTCACGTGACTGATCATGCACTGATCACGTAATTGATCCTGCACTGATCACGTGGCTCATCATGCACTGATCACGTGGCTGATCACACATGTATCACGTGACTGATCATGCACTGATCACGTGGCTCTCATGCACTGATCACGTGGCTATCATGCACTGATCACGTGGATATCATGCACTGATCACGTGGCTGATCACACGATCACATGACTGATCATGCACTGATCACGTGGCTATCATGCACTGATCACGTGGCTATCATGCACTGATCACGTGGCTGATCATGCAATGATCACGTATTACCATGTACTGATCACGTGACTGATCATGCACTGATCACGTGACTGATCATGCACTGTCAGTGACTTATCATGCACTGTTAACGTGAGTGATCATGCACTGATCACGTGACTGATCATGCACTGATCACGTGGCTATCATGCACTGCTCATGTGGCTGATCATGCAATGATCACCTAGCTACCATATACTGGTCACGTGACTGATCATGCACTGATCACGTGACTGATCATGCACTGATCACGTGGCTATCATGCACTGATCATGGCTGATCATACACTGATCACGTGACTGATCATGCACTGATCACGTGACTGATCATGCACTGATCACGTGGCTATCATGCACTGATCACTTGGCTGATCATACACTGATCACGTGCCTGATCATGCACAGATCACATGACTGATCATGCACTGATCACGTGACTGATCATGCACTGATCACGTGGCTATCATGCACTACTCACGTGGCTGATCATGCAATGATCATGTAGCTACCATGTACTGATCAGCTGACTGATCATACACTGATCAGGTGACGGATCATGCACTGATCACGTGGCTATCATGCACTGATCACGTGGCTGATCATGCACTGATCACGTGCCTGATCATGCACTGATCACGTGACTGATCATGCACTGATCACGTGCTGATCATGCACTGATCACGTGGCTGATCATGCACTGATCACGTGACTGATCATGCACTGATCACGTGACTGATCATGCACTGATCACGTGGCTATCATGCACTACTCACGTGGCTGATCATGCAATGATCATGTAGCTACCATGTATGGTCACGTGACTGATCATACACATCAGGTGACTGATCATGCACTGATCACGTGGCTATCATGCACTGATCATGGACTGATCATGCACTGATCACGTGCATATCATGCACTGATCACGTGACTGCCCATGCACTGATCACGTGATCATACACTGATCATGTGACTGATCATGCACTGATCACGTGGCTGATCATGCACTGATACCGTGACTGAGCATGGACTGATCACATGACTATCATGTAGTGATCACGTGACTTAATGGCGCTGATCATGTGACTGATCATGCGCTGATCATGTTTGCTATCATACACTGATCATGTGCCTCTGGAGGCAATAAACAAAGAGCTGAGTAGGCACGAATCAAACAGTCAGCAGGCAATAATCATGGAACTCAGGTGTGAGGAATCATGCTGCTCAGCTGGCAATAATCAAGCAGCTGAGCAGGCAGGAATTACCCAGCACAGCTGACAATTGTCAAGCAGATGACAGGCAGGAATCGTGCAGCTCAGCTGGCAATTGTCAAGCAGATGAGCAGACAGTAATCACGCAGCTCAGCAGGCGCTGATCACGTGACTGAGCATGCACTGTTCACGTGGCTGATCATACACTGATCACGTGACTGATCATGCACTGATCACGTGGCTATCATGCACTGATCACGTGGCTGATCATACACTGTTCACGTGTCTGACCATGCACTGATCACGTGGCTGATCATACACTGCTCACGTAACTGATCATGCACTGATCACGTGGCTGATCATGCACTGATCAGTGGCTATCATGCACTGATCACGTGGCTGATCATACACTGATCACGTGACTGATGCACTGATCATCTGGCTATCATGCACTCATCAACTGGCTATCATGCACTGATCACGTGGCTGATCATACATTGATCACAGGACTGATCATGCACTGATCACGTCTATATCATGCACTGATCACATGACTGCCCAAGCACTGATCACGTGGATGATCATACACTGATCATGTGACAGATCATGCACTGATCACGTGGCTATCATGCACTGCTCACGTGGCTGATCATGCAATGATCACGTAGCTACCATGTACTGGTCACGTGAGTGATCATGCACTGATCACGTAATTGATCATGCACTGATCACGTGACTTATCATGCACTGTTCACGTGACTGATCATGCACTGATCACGTGACTGATCATGCACTGATCACGTGGCTATCATGCACTACTCACGTGGCTGATCATGCAATGATCATGTAGCTACCATGTACTGGTCAGGTGACTGATCATACACCCATCAGGTGACTGATCATGCACTGATCACGTGGCTATCATGCACTGATCACGTGGCTGATCATGCACTGATCACCTGCCTGGTCATGCACAGATCACGTGACAAATCATGAACTGATCACATAGCTATCATGAACTGATCACCTGGCTGATCATGCACTGATCACGTGGCTGATCATGCACTGATACCGTGACTGAGCATGGACTGATCACATGACTATCATGTAGTGATCACGTGACTTAATGGCGCTGATCATGTGACTGATCATGCACTGATCATGTTTGCTATCATACACTGATCATGTGCCTCTGGAGGCAATAAACAAAGAGCTGAGTAGGCACGAATCAAACAGTCAGCAGGCAATAATCATGGAACTCAGGTGTGAGGAATCATGCTGCTCAGCTGGCAATAATCAAGCAGCTGAGCAGGCAGGAATTACGCAGCACAGCTGATAATTGTCAAGCAGATGACAGGCAGGAATCGTGCAGCTCAGCTGGCAATTGTCAAGCAGATGAGCACAGTAATCACGCAGCTCAGCAGGCCCTGATCACGTGACTGAGCATGCACTGTTCACGTGGCTGATCATACACTGATCACGTGACTGATCATGCACTGATCACGTGGCTATCATGCACTGATCACGTGGCTGATCATACACTGTTCACGTGTCTGATCATGCACTGATCACGTGGCTGATCATACACTGCTCACGTAACTGATCATGCACTGATCACGTGGCTGATCATGCACTGATCACGTGGCTATCATGCACTGATCACGTGGCTGATCATGCACTGATCACGTGACTGATCATGCACTGATCACTGGCTGATCATGCACCATCAACTGACTGATCATGCACTGATCACGTGGCTGATCATGCACTGATCACGTGACTGATCATGCACTGATCACGTCTATATCATGCACTGATCACGTGACTGATCATGCACTGATCACGTGGATGATCATACACTGATCATGTGACTGATCATGCACTGATCACGTGGCTGATCATGCACTGATACCGTGACTGAGCATGGACTGATCACATGACTATCATGTAGTGATCACGTGACTTAATGGCGCTGATCATGTGACTGATCATGCGCTGATCATGTTTGCTATCATACACTGATCATGTGCCTCTGGAGGCAATAAACAAAGAGCTGAGTAGGCACGAATCAAACAGTCAGCAGGCAATAATCATGGAACTCAGGTGTGAGGAATCATGCTGCTCAGCTGGCAATAATCAAGCAGCTGAGCAGGCAGGAATTACGCAGCACAGCTGATAATTGTCAAGCAGATGACAGGCAGGAATCGTGCAGCTCAGCTGGCAATTGTCAAGCAGATGAGCAGACAGTAATCACGCAGCTCAGCAGGCCCAGATCACGTGACTGAGCATGCACTGTTCACGTGGCTGATCATACACTGATCACGTGACTGATCATGCACTGATCACGTGGCTATCATGCACTGATCACGTGGCTGATCATACACTGATCACGTGTCTGACCATGCACTGATCACGTGGCTGATCATACACTGCTCACGTAACTGATCATGCACTGATCACGTGGCTGATCATGCACTGATCAGTGGCTATCATGCACTGATCACGTGGCTGATCATACACTGATCACGTGACTGATCATGCACTGATCATCTGGCTATCGGCACTCATTAACTGGCTATCATGCACTGATCACGTGGTTGATCATACACTGATCACGTGACTGATCATGCACTGATCACGTCTATACATGCACTGATCACGTGGATGATCATGCACTGATCATGCGACTGATCATGCACTGATCACGTGGCTATCATGCACTGCTCACGTGGCTGATCATGCAATGATCACGTAGCTACCATGTACTGGTCACGTGACTGATCATGCACTGATCACGTAATTGATCATGCACTGATCACGTGACTTATCATGCACTGATCACGTGAGTGATCATGCACTGATCACGTGACTGATCATGCACTGATCACGTGGCTATCATGCACTGCTCACGTGGCTGATCATGCAATGATCACGTAGCTACCATGTACTGGTCACGTGACTGATCATGCACTGATCACGTAATTGATCATGCACTGATCACGTGGCTGATCATGCACTGATCACGTGGCTGATCATGCACTGATCACGTGACTGATCATGCACTGATCACGTGACTGATCATGCACTGATCACGTGACTGATCATGCACTGATCACCTGCCTGATCATGCACTGATCACGTGACAAATCATGAACTGATCACATAGCTATCATGAACTGATCACCTGGCTGATCATGCACTGATCACGTGGCTGATCATGCACTGATACCGTGACTGAGCATGGACTGATCACATGACTATCATGTAGTGATCACGTGACTTAATGGCGCTGATCATGTGACTGATCATGCACTGATCATGTTTGCTATCATACACTGATCATGTGCCTCTGGAGGCAATAAACAAAGAGCTGAGTAGGCACGAATCATACAGTCAGCAGGCAATAATCATGGAACTCAGCTGTGAGGAATCATGCTGCTCAGCTGGCAATAATCAAGCAGCTGAGCAGGCAGGAATTACGCAGCACAGCTGTCAATTGTCAAGCAGATGACAGGCAGGAATCGTGCAGCTCAGCTGGCAATTGTCAAGCAGATGAGCAGACAGTAATCACGCAGCTCAGCAGGCCCTGATCACGTGACTGAGCATGCACTGTTCACGTGGCTGATCATACACTGATCACGTGATGATCATGCACTGATCACTTGGATATCATGCACTGATCACGTGGCTGATCATACACTGTTCACGTGTCTGACCATGCACTGATCACGTGGCTGATCATACACTGCTCACGTAACTGATCATGCACTGATCACGTGGCTATCATGCACTGATCACGTGGCTGAACATGCACTGTTCACGTGGCTGATCACACACTGTCACGTGACATATCATGCACTGATCACGTGGCACTCATGCACTGATCACGTGGCTGATCATACTCTGCTCACGTAACTCATCATGCACACATCACGTGGCTATCATGCACTGCTCACGTGGCTCGTCATGGAATGATCACGTAGCTACCATATACTGGTCACGTGACTGATCATGCACAGATCACGTAAATGATCATGCACTGTTCACGTGACTGATCATGTACTGATCACGTGACTGATCATGCACTGATCACGTGGCTATCATGCACTGCTCACGTGGCTGATCATGCAACGATCACGTAGCAACCATGTACTGGTCACGTGACTGATCATGCACTGATCACGTAATTGATCATGCACTGATCACGTGGCTCATCATGCACTGATCACGTGGCTGATCACACATGTATCACGTGACTGATCATGCACTGATCACGTGGCTCTCATGCACTGATCACGTGGCTATCATGCACTGATCACGTGGATATCATGCACTGATCACGTGGCTGATCACACACGTATCACATGACTGATCATGCACTGATCACGTGGCTATCATGCACTGATCACGTGGCTATCATGCACTGATCACGTGGCTGATCATGCAATGATCACGTAGCTACCATGTACTGGTCACGTGACTGATCATGCACTGATCACGTGATTGATCATGCACTGATCACGTGACTGATCATGCACTGTTCACGTGAGTGATCATGCACTGATCACGTGACTGATCATGCACTGATCACGTGGCTATCATGCACTGCTCACGTGGCTGATCATGCAATGATCACGTAGCTACCATATACTGGTCACGTGACTGATCATGCACTGATCACGTAATTGATCATGCACTGATCACGTGGCTATCATGCACTGATCACGTGGCTGATCATGCACTGATCACGTGACTGATCATGCACTGATCACGTGACTGATCATGCACTGATCACGTGGCTATCATGCACTGATCACGTGGCTGATCATGCACTGATCACGTGCCTGATCATGCACTGATCACATGACTGATCATGCACTGATCACGTGACTGATCATGCACTGATCACGTGGCTATCATGCACTGATCACGTGGCTGATCATGCAATGATCATGTAGCTACCATGTACTGTCAGTTGACTGATCATACACTGATCACGTGACTGATCATGCACTGATCACGTGGCTATCATGCACTGATCACGTGGCTGATCATGCACTGATCACGTGCCTGATCATGCACTGATCACGTGACTGATCATGCACTGATCACGTGGCTATCATGCACTGATCACGTGGCTGATCATGCACTGATCACGTGACTGATCATGCACTGATCACGTGACTGATCATGCACTGATCACGTGGCTATCATGCACTACTCACGTGGCTGATCATGCAATGATCATGTAGCTACCATGTACAGGTCACGTGAATGATCATACACCCATCAGGTGACTGATCATGCACTGATCACGTGGCTATCATGCACTGATCACGTGACTGATCATGCACTGATCACGTCTATATCATGCACTGATCACATGACTGCCCATGCACTGATCACGTGGATGATCATACACTGATCATGTGACAGATCATGCACTGATCACGTGGCTGATCATGCACTGATACCGTGACTGAGCATGGACTGATCACATGACTATCATGTAGTGATCACGTGACTTAATGGCGCTGATCATGTGACTGATCATGCGCTGATCATGTTTGCTATCATACACTGATCATGTGCCTCTGGAGGCAATAAACAAAGAGCTGAGTAGGCACGAATCAAACAGTCAGCAGGCAATAATCATGGAACTCAGGTGTGAGGAATCATGCTGCTCAGCTGGCAATAATCAAGCAGCTGAGCAGGCAGGAATTACGCAGCACAGCTGACAATTGTCAAGCAGATGACAGGCAGGAATCGTGCAGCTCAGCTGGCAATTGTCAAGCAGATGAGCAGACGGTAATCACGCAGCTCAGCAGGCCCAGATCACGTGACTGAGCATGCACTGTTCACGTGGCTGATCATACACTGATCACGTGACTGATCATGCACTGATCACGTGGCTATCATGCACTGATCACGTGGCTGATCATACACTGTTCACGTGTCTGACCATGCACTGATCACGTGGCTGATCATACACTGCTCACGTAACTGATCATGCACTGATCACGTGGCTGATCATGCACTGATCAGTGGCTATCATGCACTTTTCACTTGGCTGATCATACACTGATCACGTGACTGATCATGCACTGATCATCTGGCTATCATGCACTCATTAACTGGCTATCATGCACTGATCACGTGGCTGATCATACACTGATCACGAGACTGATCATGCACTGATCACGTCTATATCATGCACTGATCACATGACTGATCATGCACTGATCACCTGGATGATCATACACTGATCATGTGACTGATCATGCACTGATCACGTGGCTATCATGCACTGCTCACGTGGCTGATCATGCAATGATCACGTAGCTACCATGTACTGGTCACGTGACTGATCATGCACTGATCACGTAATTGATCATGCACTGATCAGGTGACTTATCATGCACTGTTCACGTGAGTGATCATGCACTGATCACGTGACTGATCATGCACTGATCACGTGGCTATCATGCACTACTCACGTGGCTGATCATGCAATGATCATGTAGCTACCATGTACTGGTCACGTGACTGATCATACACCCATCAGGTGACTGATCATGCACTGATCACGTGGCTATCATGCACTGATCACGTGGCTGATCATACACTGATCACCTGCCTGGTCATGCACAGATCACGTGACAAATCATGAACTGATCACATAGCTATCATGAACTGATCACCTGGCTGATCATGCACTGATCACGTGGCTGATCATGCACTGATACCGTGACTGAGCATGGACTGATCACATGACTATCATGTAGTGATCACGTGACTTAATGGCGCTGATCATGTGACTGATCATGCGCTGATCATGTTTGCTATCATACACTGATCATGTGCCTCTGGAGGCAATAAACAAAGAGCTGAGTAGGCACGAATCAAACAGTCAGCAGGCAATAATCATGGAACTCAGGTGTGAGGAATCATGCTGCTCAGCTGGCAATAATCAAGCAGCTGAGCAGGCAGGAATTACGCAGCACAGCTGATAATTGTCAAGCAGATGACAGGCAGGAATCGTGCAGCTCAGCTGGCAATTGTCAAGCAGATGAGCAGACGGTAATCACGCAGCTCAGCAGGCCCAGATCACGTGACTGAGCATGCACTGTTCACGTGGCTGATCATACACTGATCACGTGACTGATCATGCACTGATCACGTGGCTATCATGCACTGATCACGTGGCTGATCATACACTGTTCACGTGTCTGACCATGCACTGATCACGTGGCTGATCATACACTGCTCACGTAACTGATCATGCACTGATCACGTGGCTGATCATGCACTGATCAGTGGCTATCATGCACTGATTACGTGGCTGATCATACACTGATCACGTGACTGATCATGCACTGATCATCTGGCTATCATGCACTCATTAACTGGCTATCATGCACTGATCACGTGGTTGATCATACACTGATCACGAGACTGATCATGCACTGATCACGTCTATATCATGCACTGATCACATGACTGCCCATGCACTGATCACCCGGATGATCATACTGATCATGCGACAGATCATGCACTGATCACGTGGCTATCATGCACTGCTCACGTGGCTGATCATGCAATGATCACGTAGCTACCATGTACTGGTCACGTGAGTGATCATGCACTGATCACGTAATTGATCATGCACTGATCACGTGACTTATCATGCACTGATCACGTGAGTGATCATGCACTGATCACGTGACTGATCATGCACTGATCACGTGGCTATCATGCACTGCTCATGTGGCTGATCATGCAATGATCACCTAGCTACCATATACTGGTCACGTGACTGATCATGCACTGATCACGTAATTGATCATGCACTGATCACGTGGCTGATCATGCACTGATCACGTGGCTGATCATGCACTGATCACGTGACTGATCATGCACTGATCACGTGACTGATCATGCACTGATCACGTGACTGATCATGCACTGATCACCTGCCTGATCATGCACTGATCACGTGACAAATCATGAACTGATCACATAGCTATCATGAACTGATCACCTGGCTGATCATGCACTGATCACGTGGCTGATCATGCACTGATACCGTGACTGAGCATGGACTGATCACATGACTATCATGTAGTGATCACGTGACTTAATGGCTCTGATCATGTGACTGATCATGCACTGATCATGTTTGCTATCATACACTGATCATGTGCCTCTGGAGGCAATAAACAAAGAGCTGAGTAGGCACGAATCATACAGTCAGCAGGCAATAATCATGGAACTCAGCTGTGAGGAATCATGCTGCTCAGCTGGCAATAATCAAGCAGCTGAGCAGGCAGGAATTACGCAGCACAGCTGGCAATTGTCAAGCAGATGACAGGCAGGAATCGTGCAGCTCAGCTGGCAATTGTCAAGCAGATGAGCAGACAGTAATCACGCAGCTCAGCAGGCCCTGATCACGTGACTGAGCATGCACTGTTCACGTGGCTGATCATACACTGATCACGTGATGATCATGCACTGATCACTTGGATATCATGCACTGATCACGTGGCTGATCATACACTGTTCACGTGTCTGACCATGCACTGATCACGTGGCTGATCATACACTGCTCACGTAACTGATCATGCACTGATCACGTGGCTATCATGCACTGATCACGTGGCTGAACATGCACTGTTCACGTGGCTGATCACACACCTGTCACGTGACATATCATGCACTGATCACGTGGCACTCATGCACTGATCACGTGGCTGATCATACTCTGCTCACGTAACTCATCATGCACACATCACGTGGCTATCATGCACTGCTCACGTGGCTCGTCATGGAATGATCACATAGCTACCATATACTGGTCACGTGACTGATCATGCACTGATCACGTAAATGATCATGCACTGTTCACGTGACTGATCATGCACTGATCACGTGACTGATCATGCACTGATCACGTGGCTATCATGCACTGCTCACGTGGCTGATCATGCAACGATCACGTAGCAACCATGTACTGGTCACGTGACTGATCATGCACTGATCACGTAATTGATCATGCACTGATCACGTGGCTCATCATGCACTGATCACGTGGCTGATCACACATGTATCACGTGACTGATCATGCACTGATCACGTGGCTTCATGCACTGATCACGTGGCTATCATGCACTGATCACGTGGATATCATGCACTGATCACGTGGCTGATCACACACGTATCACATGACTGATCATGCACTGATCACGTGGCTATCATGCACTGATCACGTGGCTATCATGCACTGATCACGTGGCTGATCATGCAATGATCACGTAGCTACCATGTACTGGTCACGTGACTGATCATGCACTGATCACGTGATTGATCATGCACTGATCACGTGACTGATCATGCACTGATCACGTGAGCTGATCATGCACTGATCACGTGACTGATCATGCACTGATCACGTGGCTATCATGCACTGATCACGTGGCTGATCATGCAATGATCACGTAGCTACCATGCACTGGTCACGTGACTGATCATGCACTGATCACGTAATTGATCATGCACTGATCACGTGGCTATCATGCACTGATCACGTGGCTGATCATGCACTGATCACGTGACTGATCATGCACTGATCACGTGACTGATCATGCACTGATCACGTGGCTATCATGCACTGATCACGTGGCTGATCATGCACTGATCACGTGCCTGATCATGCACTGATCACATGACTGATCATGCACTGATCACGTGACTGATCATGCACTGATCACGTGGCTATCATGCACTATCACGTGGCTGATCATGCACTGATCATGTAGCTACCATGTACTGGTCAGTGACTGATCATACACTGATCACGTGACTGATCATGCACTGATCACGTGGCTATCATGCACTGATCACGTGGCTGATCATGCACTGATCACGTGACTGATCATGCACTGATCACGTGACTGATCATGCACTGATCACGTGGCTATCATGCACTGATCACGTGGCTGATCATGCACTGATCACGTGACTGATCATGCACTGATCACGTGACTGATCATGCACTGATCACGTGGCTATCATGCACTACTCACGTGGCTGATCATGCAATGATCATGTAGCTACCATGTACAGGTCACGTGAATGATCATACACCCATCAGGTGACTGATCATGCACTGATCACGTGGCTATCATGCACTGATCACGTGACTGATCATGCACTGATCACGTCTATATCATGCACTGATCACATGACTGCCCATGCACTGATCACGTGGATGATCATACACTAATCATGTGACAGATCATGCACTGATCACGTGGCTGATCATGCACTGATACCGTGACTGAGCATGGACTGATCACATGACTATCATGTAGTGATCACGTGACTTAATGGCGCTGATCATGTGACTGATCATGCGCTGATCATGTTTGCTATCATACACTGATCATGTGCCTCTGGAGGCAATAAACAAAGAGCTGAGTAGGCACGAATCAAACAGTCAGCAGGCAATAATCATGGAACTCAGGTGAGGAATCATGCTGCTCAGCTGGCAATAATCAAGCAGCTGAGCAGGCAGGAATTACGCAGCACAGCTGGCAATTGTCAAGCAGATGACAGGCAGGAATCGTGCAGCTCAGCTGGCAATTGTCAAGCAGATGAGCAGACAGTAATCACGCAGCTCAGCAGGCCCAGATCACGTGACTGAGCATGCACTGTTCACGTGGCTGATCATACACTGATCACGTGACTGATCATGCACTGATCACGTGGCTATCATGCACTGATCACGTGGCTGATCATACACTGTTCACGTGTCTGACCATGCACTGATCACGTGGCTGATCATACACTGCTCACGTGATCATGCACTGATCACGTGGCTGATCATGCACTGATCACGTGGCTATCATGCACTGATCACGTGGCTGATCATGCACTGATCACGTGACTGATCATGCACTGATCACTGGCTATCATGCACTCATTAACTGGCTATCATGCACTGATCACGTGGCTGATCATGCACTGATCACGTGACTGATCATGCACTGATCACGTCTATATCATGCACTGATCACGTGACTGATCATGCACTGATCACGTGGATGATCATACACTGATCATGTGACTGATCATGCACTGATCACGTGGCTATCATGCACTGATCACGTGGCTGATCATGCACTGATCACGTAGCTACCATGCACTGATCACGTGACTGATCATGCACTGATCACGTAATTGATCATGCACTGATCACGTGACTTATCATGCACTGTTCACGTGACTGATCATGCACTGATCACGTGACTGATCATGCACTGATCACGTGGCTATCATGCACTACTCACGTGGCTGATCATGCAATGATCATGTAGCTACCATGTACTGGTCACGTGACTGATCATACACCCATCAGGTGACTGATCATGCACTGATCACGTGGCTATCATGCACTGATCACGTGGCTGATCATGCACTGATCACCTGCCTGGTCATGCACTGATCACGTGACTGATCATGCACTGATCACGTGGCTATCATGAACTGATCACGTGGCTGATCATGCACTGATCACGTGGCTGATCATGCACTGATACCGTGACTGAGCATGGACTGATCACATGACTATCATGTAGTGATCACGTGACTTAATGGCGCTGATCATGTGACTGATCATGCGCTGATCATGTTTGCTATCATACACTGATCATGTGCCTCTGGAGGCAATAAACAAAGAGCTGAGTAGGCACGAATCAAACAGTCAGCAGGCAATAATCATGGAACTCAGGTGTGAGGAATCATGCTGCTCAGCTGGCAATAATCAAGCAGCTGAGCAGGCAGGAATTACGCAGCACAGCTGGCAATTGTCAAGCAGATGACAGGCAGGAATCGTGCAGCTCAGCTGGCAATTGTCAAGCAGATGAGCAGACAGTAATCACGCAGCTCAGCAGGCCCAGATCACGTGACTGAGCATGCACTGTTCACGTGGCTGATCATACACTGATCACGTGACTGATCATGCACTGATCACGTGGCTATCATGCACTGATCACGTGGCTGATCATACACTGTTCACGTGTCTGACCATGCACTGATCACGTGGCTGATCATACACTGCTCACGTAACTGATCATGCACTGATCACGTGGCTGATCATGCACTGATCAGTGGCTATCATGCACTGATCACGTGGCTGATCATACACTGATCACGTGACTGATCATGCACTGATCACTGGCTATCATGCACTCATTAACTGGCTATCATGCACTGATCACGTGGCTGATCATGCACTGATCACGTGACTGATCATGCACTGATCACGTCTATATCATGCACTGATCACATGACTGATCATGCACTGATCACGATGATCATGCACTGATCACGTGACTGATCATGCACTGATCACGTGGCTATCATGCACTGCTCACGTGGCTGATCATGCAATGATCACGTAGCTACCATGTACTGGTCACGTGACTGATCATGCACTGATCACGTAATTGATCATGCACTGATCACGTGACTGATCATGCACTGATCACGTGAGTGATCATGCACTGATCACGTGACTGATCATGCACTGATCACGTGGCTATCATGCACTGCTCACGTGGCTGATCATGCACTGATCACGTAGCTACCATGTACTGGTCACGTGACTGATCATGCACTGATCACGTGATTGATCATGCACTGATCACGTGGCTGATCATGCACTGATCACGTGGCTGATCATGCACTGATCACGTGACTGATCATGCACTGATCACGTGACTGATCATGCACTGATCACGTGACTGATCATGCACTGATCACCTGCCTGGTCATGCACTGATCACGTGACAAATCATGCACTGATCACATAGCTATCATGAACTGATCACGTGGCTGATCATGCACTGATCACGTGGCTGATCATGCACTGATACCGTGACTGAGCATGGACTGATCACATGACTATCATGTAGTGATCACGTGACTTAATGGCGCTGATCATGTGACTGATCATGCACTGATCATGTTTGCTATCATACACTGATCATGTGCCTCTGGAGGCAATAAACAAAGAGCTGAGTAGGCACGAATCATACAGTCAGCAGGCAATAATCATGGAACTCAGCTGTGAGGAATCATGCTGCTCAGCTGGCAATAATCAAGCAGCTGAGCAGGCAGGAATTACGCAGCACAGCTGGCAATTGTCAAGCAGATGACAGGCAGGAATCGTGCAGCTCAGCTGGCAATTGTCAAGCAGATGAGCAGACAGTAATCACGCAGCTCAGCAGGCCCTGATCACGTGACTGAGCATGCACTGTTCACGTGGCTGATCATACACTGATCACGTGATGATCATGCACTGATCACTTGGATATCATGCACTGATCACGTGGCTGATCATACACTGTTCACGTGTCTGACCATGCACTGATCACGTGGCTGATCATACACTGCTCACGTAACTGATCATGCACTGATCACGTGGCTATCATGCACTGATCACGTGGCTGAACATGCACTGTTCACGTGGCTGATCACACACCTGTCACGTGACATATCATGCACTGATCACGTGGCACTCATGCACTGATCACGTGGCTGATCATACTCTGCTCACGTAACTCATCATGCACACATCACGTGGCTATCATGCACTGCTCACGTGGCTCGTCATGGAATGATCACGTAGCTACCATATACTGGTCACGTGACTGATCATGCACAGATCACGTAAATGATCATGCACTGTTCACGTGACTGATCATGTACTGATCACGTGACTGATCATGCACTGATCACGTGGCTATCATGCTCTGCTCACGTGGCTGATCATGCAACGATCACGTAGCAACCATGTACTGGTCACGTGACTGATCATGCACTGATCACGTAATTGATCCTGCACTGATCACGTGGCTCATCATGCACTGATCACGTGGCTGATCACACATGTATCACGTGACTGATCATGCACTGATCACGTGGCTCTCATGCACTGATCACGTGGCTATCATGCACTGATCACGTGGATATCATGCACTGATCACGTGGCTGATCACACACGTATCACATGACTGATCATGCACTGATCACGTGGCTATCATGCACTGATCACGTGGCTATCATGCACTGATCACGTGGCTGATCATGCAATGATCACGTAGCTACCATGCACTGATCACGTGACTGATCATGCACTGATCACGTGATTGATCATGCACTGATCACGTGACTGATCATGCACTGATCACGTGACTGATCATGCACTGATCACGTGACTGATCATGCACTGATCACGTGGCTATCATGCACTGATCACGTGGCTGATCATGCACTGATCACGTAGCTACCATGCACTGATCACGTGACTGATCATGCACTGATCACGTAATTGATCATGCACTGATCACGTGGCTGATCATGCACTGATCACGTGGCTGATCATGCACTGATCACGTGACTGATCATGCACTGATCACGTGACTGATCATGCACTGATCACGTGGCTATCATGCACTGATCACGTGGCTGATCATGCACTGATCACGTGCCTGATCATGCACTGATCACATGACTGATCATGCACTGATCACGTGACTGATCATGCACTGATCACGTGGCTATCATGCACTGATCACGTGGCTGATCATGCAATGATCATGTAGCTACCATGTACTGTCAGTGACTGATCATACACTGATCACGTGACTGATCATGCACTGATCACGTGGCTATCATGCACTGATCACGTGGCTGATCATGCACTGATCACGTGCCTGATCATGCACTGATCACGTGACAAATCATGCACTGATCACGTGGCTATCATGCACTGATCACGTGGCTGATCATGCACTGATCACGTGACTGATCATGCACTGATCACGTGACTGATCATGCACTGATCACGTGGCTATCATGCACTACTCACGTGGCTGATCATGCAATGATCATGTAGCTACCATGTACAGGTCACGTGAATGATCATACACCCATCAGGTGACTGATCATGCACTGATCACGTGGCTATCATGCACTGATCACGTGACTGATCATGCACTGATCACGTCTATATCATGCACTGATCACATGACTGCCCATGCACTGATCACGTGGATGATCATACACTGATCATGTGACAGATCATGCACTGATCACGTGGCTGATCATGCACTGATACCGTGACTGAGCATGGACTGATCACATGACTATCATGTAGTGATCACGTGACTTAATGGCGCTGATCATGTGACTGATCATGCGCTGATCATGTTTGCTATCATACACTGATCATGTGCCTCTGGAGGCAATAAACAAAGAGCTGAGTAGGCACGAATCAAACAGTCAGCAGGCAATAATCATGGAACTCAGGTGTGAGGAATCATGCTGCTCAGCTGGCAATAATCAAGCAGCTGAGCAGGCAGGAATTACGCAGCACAGCTGACAATTGTCAAGCAGATGACAGGCAGGAATCGTGCAGCTCAGCTGGCAATTGTCAAGCAGATGAGCAGACAGTAATCACGCAGCTCAGCAGGCCCAGATCACGTGACTGAGCATGCACTGTTCACGTGGCTGATCATACACTGATCACGTGACTGATCATGCACTGATCACGTGGCTATCATGCACTGATCACGTGGCTGATCATACACTGTTCACGTGTCTGACCATGCACTGATCACGTGGCTGATCATGCACTGCTCACGTAACTGATCATGCACTGATCACGTGGCTGATCATGCACTGATCAGTGGCTATCATGCACTGATCACGTGGCTGATCATGCACTGATCACGTGACTGATCATGCACTGATCATCTGGCTATCATGCACTCATTAACTGGCTATCATGCACTGATCACGTGGCTGATCATGCACTGATCACGTGACTGATCATGCACTGATCACGTCTATATCATGCACTGATCACATGACTGCCCATGCACTGATCACCCGGATGATCATACACTGATCATGCGACTGATCATGCACTGATCACGTGGCTATCATGCACTGATCACGTGGCTGATCATGCAATGATCACGTAGCTACCATGTACTGGTCACGTGACTGATCATGCACTGATCACGTAATTGATCATGCACTGATCACGTGACTTATCATGCACTGTTCACGTGACTGATCATGCACTGATCACGTGACTGATCATGCACTGATCACGTGGCTATCATGCACTATCACGTGGCTGATCATGCAATGATCATGTAGCTACCATGTACTGGTCACGTGACTGATCATACACCCATCAGGTGACTGATCATGCACTGATCACGTGGCTATCATGCACTGATCACGTGGCTGATCATGCACTGATCACGTGCCTGATCATGCACTGATCACGTGACAAATCATGCACTGATCACATGGCTATCATGCACTGATCACGTGGCTGATCATGCACTGATCACGTGGCTGATCATGCACTGATACCGTGACTGAGCATGGACTGATCACATGACTATCATGTAGTGATCACGTGACTTAATGGCGCTGATCATGTGACTGATCATGCACTGATCATGTTTGCTATCATACACTGATCATGTGCCTCTGGAGGCAATAAACAAAGAGCTGAGTAGGCACGAATCAAACAGTCAGCAGGCAATAATCATGGAACTCAGGTGTGAGGAATCATGCTGCTCAGCTGGCAATAATCAAGCAGCTGAGCAGGCAGGAATTACGCAGCACAGCTGATAATTGTCAAGCAGATGACAGGCAGGAATCGTGCAGCTCAGCTGGCAATTGTCAAGCAGATGAGCAGACAGTAATCACGCAGCTCAGCAGGCCCTGATCACGTGACTGAGCATGCACTGTTCACGTGGCTGATCATACACTGATCACGTGACTGATCATGCACTGATCACGTGGCTATCATGCACTGATCACGTGGCTGATCATACACTGATCACGTGTCTGACCATGCACTGATCACGTGGCTGATCATGCACTGCTCACGTAACTGATCATGCACTGATCACGTGGCTGATCATGCACTGATCACGTGGCTATCATGCACTGATCACGTGGCTGATCATGCACTGATCACGTGACTGATCATGCACTGATCACTGGCTATCATGCACTCATCAACTGGCTGATCATGCACTGATCACGTGGCTGATCATGCACTGATCACGTGACTGATCATGCACTGATCACGTCTATATCATGCACTGATCACATGACTGCCCATGCACTGATCACGTGGATGATCATACACTGATCATGTGACAGATCATGCACTGATCACGTGGCTGATCATGCACTGATACCGTGACTGAGCATGGACTGATCACATGACTATCATGTAGTGATCACGTGACTTAATGGCGCTGATCATGTGACTGATCATGCACTGATCATGTTTGCTATCATACACTGATCATGTGCCTCTGGAGGCAATAAACAAAGAGCTGAGTAGGCACGAATCAAACAGTCAGCAGGCAATAATCATGGAACTCAGGTGTGAGGAATCATGCTGCTCAGCTGGCAATAATCAAGCAGCTGAGCAGGCAGGAATTACGCAGCACAGCTGACAATTGTCAAGCAGATGACAGGCAGGAATCGTGCAGCTCAGCTGGCAATTGTCAAGCAGATGAGCAGACAGTAATCACGCAGCTCAGCAGGCCCAGATCACGTGACTGAGCATGCACTGTTCACGTGGCTGATCATACACTGATCACGTGACTGATCATGCACTGATCACGTGGCTATCATGCACTGATCACGTGGCTGATCATACACTGTTCACGTGTCTGACCATGCACTGATCACGTGGCTGATCATACACTGCTCACGTAACTGATCATGCACTGATCACGTGGCTGATCATGCACTGATCAGTGGCTATCATGCACTGATCACGTGGCTGATCATGCACTGATCACGTGACTGATCATGCACTGATCATCTGGCTATCATGCACTCATTAACTGGCTATCATGCACTGATCACGTGGCTGATCATGCACTGATCACGTGACTGATCATGCACTGATCACGTCTATATCATGCACTGATCACATGACTGATCATGCACTGATCACGTGGATGATCATACACTGATCATGTGACTGATCATGCACTGATCACGTGGCTATCATGCACTGCTCACGTGGCTGATCATGCACTGATCACGTAGCTACCATGTACTGGTCACGTGACTGATCATGCACTGATCACGTAATTGATCATGCACTGATCACGTGACTTATCATGCACTGATCACGTGACTGATCATGCACTGATCACGTGACTGATCATGCACTGATCACGTGGCTATCATGCACTACTCACGTGGCTGATCATGCAATGATCATGTAGCTACCATGTACTGGTCACGTGACTGATCATACACCCATCAGGTGACTGATCATGCACTGATCACGTGGCTATCATGCACTGATCACGTGGCTGATCATGCACTGATCACCTGCCTGGTCATGCACTGATCACGTGACAAATCATGCACTGATCACGTAGCTATCATGAACTGATCACGTGGCTGATCATGCACTGATCACGTGGCTGATCATGCACTGATACCGTGACTGAGCATGGACTGATCACATGACTATCATGTAGTGATCACGTGACTTAATGGCGCTGATCATGTGACTGATCATGCGCTGATCATGTTTGCTATCATACACTGATCATGTGCCTCTGGAGGCAATAAACAAAGAGCTGAGTAGGCACGAATCAAACAGTCAGCAGGCAATAATCATGGAACTCAGGTGTGAGGAATCATGCTGCTCAGCTGGCAATAATCAAGCAGCTGAGCAGGCAGGAATTACGCAGCACAGCTGATAATTGTCAAGCAGATGACAGGCAGGAATCGTGCAGCTCAGCTGGCAATTGTCAAGCAGATGAGCAGACAGTAATCACGCAGCTCAGCAGGCCCAGATCACGTGACTGAGCATGCACTGTTCACGTGGCTGATCATACACTGATCACGTGACTGATCATGCACTGATCACGTGGCTATCATGCACTGATCACGTGGCTGATCATACACTGTTCACGTGTCTGACCATGCACTGATCACGTGGCTGATCATACACTGCTCACGTAACTGATCATGCACTGATCACGTGGCTGATCATGCACTGATCAGTGGCTATCATGCACTGATCACGTGGCTGATCATACACTGATCACGTGACTGATCATGCACTGATCATCTGGCTATCGTGCACTCATCAACTGGCTATCATGCACTGATCACGTGGCTGATCATACACTGATCACGTGACTGATCATGCACTGATCACGTCTATATCATGCACTGATCACGTGACTGATCATGCACTGATCACGTGGATGATCATGCACTGATCATGTGACTGATCATGCACTGATCACGTGGCTATCATGCACTGCTCACGTGGCTGATCATGCAATGATCACGTAGCTACCATGTACTGGTCACGTGACTGATCATGCACTGATCACGTAATTGATCATGCACTGATCACGTGACTTATCATGCACTGATCACGTGAGTGATCATGCACTGATCACGTGACTGATCATGCACTGATCACGTGGCTATCATGCACTGCTCACGTGGCTGATCATGCAATGATCACGTAGCTACCATATACTGGTCACGTGACTGATCATGCACTGATCACGTAATTGATCATGCACTGATCACGTGGCTGATCATGCACTGATCACGTGGCTGATCATGCACTGATCACGTGACTGATCATGCACTGATCACGTGACTGATCATGCACTGATCACGTGACTGATCATGCACTGATCACGTGACTGATCATGCACTGATCACGTGACTGATCATGAACTGATCACATGGCTGATCATGCACTGATCACGTGGCTGATCATGCACTGATACCGTGACTGAGCATGGACTGATCACATGACTATCATGTAGTGATCACGTGACTTAATGGCGCTGATCATGTGACTGATCATGCACTGATCATGTTTGCTATCATACACTGATCATGTGCCTCTGGAGGCAATAAACAAAGAGCTGAGTAGGCACGAATCAAACAGTCAGCAGGCAATAATCATGGAACTCAGCTGTGAGGAATCATGCTGCTCAGCTGGCAATAATCAAGCAGCTGAGCAGGCAGGAATTACGCAGCACAGCTGGCAATTGTCAAGCAGATGACAGGCAGGAATCGTGCAGCTCAGCTGGCAATTGTCAAGCAGATGAGCAGACAGTAATCACGCAGCTCAGCAGGCCCTGATCACGTGACTGAGCATGCACTGTTCACGTGGCTGATCATACACTGATCACGTGATGATCATGCACTGATCACTTGGATATCATGCACTGATCACGTGGCTGATCATACACTGTTCACGTGTCTGACCATGCACTGATCACGTGGCTGATCATACACTGCTCACGTAACTGATCATGCACTGATCACGTGGCTATCATGCACTGATCACGTGGCTGAACATGCACTGTTCACGTGGCTGATCACACACCTGTCACGTGACATATCATGCACTGATCACGTGGCACTCATGCACTGATCACGTGGCTGATCATACTCTGCTCACGTAACTCATCATGCACACATCACGTGGCTATCATGCACTGCTCACGTGGCTCGTCATGGAATGATCACATAGCTACCATATACTGGTCACGTGACTGATCATGCACAGATCACGTAAATGATCATGCACTGTTCACGTGACTGATCATGTACTGATCACGTGACTGATCATGCACTGATCACGTGGCTATCATGCACTGCTCACGTGGCTGATCATGCAACGATCACGTAGCAACCATGTACTGGTCACGTGACTGATCATGCACTGATCACGTAATTGATCATGCACTGATCACGTGGCTCATCATGCACTGATCACGTGGCTGATCACACATGTATCACGTGACTGATCATGCACTGATCACGTGGCTCTCATGCACTGATCACGTGGCTATCATGCACTGATCACGTGGATATCATGCACTGATCACGTGGCTGATCACACACGTATCACATGACTGATCATGCACTGATCACGTGGCTATCATGCACTGATCACGTGGCTATCATGCACTGATCACGTGGCTGATCATGCAATGATCACGTGCTACCATGTACTGGTCACGTGACTGATCATGCACTGATCACGTGATTGATCATGCACTGATCACGTGACTGATCATGCACTGATCACGTGAGTGATCATGCACTGATCACGTGACTGATCATGCACTGATCACGTGGCTATCATGCACTGATCACGTGGCTGATCATGCAATGATCACGTAGCTACCATGCACTGATCACGTGACTGATCATGCACTGATCACGTAATTGATCATGCACTGATCACGTGGCTATCATGCACTGATCACGTGGCTGATCATGCACTGATCACGTGACTGATCATGCACTGATCACGTGACTGATCATGCACTGATCACGTGGCTATCATGCACTGATCACGTGGCTGATCATGCACTGATCACGTGCCTGATCATGCACTGATCACATGACTGATCATGCACTGATCACGTGACTGATCATGCACTGATCACGTGGCTATCATGCACTGATCACGTGGCTGATCATGCACTGATCATGTAGCTACCATGCACTGGTCAGTGACTGATCATGCACTGATCACGTGACTGATCATGCACTGATCACGTGGCTATCATGCACTGATCACGTGGCTGATCATGCACTGATCACGTGCCTGATCATGCACTGATCACGTGACTGATCATGCACTGATCACGTGGCTATCATGCACTGATCACGTGGCTGATCATGCACTGATCACGTGACTGATCATGCACTGATCACGTGACTGATCATGCACTGATCACGTGGCTATCATGCACTACTCACGTGGCTGATCATGCAATGATCATGTAGCTACCATGTACAGGTCACGTGAATGATCATACACCCATCAGGTGACTGATCATGCACTGATCACGTGGCTATCATGCA
Source organism: Bos javanicus (assembly GCF_032452875.1). NCBI lineage: Eukaryota > Metazoa > Chordata > Mammalia > Artiodactyla > Bovidae > Bos > Bos javanicus. The sequence goes on from NW_026893814.1 coordinate 24,795, forward strand.
CTGATCACGAGACTGATCATGCACTGATCACGTCTATATCATGCACTGATCACATGACTGCCCATGCACTGATCACGTGGATGATCATACACTAATCATGTGACAGATCATGCACTGATCACGTGGCTGATCATGCACTGATACCGTGACTGAGCATGGACTGATCACATGACTATCATGTAGTGATCACGTGACTTAATGGCGCTGATCATGTGACTGATCATGCGCTGATCATGTTTGCTATCATACACTGATCATGTGCCTCTGGAGGCAATAAACAAAGAGCTGAGTAGGCACGAATCAAACAGTCAGCAGGCAATAATCATGGAACTCAGGTGTGAGGAATCATGCTGCTCAGCTGGCAATAATCAAGCAGCTGAGCAGGCAGGAATTACGCAGCACAGCTGGCAATTGTCAAGCAGATGACAGGCAGGAATCGTGCAGCTCAGCTGGCAATTGTCAAGCAGATGAGCAGACAGTAATCACGCAGCTCAGCAGGCCCAGATCACGTGACTGAGCATGCACTGTTCACGTGGCTGATCATACACTGATCACGTGACTGATCATGCACTGATCACGTGGCTATCATGCACTGATCACGTGGCTGATCATACACTGTTCACGTGTCTGACCATGCACTGATCACGTGGCTGATCATACACTGCTCACGTAACTGATCATGCACTGATCACGTGGCTGATCATGCACTGATCAGTGGCTATCATGCACTGATTCACGTGGCTGATCATGCACTGATCACGTGACTGATCATGCACTGATCATCTGGCTATCATGCACTCATCAACTGGCTATCATGCACTGATCACGTGGCTGATCATGCACTGATCACGTGACTGATCATGCACTGATCACGTCTATATCATGCACTGATCACGTGACTGCCCATGCACTGATCACGTGGATGATCATACACTGATCATGTGACTGATCATGCACTGATCACGTGGCTATCATGCACTGATCACGTGGCTGATCATGCAATGATCACGTAGCTACCATGTACTGGTCACGTGACTGATCATGCACTGATCACGTAATTGATCATGCACTGATCACGTGACTTATCATGCACTGATCACGTGAGTGATCATGCACTGATCACGTGACTGATCATGCACTGATCACGTGGCTATCATGCACTACTCACGTGGCTGATCATGCAATGATCATGTAGCTACCATGTACCGGTCACGTGACTGATCATACACCCATCAGGTGACTGATCATGCACTGATCACGTGGCTATCATGCACTGATCACGTGGCTGATCATGCACTGATCACCTGCCTGGTCATGCACAGATCACGTGACTGATCATGCACTGATCACATGGCTATCATGAACTGATCACGTGGCTGATCATGCACTGATCACGTGGCTGATCATGCACTGATACCGTGACTGAGCATGGACTGATCACATGACTATCATGTAGTGATCACGTGACTTAATGGCGCTGATCATGTGACTGATCATGCGCTGATCATGTTTGCTATCATACACTGATCATGTGCCTCTGGAGGCAATAAACAAAGAGCTGAGTAGGCACGAATCAAACAGTCAGCAGGCAATAATCATGGAACTCAGGTGTGAGGAATCATGCTGCTCAGCTGGCAATAATCAAGCAGCTGAGCAGGCAGGAATTACGCAGCACAGCTGATAATTGTCAAGCAGATGACAGGCAGGAATCGTGCAGCTCAGCTGGCAATTGTCAAGCAGATGAGCAGACAGTAATCACGCAGCTCAGCAGGCCCAGATCACGTGACTGAGCATGCACTGTTCACGTGGCTGATCATACACTGATCACGTGACTGATCATGCACTGATCACGTGGCTATCATGCACTGATCACGTGGCTGATCATACACTGTTCACGTGTCTGACCATGCACTGATCACGTGGCTGATCATACACTGCTCACGTAACTGATCATGCACTGATCACGTGGCTGATCATGCACTGATCAGTGGCTATCATGCACTGATCACGTGGCTGATCATACACTGATCACGTGACTGATCATGCACTGATCATCTGGCTATCATGCACTCATTAACTGGCTATCATGCACTGATCACGTGGTTGATCATACACTGATCACGTGACTGATCATGCACTGATCACGTCTATATCATGCACTGATCACGTGACTGCCCATGCACTGATCACGTGGATGATCATGCACTGATCATGTGACTGATCATGCACTGATCACGTGGCTATCATGCACTGATCACGTGGCTGATCATGCAATGATCACGTAGCTACCATGTACTGGTCACGTGACTGATCATGCACTGATCACGTAATTGATCATGCACTGATCAGGTGACTGATCATGCACTGATCACGTGACTGATCATGCACTGATCACGTGACTGATCATGCACTGATCACGTGGCTATCATGCACTGCTCACGTGGCTGATCATGCAATGATCACGTAGCTACCATGTACTGGTCACGTGACTGATCATGCACTGATCACGTAATTGATCATGCACTGATCACGTGGCTGATCATGCACTGATCACGTGGCTGATCATGCACTGATCACGTGACTGATCATGCACTGATCACGTGACTGATCATGCACTGATCACGTGACTGATCATGCACTGATCACCTGCCTGGTCATGCACTGATCACGTGACTGATCATGAACTGATCACATAGCTATCATGCACTGATCACGTGGCTGATCATGCACTGATACCGTGACTGAGCATGGACTGATCACATGACTATCATGTAGTGATCACGTGACTTAATGGCGCTGATCATGTGACTGATCATGCACTGATCATGTTTGCTATCATACACTGATCATGTGCCTCTGGAGGCAATAAACAAAGAGCTGAGTAGGCACGAATCATACAGTCAGCAGGCAATAATCATGGAACTCAGCTGTGAGGAATCATGCTGCTCAGCTGGCAATAATCAAGCAGCTGAGCAGGCAGGAATTACGCAGCACAGCTGGCAATTGTCAAGCAGATGACAGGCAGGAATCGTGCAGCTCAGCTGGCAATTGTCAAGCAGATGAGCAGACAGTAATCACGCAGCTCAGCAGGCCCTGATCACGTGACTGAGCATGCACTGTTCACGTGGCTGATCATACACTGATCACGTGATGATCATGCACTGATCACTTGGATATCATGCACTGATCACGTGGCTGATCATACACTGTTCACGTGTCTGACCATGCACTGATCACGTGGCTGATCATACACTGCTCACGTAACTGATCATGCACTGATCACGTGGCTATCATGCACTGATCACGTGGCTGAACATGCACTGTTCACGTGGCTGATCACACACCTGTCACGTGACATATCATGCACTGATCACGTGGCACTCATGCACTGATCACGTGGCTGATCATACTCTGCTCACGTAACTCATCATGCACACATCACGTGGCTATCATGCACTGCTCACGTGGCTCGTCATGGAATGATCACGTAGCTACCATATACTGGTCACGTGACTGATCATGCACAGATCACGTAAATGATCATGCACTGTTCACGTGACTGATCATGTACTGATCACGTGACTGATCATGCACTGATCACGTGGCTATCATGCTCTGCTCACGTGGCTGATCATGCAACGATCACGTAGCAACCATGTACTGGTCACGTGACTGATCATGCACTGATCACGTAATTGATCCTGCACTGATCACGTGGCTCATCATGCACTGATCACGTGGCTGATCACACATGTATCACGTGACTGATCATGCACTGATCACGTGGCTCTCATGCACTGATCACGTGGCTATCATGCACTGATCACGTGGATATCATGCACTGATCACGTGGCTGATCACACACGTATCACATGACTGATCATGCACTGATCACGTGGCTATCATGCACTGATCACGTGGCTATCATGCACTGATCACGTGGCTGATCATGCAATGATCACGTAGCTACCATGTACTGATCACGTGACTGATCATGCACTGATCACGTGATTGATCATGCACTGATCACGTGACTGATCATGCACTGATCACGTGACTGATCATGCACTGATCACGTGACTGATCATGCACTGATCACGTGGCTATCATGCACTGATCATGTGGCTGATCATGCACTGATCACGTAGCTACCATGCACTGATCACGTGACTGATCATGCACTGATCACGTGATTGATCATGCACTGATCACGTGGCTATCATGCACTGATCACGTGGCTGATCATGCACTGATCACGTGGCTGATCATGCACTGATCACATGACTGATCATGCACTGATCACGTGACTGATCATGCACTGATCACGTGACTGATCATGCACTGATCACGTGGCTATCATGCACTGATCACGTGGCTGATCATGCACTGATCACGTGCCTGATCATGCACTGATCACATGACTGATCATGCACTGATCACGTGACTGATCATGCACTGATCACGTGGCTATCATGCACTATCACGTGGCTGATCATGCAATGATCATGTAGCTACCATGTACTGGTCAGTTGACTGATCATACACTGATCACGTGACTGATCATGCACTGATCACGTGGCTATCATGCACTGATCACGTGGCTGATCATGCACTGATCACGTGACTGATCATGCACTGATCACGTGACTGATCATGCACTGATCACGTGGCTATCATGCACTGATCACGTGGCTGATCATGCACTGATCACGTGGCTGATCATGCACTGATCACGTGACTGATCATGCACTGATCACGTGACTATCATGCACTGATCACGTGGCTATCATGCACTGATCACGTGGCTGATCATGCACTGATCATGTAGCTACCATGCACTGGTCACGTGACTGATCATGCACTGATCACGTGACTGATCATGCACTGATCACGTGGCTATCATGCACTGATCACGTGACTGATCATGCACTGATCACGTCTATATCATGCACTGATCACATGACTGATCATGCACTGATCACGTGGATGATCATGCACTGATCACGTGACTGATCATGCACTGATCACGTGGCTGATCATGCACTGATCACGTGACTGATCATGCACTGATCACGTGACTGATCATGCACTGATCACGTGACTGATCATGCACTGATCACGTGGCTATCATGCACTGATCACGTGGCTGATCATGCACTGATCATGTAGCTACCATGTACTGGTCACGTGACTGATCATGCACTGATCACGTGACTGATCATGCACTGATCACGTGGCTATCATGCACTGATCACGTGGCTGATCATACACTGATCACGTGACTGATCATGCACTGATCACGTGACTGATCATGCACTGATCACGTGGCTATCATGCACTGATCACGTGGCTGATCATGCACTGATCACGTGGCTGATCATGCACTGATCACGTGGCTGATCATGCACTGATCACGTGCTATCATGCACTGATCACGTGGCTGATCATGCACTGATCACGTGGCTGATCATGCACTGATCACGTGACTGATCATGCACTGATCACGTGACTGATCATGCACTGATCACGTGACTGATCATGCACTGATCACGTGGCTATCATGCACTACTCACGTGGCTGATCATGCAATGATCATGTAGCTACCATGTACTGGTCACGTGACTGATCATACACCCATCAGGTGACTGATCATGCACTGATCACGTGGCTATCATGCACTGATCACGTGGCTGATCATGCACTGATCACGTGCCTGATCATGCACTGATCACGTGACTGATCATGCACTGATCACGTGGCTGATCATGCACTGATCACGTGGCTGATCATGCACTGATCACGTGGCTGATCATGCACTGATACCGTGACTGAGCATGGACTGATCACATGACTATCATGTAGTGATCACGTGACTTAATGGCGCTGATCATGTGACTGATCATGCACTGATCATGTTTGCTATCATACACTGATCATGTGCCTCTGGAGGCAATAAACAAAGAGCTGAGTAGGCACGAATCAAACAGTCAGCAGGCAATAATCATGGAACTCAGGTGTGAGGAATCATGCTGCTCAGCTGGCAATAATCAAGCAGCTGAGCAGGCAGGAATTACGCAGCACAGCTGATAATTGTCAAGCAGATGACAGGCAGGAATCGTGCAGCTCAGCTGGCAATTGTCAAGCAGATGAGCAGACAGTAATCACGCAGCTCAGCAGGCCCTGATCACGTGACTGAGCATGCACTGTTCACGTGGCTGATCATACACTGATCACGTGACTGATCATGCACTGATCACGTGGCTATCATGCACTGATCACGTGGCTGATCATACACTGATCACGTGACTGATCATGCACTGATCACGTGGCTATCATGCACTGATCACGTGGCTGATCATGCACTGATCACGTGGCTACCATGTACTGGTCACGTGACTGATCATACACTGATCACGTGACTGATCATGCACTGATCACGTGGCTATCATGCACTGATCACGTGGCTGATCATGCACTGATCACGTCTATATCATGCACTGATCACGTGACTGATCATGCACTGATCACATGACTGATCATGCACTGATCACGTGGATGATCATACACTGATCATGTGACTGATCATGCACTGATCACGTGGCTGATCATGCACTGATACCGTGACTGAGCATGGACTGATCACATGACTATCATGTAGTGATCACGTGACTTAATGGCGCTGATCATGTGACTGATCATGCACTGATCATGTTTGCTATCATACACTGATCATGTGCCTCTGGAGGCAATAAACAAAGAGCTGAGTAGGCACGAATCAAACAGTCAGCAGGCAATAATCATGGAACTCAGCTGTGAGGAATCATGCTGCTCAGCTGGCAATAATCAAGCAGCTGAGCAGGCAGGAATTACGCAGCACAGCTGGCAATTGTCAAGCAGATGACAGGCAGGAATCGTGCAGCTCAGCTGGCAATTGTCAAGCAGATGAGCAGACTGTAATCACGCAGCTCAGCAGGCCCTGATCACGTGACTGAGCATGCACTGTTCACGTGGCTGATCATACACTGATCACGTGACTGATCATGCACTGATCACGTGGCTATCATGCACTGATCACGTGGCTGATCATACACTGATCACGTGTCTGATCATGCACTGATCACGTGGCTGATCATGCACTGATCACGTGACTGATCATGCACTGATCACGTCTATATCATGCACTGATCACGTGACTGATCATGCACTGATCACGTGGCTGATCATGCACTGATCACGTGACTGATCATGCACTGATCACGTGGCTATCATGCACTGATCACGTGGCTGATCATGCACTGATCACGTAGCTATCATGCACTGATCACGTGACTGATCATGCACTGATCACGTGACTGATCATGCACTGATCACGTGACTGATCATGCACTGATCACGTGACTGATCATGCACTGATCACGTGACTGATCATGCACTGATCACGTGGCTATCATGCACTGATCACGTGGCTGATCATGCACTGATCACGTGCCTGATCATGCACTGATCACATGACTGATCATGCACTGATCACGTGACTGATCATGCACTGATCACGTGGCTATCATGCACTACTCACGTGGCTGATCATGCAATGATCATGTAGCTACCATGTACCAGTCACGTGACTGATCATACACCCATCAGGTGACTGATCATGCACTGATCACGTGGCTATCATGCACTGATCACGTGGCTGATCATGCACTGATCACGTGCCTGATCATGCACTGATCACGTGACTGATCATGCACTGATCACGTGGCTATCATGCACTGATCACGTGGCTGATCATGCACTGATCACGTGGCTGATCATGCACTGATACCGTGACTGAGCATGGACTGATCACATGACTATCATGTAGTGATCACGTGACTTAATGGCGCTGATCATGTGACTGATCATGCACTGATCATGTTTGCTATCATACACTGATCATGTGCCTCTGGAGGCAATAAACAAAGAGCTGAGTAGGCACGAATCAAACAGTCAGCAGGCAATAATCATGGAACTCAGCTGTGAGGAATCATGCTGCTCAGCTGGCAATAATCAAGCAGCTGAGCAGGCAGGAATTACGCAGCACAGCTGGCAATTGTCAAGCAGATGACAGGCAGGAATCGTGCAGCTCAGCTGGCAATTGTCAAGCAGATGAGCAGACAGTAATCACGCAGCTCAGCAGGCCCTGATCACGTGACTGAGCATGCACTGTTCACGTGGCTGATCATACACTGATCACGTGATGATCATGCACTGATCACGTGGATATCATGCACTGATCACGTGGCTGATCATACACTGTTCACGTGTCTGACCATGCACTGATCACGTGGCTGATCATACACTGCTCACGTAACTGATCATGCACTGATCACGTGGCTATCATGCACTGATCACGTGGCTGATCATGCACTGATCACGTGGCTGATCATGCACTGATCACGTGATGATCATGCACTGATCACGTGGCTATCATGCACTGATCACGTGGCTGATCATGCACTGATCACGTGACTGATCATGCACTGATCACGTGGCTGATCATGCACTGATCACGTGACTGATCATGCACTGATCACGTGGCTATCATGCACTGATCACGTGGCTGATCATGCACTGATCACGTGGCTGATCATGCACTGATCACGTGGCTGATCATGCACTGATCACGTGACTGATCATGCACTGATCACGTGGCTGATCATGCACTGATCACGTGGCTGATCATGCACTGATCACGTGGCTGATCATGCACTGATCACGTGACTGATCATGCACTGATCACGTGGCTGATCATGCACTGATCACGTGGCTGATCATGCACTGATCACGTGGCTGATCATGCACTGATCACGTGACTGATCATGCACTGATCACGTGCCTGATCATGCACTGATCACGTGACTGATCATGCACTGATCACGTGGCTATCATGCACTGATCACGTGGCTGATCATGCACTGATCACGTGGCTGATCATGCACTGATACCGTGACTGAGCATGGACTGATCACATGACTATCATGTAGTGATCACGTGACTTAATGGCTCTGATCATGTGACTGATCATGCACTGATCATGTTTGCTATCATACACTGATCATGTGCCTCTGGAGGCAATAAACAAAGAGCTGAGTAGGCACGAATCAAACAGTCAGCAGGCAATAATCATGGAACTCAGCTGTGAGGAATCATGCTGCTCAGCTGGCAATAATCAAGCAGCTGAGCAGGCAGGAATTACGCAGCACAGCTGGCAATTGTCAAGCAGATGACAGGCAGGAATCGTGCAGCTCAGCTGGCAATTGTCAAGCAGATGAGCAGACAGTAATCACGCAGCTCAGCAGGCCCTGATCACGTGACTGAGCATGCACTGTTCACGTGGCTGATCATACACTGATCACGTGATGATCATGCACTGATCACTTGGATATCATGCACTGATCACGTGGCTGATCATACACTGTTCACGTGTCTGACCATGCACTGATCACGTGGCTGATCATACACTGCTCACGTAACTGATCATGCACTGATCACGTGGCTATCATGCACTGATCACGTGGCTGATCATGCACTGATCACGTGGCTGATCACACACTGATCACGTGACATATCATGCACTGATCACGTGGCTGATCATACTGCTCACGTAACTCATCATGCACATCACGTGGCTATCATGCACTGCTCACGTGGCTGTCATGCAATGATCACGTAGCTACCATATACTGGTCACGTGACTGATCATGCACTGATCACGTAAATGATCATGCACTGATCACGTGACTGATCATGCACTGATCACGTGACTGATCATGCACTGATCACGTGGCTATCATGCACTGCTCACGTGGCTGATCATGCACGATCACGTAGCAACCATGTACTGATCACGTGACTGATCATGCACTGATCACGTAATTGATCATGCACTGATCACGTGGCTCATCATGCACTGATCACGTGGCTGATCATGCACTGATACGTGACTGATCATGCACTGATCACATGACTATCATGCACTGATCACGTGACTTAATGCACTGATCATGTGACTGATCATGCACTGATCATGTTTGCTATCATACACTGATCATGTGCCTCTGGAGGCAATAAACAAAGAGCTGAGTAGGCACGAATCAAACAGTCAGCAGGCAATAATCATGGAACTCAGGTGTGAGGAATCATGCTGCTCAGCTGGCAATAATCAAGCAGCTGATCAGGCAGGAATTACGCAGCACAGCTGATAATTGTCAAGCAGATGACAGGCAGGAATCGTGCAGCTCAGCTGGCAATTGTCAAGCAGATGAGCAGACAGTAATCACGCAGCTCAGCAGGCCCTGATCACGTGACTGATCATGCACTGATCACGTGGCTGATCATGCACTGATCACGTGACTGATCATGCACTGATCACGTGGCTATCATGCACTGATCACGTGGCTGATCATGCACTGATCACGTGGCTGATCATGCACTGATCACGTGGCTGATCATGCACTGATCACGTGACTGATCATGCACTGATCACGTGGCTGATCATGCACTGATCACGTGGCTATCATGCACTGATCACGTGGCTGATCATGCACTGATCACGTGACTGATCATGCACTGATCACTGGCTATCATGCACTCATCACTGGCTGATCATGCACTGATCACGTGGCTGATCATGCACTGATCACGTGACTGATCATGCACTGATCACGTCTATATCATGCACTGATCACATGACTGCCCATGCACTGATCACGTGGATGATCATACACTATCATGTGACAGATCATGCACTGATCACGTGGCTGATCATGCACTGATACCGTGACTGAGCATGGACTGATCACATGACTATCATGTAGTGATCACGTGACTTAATGGCGCTGATCATGTGACTGATCATGCGCTGATCATGTTTGCTATCATACACTGATCATGTGCCTCTGGAGGCAATAAACAAAGAGCTGAGTAGGCACGAATCAAACAGTCAGCAGGCAATAATCATGGAACTCAGGTGTGAGGAATCATGCTGCTCAGCTGGCAATAATCAAGCAGCTGAGCAGGCAGGAATTACGCAGCACAGCTGGCAATTGTCAAGCAGATGACAGGCAGGAATCGTGCAGCTCAGCTGGCAATTGTCAAGCAGATGAGCAGACAGTAATCACGCAGCTCAGCAGGCCCTGATCACGTGACTGAGCATGCACTGTTCACGTGGCTGATCATACACTGATCACGTGACTGATCATGCACTGATCACGTGGCTATCATGCACTGATCACGTGGCTGATCATACACTGTTCACGTGTCTGACCATGCACTGATCACGTGGCTGATCATACACTGCTCACGTAACTGATCATGCACTGATCACGTGGCTGATCATGCACTGATCAGTGGCTATCATGCACTGATCACGTGGCTGATCATGCACTGATCACGTGACTGATCATGCACTGATCATCTGGCTATCATGCACTCATCAACTGGCTATCATGCACTGATCACGTGGCTGATCATGCACTGATCACGTGACTGATCATGCACTGATCACGTCTATATCATGCACTGATCACATGACTGATCATGCACTGATCACGTGGATGATCATGCACTGATCATGTGACTGATCATGCACTGATCACGTGGCTATCATGCACTGATCACGTGGCTGATCATGCAATGATCACGTGGCTATCATGCACTGATCACGTGACTGATCATGCACTGATCACGTAATTGATCATGCACTGATCACGTGACTTATCATGCACTGTTCACGTGACTGATCATGCACTGATCACGTGACTGATCATGCACTGATCACGTGGCTATCATGCACTGCTCACGTGGCTGATCATGCAATGATCACGTAGCTACCATGTACTGGTCACGTGACTGATCATGCACTGATCACGTAATTGATCATGCACTGATCATGTGGCTGATCATGCACTGATCACGTGGCTGATCATGCACTGATCACGTGACTGATCATGCACTGATCACGTGACTGATCATGCACTGATCACGTGACTGATCATGCACTGATCACGTGACTGATCATGCACTGATCACGTGAATCATGAACTGATCACATGGCTATCATGCACTGATCACGTGGCTGATCATGCACTGATACCGTGACTGAGCATGGACTGATCACATGACTATCATGTAGTGATCACGTGACTTAATGGCGCTGATCATGTGACTGATCATGCACTGATCATGTTTGCTATCATACACTGATCATGTGCCTCTGGAGGCAATAAACAAAGAGCTGAGTAGGCACAATCAAACAGTCAGCAGGCAATAATCATGGAACTCAGCTGTGAGGAATCATGCTGCTCAGCTGGCAATAATCAAGCAGCTGAGCAGGCAGGAATTACGCAGCACAGCTGGCAATTGTCAAGCAGATGACAGGCAGGAATCGTGCAGCTCAGCTGGCAATTGTCAAGCAGATGAGCAGACAGTAATCACGCAGCTCAGCAGGCCCTGATCACGTGACTGAGCATGCACTGTTCACGTGGCTGATCATACACTGATCACGTGATGATCATGCACTGATCACTTGGATATCATGCACTGATCACGTGGCTGATCATACACTGTTCACGTGTCTGACCATGCACTGATCACGTGGCTGATCATACACTGCTCACGTAACTGATCATGCACTGATCACGTGGCTATCATGCACTGATCACGTGGCTGAACATGCACTGTTCACGTGGCTGATCACACACCTGTCACGTGACATATCATGCACTGATCACGTGGCACTCATGCACTGATCACGTGGCTGATCATACTCTGCTCACGTAACTCATCATGCACACATCACGTGGCTATCATGCACTGCTCACGTGGCTGTCATGGAATGATCACATAGCTACCATATACTGGTCACGTGACTGATCATGCACAGATCACGTAAATGATCATGCACTGTTCACGTGACTGATCATGTACTGATCACGTGACTGATCATGCACTGATCACGTGGCTATCATGCTCTGCTCACGTGGCTGATCATGCAACGATCACGTAGCAACCATGTACTGGTCACGTGACTGATCATGCACTGATCACGTAATTGATCATGCACTGATCACGTGGCTCATCATGCACTGATCACGTGGCTGATCACACATGTATCACGTGACTGATCATGCACTGATCACGTGGCTATCATGCACTGATCACGTGGCTATCATGCACTGATCACGTGGATATCATGCACTGATCACGTGGCTGATCACACACGATCACATGACTGATCATGCACTGATCACGTGGCTATCATGCACTGATCACGTGGCTATCATGCACTGATCACGTGGCTGATCATGCAATGATCACGTAGCTACCATGTACTGGTCACGTGACTGATCATGCACTGATCACGTGATTGATCATGCACTGATCACGTGGCTGATCATGCACTGATCACGTGAGTGATCATGCACTGATCACGTGACTGATCATGCACTGATCACGTGGCTATCATGCACTGATCACGTGGCTGATCATGCACTGATCACGTAGCTACCATATACTGATCACGTGACTGATCATGCACTGATCACGTGACTGATCATGCACTGATCACGTGGCTATCATGCACTGATCACGTGGCTGATCATGCACTGATCACGTGGCTGATCATGCACTGATCACGTGACTGATCATGCACTGATCACGTGACTGATCATGCACTGATCACGTGACTGATCATGCACTGATCACGTGGCTATCATGCACTGATCACGTGGCTGATCATGCACTGATCACGTGCCTGATCATGCACTGATCACGTGACTGATCATGCACTGATCACGTGACTGATCATGCACTGATCACGTGGCTATCATGCACTATCACGTGGCTGATCATGCACTGATCATGTAGCTACCATGCACTGTCAGTGACTGATCATGCACTGATCACGTGACTGATCATGCACTGATCACGTGGCTATCATGCACTGATCACGTGGCTGATCATGCACTGATCACGTGACTGATCATGCACTGATCACGTGACTGATCATGCACTGATCACGTGGCTATCATGCACTGATCACGTGGCTGATCATGCACTGATCACGTGGCTGATCATGCACTGATCACGTGACTGATCATGCACTGATCACGTGACTATCATGCACTGATCACGTGGCTATCATGCACTACACGTGGCTGATCATGCAATGATCATGTAGCTACCATGTACTGGTCACGTGAATGATCATACACTGATCAGGTGACTGATCATGCACTGATCACGTGGCTATCATGCACTGATCACGTGACTGATCATGCACTGATCACGTCTATATCATGCACTGATCACGTGACTGATCATGCACTGATCACGTGGATGATCATGCACTGATCACGTGACAGATCATGCACTGATCACGTGGCTGATCATGCACTGATCACGTGACTGATCATGCACTGATCACGTGACTGATCATGCACTGATCACGTGACTGATCATGCACTGATCACGTGGCTATCATGCACTGATCACGTGACTGATCATGCACTGATCATGTTTGCTATCATACACTGATCATGTGCCTCTGGAGGCAATAAACAAAGAGCTGAGTAGGCACGAATCAAACAGTCAGCAGGCAATAATCATGGAACTCAGCTGTGAGGAATCATGCTGCTCAGCTGGCAATAATCAAGCAGCTGAGCAGGCAGGAATTACGCAGCACAGCTGGCAATTGTCAAGCAGATGACAGGCAGGAATCGTGCAGCTCAGCTGGCAATTGTCAAGCAGATGAGCAGACAGTAATCACGCAGCTCAGCAGGCCCTGATCACGTGACTGAGCATGCACTGTTCACGTGGCTGATCATACACTGATCACGTGACTGATCATGCACTGATCACGTGGATATCATGCACTGATCACGTGGCTGATCATACACTGATCACGTGTCTGACCATGCACTGATCACGTGGCTGATCATACACTGATCACGTAACTGATCATGCACTGATCACGTGGCTATCATGCACTGATCACGTGGCTGATCATGCACTGATCACGTGGCTGATCATGCACTGATCACGTGATGATCATGCACTGATCACGTGGCTATCATGCACTGATCACGTGGCTGATCATGCACTGATCACGTGACTGATCATGCACTGATCACGTGGCTGATCATGCACTGATCACGTGACTGATCATGCACTGATCACGTGGCTATCATGCACTGATCACGTGGCTGATCATGCACTGATCACGTGGCTGATCATGCACTGATCACGTGGCTGATCATGCACTGATCACGTGACTGATCATGCACTGATCACGTGGCTGATCATGCACTGATCACGTGGCTATCATGCACTGATCACGTGGCTGATCATGCACTGATCACGTGACTGATCATGCACTGATCACTGGCTGATCATGCACTGATCACTGGCTGATCATGCACTGATCACGTGGCTGATCATGCACTGATCACGTGACTGATCATGCACTGATCACGTGCCTGATCATGCACTGATCACGTGACTGATCATGCACTGATCACGTGGCTATCATGAACTGATCACCTGGCTGATCATGCACTGATCACGTGGCTGATCATGCACTGATACCGTGACTGAGCATGGACTGATCACATGACTATCATGTAGTGATCACGTGACTTAATGGCGCTGATCATGTGACTGATCATGCACTGATCATGTTTGCTATCATACACTGATCATGTGCCTCTGGAGGCAATAAACAAAGAGCTGAGTAGGCACGAATCATACAGTCAGCAGGCAATAATCATGGAACTCAGCTGTGAGGAATCATGCTGCTCAGCTGGCAATAATCAAGCAGCTGAGCAGGCAGGAATTACGCAGCACAGCTGGCAATTGTCAAGCAGATGACAGGCAGGAATCGTGCAGCTCAGCTGGCAATTGTCAAGCAGATGAGCAGACAGTAATCACGCAGCTCAGCAGGCCCTGATCACGTGACTGAGCATGCACTGTTCACGTGGCTGATCATACACTGATCACGTGATGATCATGCACTGATCACTTGGATATCATGCACTGATCACGTGGCTGATCATACACTGTTCACGTGTCTGACCATGCACTGATCACGTGGCTGATCATACACTGCTCACGTAACTGATCATGCACTGATCACGTGGCTATCATGCACTGATCACGTGGCTGATCATGCACTGATCACGTGGCTGATCACACACTGATCACGTGACTATCATGCACTGATCACGTGGCTGATCATACTGATCACAACTGTCATGCACACATCACGTGGCTATCATGCACTGCTCACGTGGCTGTCATGCAATGATCACGTAGCTACCATATACTGGTCACGTGACTGATCATGCACTGATCACGTAAATGATCATGCACTGTCACGTGACTGATCATGCACTGATCACGTGACTGATCATGCACTGATCACGTGGCTATCATGCACTGCTCACGTGGCTGATCATGCACGATCACGTAGCAACCATGCACTGATCACGTGACTGATCATGCACTGATCACGTAATTGATCATGCACTGATCACGTGGCTGATCATGCACTGATCACGTGGCTGATCATGCACTGATACCGTGACTGAGCATGGACTGATCACATGACTATCATGCAGTGATCACGTGACTTAATGGCACTGATCATGTGACTGATCATGCGCTGATCATGTTTGCTATCATACACTGATCATGTGCCTCTGGAGGCAATAAACAAAGAGCTGAGTAGGCACGAATCAAACAGTCAGCAGGCAATAATCATGGAACTCAGGTGTGAGGAATCATGCTGCCCAGCTGGCAATAATCAAGCAGCTGAGCAGGCAGAATTACGCAGCACAGCTGACAATTGTCAAGCAGATGACAGGCAGGAATCGTGCAGCTCAGCTGGCACTGTCAAGCAGATGAGCAGACAGTAATCACGCAGCTCAGCAGGCCCAGATCACGTGACTGAGCATGCACTGTTCACGTGGCTGATCATACACTGATCACGTGATTGATCATGCACTGATCACTTGGATATCATGCACTGATCACGTGGCTGATCATACACTGTTCACGTGTCTGACCATGCACTGATCACGTGGCTGATCATACACTGCTCACGTAACTGATCATGCACTGATCACGTGGCTGATCATGCACTGATCACGTGGCTATCATGCACTGATCACGTGGCTGATCATGCACTGATCACGTGACTGATCATGCACTGATCACTGGCTATCATGCACTCATCAACTGGCTATCATGCACTGATCACGTGGCTGATCATACACTGATCACGAGACTGATCATGCACTGATCACGTCTATATCATGCACTGATCACATGACTGCCCATGCACTGATCACGTGGATGATCATACACTGATCATGCGACAGATCATGCACTGATCACGTGGCTATCATGCACTGATCACGTGGCTGATCATGCAATGATCACGTAGCTACCATGTACTGATCACGTGACTGATCATGCACTGATCACGTAATTGATCATGCACTGATCAGGTGACTGATCATGCACTGATCACGTGACTGATCATGCACTGATCACGTGACTGATCATGCACTGATCACGTGGCTATCATGCACTGATCACGTGGCTGATCATGCACTGATCACGTAGCTACCATGCACTGGTCACGTGACTGATCATGCACTGATCACGTGATTGATCATGCACTGATCACGTGGCTGATCATGCACTGATCACGTGGCTGATCATGCACTGATCACGTGACTGATCATGCACTGATCACGTGACTGATCATGCACTGATCACGTGACTGATCATGCACTGATCACCTGCCTGATCATGCACTGATCACGTGACAATCATGCACTGATCACGTGGCTATCATGCACTGATCACGTGGCTGATCATGCACTGATCACGTGGCTGATCATGCACTGATCACGTGACTGATCATGCACTGATCACGTGGCTATCATGCACTGATCACGTGGCTGATCATGCACTGATCACGTGGCTGATCACACACTGATCACGTGACTATCATGCACTGATCACGTGGCACTCATGCACTGATCACGTGGCTGATCATACCTGATCACGTAACTGATCATGCACTGATCACGTGGCTATCATGCACTGCTCACGTGGCTGTCATGGAATGATCACGTAGCTACCATATACTGGTCACGTGACTGATCATGCACTGATCACGTAAATGATCATGCACTGATCACGTGACTGATCATGCACTGATCACGTGACTGATCATGCACTGATCACGTGGCTATCATGCACTGCTCACGTGGCTGATCATGCAACTGATCACGTAGCAACCATGTACTGGTCACGTGACTGATCATGCACTGATCACGTAATTGATCATGCACTGATCACGTGGCTGATCATGCACTGATCACGTGGCTGATCATGCACTGATCACGTGACTGATCATGCACTGATCACGTGGCTATCATGCACTGATCACGTGGCTATCATGCACTGATCACGTGGCTGATCAACACTGATCACGTGACTGATCATGCACTGATCACGTGGCTATCATGCACTGATCACGTGGCTATCATGCACTGATCACGTGGCTGATCATGCACTGATCACGTAGCTACCATGCACTGGTCACGTGACTGATCATGCACTGATCACGTGATTGATCATGCACTGATCACGTGACTGATCATGCACTGATCACGTGACTGATCATGCACTGATCACGTGACTGATCATGCACTGATCACGTGGCTATCATGCACTGATCACGTGGCTGATCATGCAATGATCACGTAGCTACCATGCACTGATCACGTGACTGATCATGCACTGATCACGTAATTGATCATGCACTGATCATGTGGCTGATCATGCACTGATCACGTGGCTGATCATGCACTGATCACGTGACTGATCATGCACTGATCACGTGACTGATCATGCACTGATCACGTGGCTATCATGCACTGATCACGTGGCTGATCATGCACTGATCACGTGACTGATCATGCACTGATCACGTGACTGATCATGCACTGATCACGTGGCTATCATGCACTGATCACGTGGCTGATCATGCAATGATCATGTAGCTACCATGTACTGATCAGTGACTGATCATGCACTGATCACGTGACTGATCATGCACTGATCACGTGGCTATCATGCACTGATCACGTGGCTGATCATGCACTGATCACGTGCCTGATCATGCACTGATCACGTGACTGATCATGCACTGATCACGTGGCTATCATGCACTGATCACGTGGCTGATCATGCACTGATCACGTGGCTGATCATGCACTGATCACGTGACTGATCATGCACTGATCACGTGACTATCATGCACTGATCACGTGGCTATCATGCACTATCACGTGGCTGATCATGCACTGATCACGTAGCTATCATGTACTGATCACGTGACTGATCATGCACTGATCACGTGACTGATCATGCACTGATCACGTGGCTGATCATGCACTGATCACGTGACTGATCATGCACTGATCACGTGGCTATCATGCACTGATCACGTGACTGATCATGCACTGATCACGTGGCTGATCATGCACTGATCACGTGACTGATCATGCACTGATCACGTGGCTGATCATGCACTGATCACGTGACTGATCATGCACTGATCACGTGACTGATCATGCACTGATCACGTGGCTATCATGCACTGATCACGTGGCTGATCATGCACTGATCACGTAGCTACCATGCACTGATCACGTGACTGATCATGCACTGATCACGTGGCTGATCATGCACTGATCACGTGGCTGATCATGCACTGATCACGTGGCTGATCATGCACTGATCACGTGACTGATCATGCACTGATCACGTGACTGATCATGCACTGATCACGTGGCTGATCATGCACTGATCACGTGACTGATCATGCACTGATCACGTGGCATACACTACTCACGTGGCTGATCATGCAATGATCATGTAGCTACCATGTACAGGTCACGTGACTGATCATACACCCATCAGGTGACTGATCATGCACTGATCACGTGGCTATCATGCACTGATCACGTGACTGATCATGCACTGATCACGTCTATATCATGCACTGATCACATGACTGCCCATGCACTGATCACGTGGATGATCATACACTGATCATGACTGATCATGCACTGATCACGTGGCTGATCATGCACTGATACCGTGACTGAGCATGGACTGATCACATGACTATCATGTAGTGATCACGTGACTTAATGGCGCTGATCATGTGACTGATCATGCGCTGATCATGTTTGCTATCATACACTGATCATGTGCCTCTGGAGGCAATAAACAAAGAGCTGAGTAGGCACGAATCAAACAGTCAGCAGGCAATAATCATGGAACTCAGTGTGAGGAATCATGCTGCTCAGCTGGCAATAATCAAGCAGCTGAGCAGGCAGGAATTACGCAGCACAGCTGACAATTGTCAAGCAGATGACAGGCAGGAATCGTGCAGCTCAGCTGGCAATTGTCAAGCAGATGAGCAGACAGTAATCACGCAGCTCAGCAGGCCCAGATCACGTGACTGAGCATGCACTGTTCACGTGGCTGATCATACACTGATCACGTGACTGATCATGCACTGATCACGTGGCTATCATGCACTGATCACGTGGCTGATCATACACTGCTCACGTAACTGATCATGCACTGATCACGTGGCTATCATGCACTGATCACGTGGCTGATCATGCACTGATCACGTGTCTGATCATGCACTGATCACGTGGCTGATCATGCACTGATCACGTGACTGATCATGCACTGATCACGTGGCTGATCATGCACTGATCAGTTGGCTATCATGCACTCACTTGGCTGATCATGCACTGATCACGTGACTGATCATGCACTGATCATCTGGCTATCATGCACTCATTAACTGGCTATCATGCACTGATCACGTGGCTGATCATACACTGATCACGAGACTGATCATGCACTGATCACGTCTATATCATGCACTGATCACATGACTGATCATGCACTGATCACCCGGATGATCATACACTGATCATGCGACTGATCATGCACTGATCACGTGGCTATCATGCACTGCTCACGTGGCTGATCATGCACTGATCACGTAGCTACCATGTACTGGTCACGTGATGATCATGCACTGATCACGTAATTGATCATGCACTGATCACGTGACTTATCATGCACTGTTCACGTGAGTGATCATGCACTGATCACGTGACTGATCATGCACTGATCACGTGGCTATCATGCACTACTCACGTGGCTGATCATGCAATGATCATGTAGCTACCATGTACCGGTCACGTGACTGATCATACACCATCAGGTGACTGATCATGCACTGATCACGTGGCTATCATGCACTGATCACGTGGCTGATCATGCACTGATCACCTGCCTGGTCATGCACTGATCACGTGACAAATCATGAACTGATCACATAGCTATCATGAACTGATCACGTGGCTGATCATGCACTGATCACGTGGCTGATCATGCACTGATACCGTGACTGAGCATGGACTGATCACATGACTATCATGTAGTGATCACGTGACTTAATGGCGCTGATCATGTGACTGATCATGCGCTGATCATGTTTGCTATCATACACTGATCATGTGCCTCTGGAGGCAATAAACAAAGAGCTGAGTAGGCACGAATCAAACAGTCAGCAGGCAATAATCATGGAACTCAGGTGTGAGGAATCATGCTGCTCAGCTGGCAATAATCAAGCAGCTGAGCAGGCAGGAATTACGCAGCACAGCTGGCAATTGTCAAGCAGATGACAGGCAGGAATCGTGCAGCTCAGCTGGCAATTGTCAAGCAGATGAGCAGACAGTAATCACGCAGCTCAGCAGGCCCAGATCACGTGACTGAGCATGCACTGTTCACGTGGCTGATCATACACTGATCACGTAACTGATCATGCACTGATCACGTGGCTATCATGCACTGATCACGTGGCTGATCATACACTGATCACGTAACTGATCATGCACTGATCACGTGGCTGATCATGCACTGATCACGTGGCTGATCATGCACTGATCACGTGGCTGATCATGCACTGATCACGTGGCTGATCATGCACTGATCACGTGACTGATCATGCACTGATCACGTGGCTGATCATGCACTGATCACGTGGCTATCATGCACTGATCACTGGCTGATCATACACTGATCACGTGACTGATCATGCACTGATCACTGGCTATCATGCACTCATTAACTGGCTATCATGCACTGATCACGTGGCTGATCATGCACTGATCACGTGACTGATCATGCACTGATCACGTCTATATCATGCACTGATCACATGACTGCCCATGCACTGATCACGTGATGATCATACACTGATCATGTGACTGATCATGCACTGATCACGTGGCTATCATGCACTGCTCACGTGGCTGATCATGCAATGATCACGTACCATGTACTGGTCACGTGACTGATCATGCACTGATCACGTAATTGATCATGCACTGATCAGGTGACTGATCATGCACTGATCACGTGACTGATCATGCACTGATCACGTGACTGATCATGCACTGATCACGTGGCTATCATGCACTGATCACGTGGCTGATCATGCAATGATCACGTAGCTACCATGCACTGGTCACGTGACTGATCATGCACTGATCACGTGACTGATCATGCACTGATCACGTGGCTATCATGCACTGATCACGTGGCTGATCATGCACTGATCACGTGACTGATCATGCACTGATCACGTGACTGATCATGCACTGATCACGTGGCTATCATGCACTGATCACGTGGCTGATCATGCACTGATCACGTGGCTATCATGCACTGATCACGTGGCTGATCATGCACTGATCACGTGCTATCATGCACTGATCACGTGACTGATCATGCACTGATCACGTGGCTGATCATGCACTGATCACGTGACTTATCATGCACTGATCACGTGACTGATCATGCACTGATCACGTGACTGATCATGCACTGATCACGTGGCTATCATGCACTACTCACGTGGCTGATCATGCAATGATCATGTAGCTACCATGTACCGGTCACGTGACTGATCATACACCCATCAGGTGACTGATCATGCACTGATCACGTGGCTGATCATGCACTGATCACGTGCCTGATCATGCACTGATCACGTGACAAATCATGCACTGATCACATAGCTATCATGAACTGATCACCTGGCTGATCATGCACTGATCACGTGGCTGATCATGCACTGATACCGTGACTGAGCATGGACTGATCACATGACTATCATGTAGTGATCACGTGACTTAATGGCGCTGATCATGTGACTGATCATGCGCTGATCATGTTTGCTATCATACACTGATCATGTGCCTCTGGAGGCAATAAACAAAGAGCTGAGTAGGCACGAATCAAACAGTCAGCAGGCAATAATCATGGAACTCAGGTGTGAGGAATCATGCTGCTCAGCTGGCAATAATCAAGCAGCTGAGCAGGCAGGAATTACGCAGCACAGCTGGCAATTGTCAAGCAGATGACAGGCAGGAATCGTGCAGCTCAGCTGGCAATTGTCAAGCAGATGAGCAGACAGTAATCACGCAGCTCAGCAGGCCCAGATCACGTGACTGAGCATGCACTGTTCACGTGGCTGATCATACACTGATCACGTGACTGATCATGCACTGATCACGTGGCTATCATGCACTGATCACGTGGCTGATCATACACTGTTCACGTGTCTGACCATGCACTGATCACGTGGCTGATCATACACTGCTCACGTAACTGATCATGCACTGATCACGTGGCTGATCATGCACTGATCACGTGGCTGATCATGCACTTATTACTTGGCTGATCATGCACTGATCACGTGACTGATCATGCACTGATCACTGGCTATCATGCACTCATCAACTGGCTATCATGCACTGATCACGTGGCTGATCATGCACTGATCACGTGACTGATCATGCACTGATCACGTCTATATCATGCACTGATCACATGACTGCCCATGCACTGATCACCCGGATGATCATACACTGATCATGTGACTGATCATGCACTGATCACGTGGCTATCATGCACTGCTCACGTGGCTGATCATGCAATGATCACGTAGCTACCATGTACTGGTCACGTGACTGATCATGCACTGATCACGTAATTGATCATGCACTGATCACGTGACTTATCATGCACTGATCACGTGAGTGATCATGCACTGATCACGTGACTGATCATGCACTGATCACGTGGCTATCATGCACTGATCACGTGGCTGATCATGCAATGATCACGTAGCTACCATGTACTGGTCACGTGACTGATCATGCACTGATCACGTAATTGATCATGCACTGATCATGTGGCTGATCATGCACTGATCACGTGGCTGATCATGCACTGATCACGTGACTGATCATGCACTGATCACGTGACTGATCATGCACTGATCACGTGCCTGATCATGCACTGATCACGTGACTGATCATGCACTGATCACATGGCTATCATGCACTGATCACGTGGCTGATCATGCACTGATCACGTGGCTGATCATGCACTGATACCGTGACTGAGCATGGACTGATCACATGACTATCATGTAGTGATCACGTGACTTAATGGCACTGATCATGTGACTGATCATGCACTGATCATGTTTGCTATCATACACTGATCATGTGCCTCTGGAGGCAATAAACAAAGAGCTGAGTAGGCACGAATCATACAGTCAGCAGGCAATAATCATGGAACTCAGCTGTGAGGAATCATGCTGCTCAGCTGGCAATAATCAAGCAGCTGAGCAGGCAGGAATTACGCAGCACAGCTGGCAATTGTCAAGCAGATGACAGGCAGGAATCGTGCAGCTCAGCTGGCAATTGTCAAGCAGATGAGCAGACAGTAATCACGCAGCTCAGCAGGCCCTGATCACGTGACTGAGCATGCACTGTTCACGTGGCTGATCATACACTGATCACGTGATGATCATGCACTGATCACGTGGCTATCATGCACTGATCACGTGGCTGATCATACACTGATCACGTGTCTGATCATGCACTGATCACGTGGCTGATCATACACTGATCACGTAACTGATCATGCACTGATCACGTGGCTATCATGCACTGATCACGTGGCTGATCATGCACTGATCACGTGGCTGATCACACATGTATCACGTGACTGATCATGCACTGATCACGTGGCACTCATGCACTGATCACGTGGCTATCATGCACTACTCACGTGGCTGATCATGCAATGATCATGTAGCTACCATGTACTGGTCACGTGAATGATCATACACCATCAGGTGACTGATCATGCACTGATCACGTGGCTATCATGCACTGATCACGTGGCTGATCATGCACTGATCACCTGCCTGATCATGCACTGATCACGTGACAAATCATGCACTGATCACGTAGCTATCATGAACTGATCACGTGGCTGATCATGCACTGATCACGTGGCTGATCATGCACTGATACCGTGACTGAGCATGGACTGATCACATGACTATCATGTAGTGATCACGTGACTTAATGGCGCTGATCATGTGACTGATCATGCGCTGATCATGTTTGCTATCATACACTGATCATGTGCCTCTGGAGGCAATAAACAAAGAGCTGAGTAGGCACGAATCAAACAGTCAGCAGGCAATAATCATGGAACTCAGGTGTGAGGAATCATGCTGCTCAGCTGGCAATAATCAAGCAGCTGAGCAGGCAGGAATTACGCAGCACAGCTGATAATTGTCAAGCAGATGACAGGCAGGAATCGTGCAGCTCAGCTGGCAATTGTCAAGCAGATGAGCAGACAGTAATCACGCAGCTCAGCAGGCCCAGATCACGTGACTGAGCATGCACTGTTCACGTGGCTGATCATACACTGATCACGTAACTGATCATGCACTGATCACGTGGCTATCATGCACTGATCACGTGGCTGATCATACACTGTTCACGTGTCTGACCATGCACTGATCACGTGGCTGATCATACACTGCTCACGTAACTGATCATGCACTGATCACGTGGCTGATCATGCACTGATCAGTGGCTATCATGCACTGATCACTTGGCTGATCATACACTGATCACGTGACTGATCATGCACTGATCACTGGCTATCATGCACTCATTAACTGGCTATCATGCACTGATCACGTGGTTGATCATACACTGATCACGAGACTGATCATGCACTGATCACGTCTATATCATGCACTGATCACATGACTGCCCATGCACTGATCACCCGGATGATCATACACTGATCATGCGACTGATCATGCACTGATCACGTGGCTATCATGCACTGCTCACGTGCTGTTCATGCAATGATCACGTAGCTACCATGTACTGGTCACGTGACTGATCATGCACTGATCACGTAATTGATCATGCACTGATCACGTGACTTATCATGCACTGATCACGTGAGTGATCATGCACTGATCACGTGACTGATCATGCACTGATCACGTGGCTATCATGCACTGCTCACGTGGCTGATCATGCAATGATCACGTGGCTACCATATACTGGTCACGTGACTGATCATGCACTGATCACGTAATTGATCATGCACTGATCACGTGGCTGATCATGCACTGATCACGTGGCTGATCATGCACTGATCACGTGACTGATCATGCACTGATCACGTGACTGATCATGCACTGATCACCTGCCTGGTCATGCACTGATCACGTGACAAATCATGAACTGATCACATAGCTATCATGAACTGATCACCTGGCTGATCATGCACTGATCACGTGGCTGATCATGCACTGATACCGTGACTGAGCATGGACTGATCACATGACTATCATGTAGTGATCACGTGACTTAATGGCTCTGATCATGTGACTGATCATGCACTGATCATGTTTGCTATCATACACTGATCATGTGCCTCTGGAGGCAATAAACAAAGAGCTGAGTAGGCACGAATCATACAGTCAGCAGGCAATAATCATGGAACTCAGCTGTGAGGAATCATGCTGCTCAGCTGGCAATAATCAAGCAGCTGAGCAGGCAGGAATTACGCAGCACAGCTGGCAATTGTCAAGCAGATGACAGGCAGGAATCGTGCAGCTCAGCTGGCAATTGTCAAGCAGATGAGCAGACAGTAATCACGCAGCTCAGCAGGCCCTGATCACGTGACTGAGCATGCACTGTTCACGTGGCTGATCATACACTGATCACGTGATGATCATGCACTGATCACTTGGATATCATGCACTGATCACGTGGCTGATCATACACTGATCACGTGTCTGACCATGCACTGATCACGTGGCTGATCATACACTGCTCACGTAACTGATCATGCACTGATCACGTGGCTATCATGCACTGATCACGTGGCTGATCATGCACTGATCACGTGGCTGATCACACACTGTCACGTGACATGATCATGCACTGATCACGTGGCTCATGCACTGATCACGTGGCTATCATGCACTACTCACGTGGCTGATCATGCAATGATCATGTAGCTACCATGTACTGTCACGTGACTGATCATACACCATCAGGTGACTGATCATGCACTGATCACGTGGCTATCATGCACTGATCACGTGACTGATCATGCACTGATCACGTGACTGATCATGCACTGATCACGTGACTGATCATGCACTGATCACGTGGCTATCATGCACTGATCACGTGGCTGATCATGCACTGATCACGTGGCTGATCATGCACTGATCACGTGACTGAGCATGGACTGATCACATGACTATCATGTAGTGATCACGTGACTTAATGGCGCTGATCATGTGACTGATCATGCACTGATCATGTTTGCTATCATACACTGATCATGTGCCTCTGGAGGCAATAAACAAAGAGCTGAGTAGGCACGAATCAAACAGTCAGCAGGCAATAATCATGGAACTCAGGTGTGAGGAATCATGCTGCTCAGCTGGCAATAATCAAGCAGCTGAGCAGGCAGGAATTACGCAGCACAGCTGATAATTGTCAAGCAGATGACAGGCAGGAATCATGCAGCTCAGCTGGCAATTGTCAAGCAGATGAGCAGACGGTAATCACGCAGCTCAGCAGGCCCTGATCACGTGACTGAGCATGCACTGTTCACGTGGCTGATCATACACTGATCACGTGACTGATCATGCACTGATCACGTGGCTATCATGCACTGATCACGTGGCTGATCATACACTGATCACGTGACTGATCATGCACTGATCACGTGGCTGATCATGCACTGATCACGTGGCTGATCATGCACTGATCACGTGGCTGATCATGCACTGATCACGTGGCTGATCATGCACTGATCACGTGACTGATCATGCACTGATCACGTGGCTGATCATGCACTGATCAGTGGCTATCATGCACTGATCACGTGGCTGATCATGCACTGATCACGTGACTGATCATGCACTGATCACGTGGCTATCATGCACTCATTAACTGGCTATCATGCACTGATCACGTGGCTGATCATGCACTGATCACGTGACTGATCATGCACTGATCACGTCTATATCATGCACTGATCACGTGACTGCCATGCACTGATCACGTGGATGATCATGCACTGATCACGTGACTGATCATGCACTGATCACGTGGCTATCATGCACTGATCACGTGGCTGATCATGCACTGATCACGTAGCTTCATGCACTGATCACGTGACTGATCATGCACTGATCACGTGGCTGATCATGCACTGATCACGTGACTGATCATGCACTGATCACGTGACTGATCATGCACTGATCACGTGACTGATCATGCACTGATCACGTGGCTATCATGCACTGATCACGTGGCTGATCATGCAATGATCACGTAGCTACCATGTACTGATCACGTGACTGATCATGCACTGATCACGTGACTGATCATGCACTGATCACGTGGCTATCATGCACTGATCACGTGGCTGATCATGCACTGATCACGTGCCTGATCATGCACTGATCACGTGACTGATCATGCACTGATCACGTAGCTATCATGCACTGATCACGTGGCTGATCATGCACTGATCACGTGGCTATCATGCACTGATCACGTGGCTGATCATGCACTGATCACGTGGCTATCATGTACTGATCACGTGACTGATCATGCACTGATCACGTGGCTGATCATGCACTGATCACGTGACTTATCATGCACTGTTCACGTGACTGATCATGCACTGATCACGTGACTGATCATGCACTGATCACGTGGCTATCATGCACTACTCACGTGGCTGATCATGCAATGATCATGTAGCTACCATGTACTGGTCAGTGACTGATCATGCACCCATCAGGTGACTGATCATGCACTGATCACGTGGCTGATCATGCACTGATCACCTGCCTGGTCATGCACAGATCACGTGACAAATCATGCACTGATCACATGGCTATCATGAACTGATCACGTGGCTGATCATGCACTGATCACGTGGCTGATCATGCACTGATACCGTGACTGAGCATGGACTGATCACATGACTATCATGTAGTGATCACGTGACTTAATGGCGCTGATCATGTGACTGATCATGCGCTGATCATGTTTGCTATCATACACTGATCATGTGCCTCTGGAGGCAATAAACAAAGAGCTGAGTAGGCACGAATCAAACAGTCAGCAGGCAATAATCATGGAACTCAGGTGTGAGGAATCATGCTGCTCAGCTGGCAATAATCAAGCAGCTGAGCAGGCAGGAATTACGCAGCACAGCTGATAATTGTCAAGCAGATGACAGGCAGGAATCGTGCAGCTCAGCTGGCAATTGTCAAGCAGATGAGCAGACAGTAATCACGCAGCTCAGCAGGCCCAGATCACGTGACTGAGCATGCACTGTTCACGTGGCTGATCATACACTGCTCACGTGACTGATCATGCACTGATCACGTGGCTATCATGCACTGATCACGTGGCTGATCATACACTGTTCACGTGTCTGACCATGCACTGATCACGTGGCTGATCATACACTGCTCACGTAACTGATCATGCACTGATCACGTGGCTGATCATGCACTGATCAGTTGGCTATCATGCACTGATTACGTGGCTGATCATGCACTGATCACGTGACTGATCATGCACTGATCATCTGGCTATCATGCACTCATTAACTGGCTATCATGCACTGATCACGTGGTTGATCATGCACTGATCACGTGACTGATCATGCACTGATCACGTCTATATCATGCACTGATCACATGACTGCCCATGCACTGATCACCCGGATGATCATGCACTGATCATGTGACTGATCATGCACTGATCACGTGGCTATCATGCACTGATCACGTGGCTGATCATGCAATGATCACGTAGCTACCATGTACTGGTCACGTGAGTGATCATGCACTGATCACGTAATTGATCATGCACTGATCACGTGACTTATCATGCACTGATCACGTGTGATCATGCACTGATCACGTGACTGATCATGCACTGATCACGTGGCTATCATGCACTGCTCACGTGGCTGATCATGCAATGATCACGTAGCTACCATGTACTGGTCACGTGACTGATCATGCACTGATCACGTGACTGATCATGCACTGATCATGTGGCTGATCATGCACTGATCACGTGGCTGATCATGCACTGATCACGTGATGATCATGCACTGATCACGTGACTGATCATGCACTGATCACCTGCCTGATCATGCACTGATCACGTGACAAATCATGCACTGATCACATAGCTATCATGCACTGATCACGTGGCTGATCATGCACTGATCACGTGGCTGATCATGCACTGATACCGTGACTGAGCATGGACTGATCACATGACTATCATGTAGTGATCACGTGACTTAATGGCGCTGATCATGTGACTGATCATGCACTGATCATGTTTGCTATCATACACTGATCATGTGCCTCTGGAGGCAATAAACAAAGAGCTGAGTAGGCACGAATCATACAGTCAGCAGGCAATAATCATGGAACTCAGCTGTGAGGAATCATGCTGCTCAGCTGGCAATAATCAAGCAGCTGAGCAGGCAGGAATTACGCAGCACAGCTGGCAATTGTCAAGCAGATGACAGGCAGGAATCGTGCAGCTCAGCTGGCAATTGTCAAGCAGATGAGCAGACAGTAATCACGCAGCTCAGCAGGCCCTGATCACGTGACTGAGCATGCACTGTTCACGTGGCTGATCATACACTGATCACGTGATGATCATGCACTGATCACGTGGATATCATGCACTGATCACGTGGCTGATCATACACTGTTCACGTGTCTGACCATGCACTGATCACGTGGCTGATCATGCACTGCTCACGTAACTGATCATGCACTGATCACGTGGCTATCATGCACTGATCACGTGGCTGATCATGCACTGATCACGTGGCTGATCACACACTGTCACGTGACTATCATGCACTGATCACGTGGCATCATGCACTGATCACGTGGCTATCATGCACTACTCACGTGGCTGATCATGCAATGATCATGTAGCTACCATGCACTGTCACGTGACTGATCATACACCATCAGGTGACTGATCATGCACTGATCACGTGGCTATCATGCACTGATCACGTGGCTGATCATGCACTGATCACGTGCCTGATCATGCACTGATCACGTGACAAATCATGCACTGATCACGTGGCTGATCATGAACTGATCACGTGGCTGATCATGCACTGATCACGTGGCTGATCATGCACTGATACCGTGACTGAGCATGGACTGATCACATGACTATCATGTAGTGATCACGTGACTTAATGGCGCTGATCATGTGACTGATCATGCACTGATCATGTTTGCTATCATACACTGATCATGTGCCTCTGGAGGCAATAAACAAAGAGCTGAGTAGGCACGAATCAAACAGTCAGCAGGCAATAATCATGGAACTCAGGTGTGAGGAATCATGCTGCTCAGCTGGCAATAATCAAGCAGCTGAGCAGGCAGGAATTACGCAGCACAGCTGATAATTGTCAAGCAGATGACAGGCAGGAATCGTGCAGCTCAGCTGGCAATTGTCAAGCAGATGAGCAGACAGTAATCACGCAGCTCAGCAGGCCCTGATCACGTGACTGAGCATGCACTGTTCACGTGGCTGATCATACACTGATCACGTGACTGATCATGCACTGATCACGTGGCTATCATGCACTGATCACGTGGCTGATCATACACTGATCACGTGACTGATCATGCACTGATCACGTGGCTATCATGCACTGATCACGTGGCTGATCATGCACTGATCACGTGGCTGATCATGCACTGATCACGTGGCTGATCATGCACTGATCACGTGACTGATCATGCACTGATCACGTGGCTGATCATGCACTGATCACGTGGCTATCATGCACTGATCACGTGGCTGATCATGCACTGATCACGTGACTGATCATGCACTGATCATGGCATCATGCACTCATTCACTGGCTATCATGCACTGATCACGTGGCTGATCATGCACTGATCACGTGACTGATCATGCACTGATCACGTCTATATCATGCACTGATCACGTGACTGATCATGCACTGATCACGTGGATGATCATACACTGATCATGTGACTGATCATGCACTGATCACGTGGCTATCATGCACTGATCACGTGGCTGATCATGCACTGATCACGTAGCTTCCATGTACTGGTCACGTGACTGATCATGCACTGATCACGTAATTGATCATGCACTGATCACGTGACTGATCATGCACTGATCACGTGACTGATCATGCACTGATCACGTGACTGATCATGCACTGATCACGTGGCTATCATGCACTGATCACGTGGCTGATCATGCAATGATCACGTAGCTACCATGTACTGTCACGTGACTGATCATGCACTGATCACGTGACTGATCATGCACTGATCACGTGGCTATCATGCACTGATCACGTGGCTGATCATGCACTGATCACGTGACTGATCATGCACTGATCACGTGACTGATCATGCACTGATCACGTGGCTATCATGCACTGATCACGTGGCTGATCATGCACTGATCACGTGGCTATCATGCACTGATCACGTGGCTGATCATGCACTGATCACGTGCTATCATGCACTGATCACGTGACTGATCATGCACTGATCACGTGGCTGATCATGCACTGATCACGTGACTTATCATGCACTGATCACGTGACTGATCATGCACTGATCACGTGACTGATCATGCACTGATCACGTGGCTATCATGCACTACTCACGTGGCTGATCATGCAATGATCATGTAGCTACCATGTACTGGTCACGTGACTGATCATACACCCATCAGGTGACTGATCATGCACTGATCACGTGGCTGATCATGCACTGATCACCTGACTGATCATGCACAGATCACGTGACAAATCATGCACTGATCACATGGCTATCATGCACTGATCACGTGGCTGATCATGCACTGATCACGTGGCTGATCATGCACTGATACCGTGACTGAGCATGGACTGATCACATGACTATCATGTAGTGATCACGTGACTTAATGGCGCTGATCATGTGACTGATCATGCGCTGATCATGTTTGCTATCATACACTGATCATGTGCCTCTGGAGGCAATAAACAAAGAGCTGAGTAGGCACGAATCAAACAGTCAGCAGGCAATAATCATGGAACTCAGCTGTGAGGAATCATGCTGCTCAGCTGGCAATAATCAAGCAGCTGAGCAGGCAGGAATTACGCAGCACAGCTGGCAATTGTCAAGCAGATGACAGGCAGGAATCGTGCAGCTCAGCTGGCAATTGTCAAGCAGATGAGCAGACAGTAATCACGCAGCTCAGCAGGCCCAGATCACGTGACTGAGCATGCACTGTTCACGTGGCTGATCATACACTGATCACGTGACTGATCATGCACTGATCACGTGGCTATCATGCACTGATCACGTGGCTGATCATACACTGTTCACGTGTCTGACCATGCACTGATCACGTGGCTGATCATACACTGCTCACGTAACTGATCATGCACTGATCACGTGGCTGATCATGCACTGATCAGTGGCTATCATGCACTGATCACTTGGCTGATCATGCACTGATCACGTGACTGATCATGCACTGATCATCTGGCTATCTGCACTCATTAACTGGCTATCATGCACTGATCACGTGGTTGATCATGCACTGATCACGTGACTGATCATGCACTGATCACGTCTATATCATGCACTGATCACGTGACTGATCATGCACTGATCACCGGATGATCATGCACTGATCATGCGACTGATCATGCACTGATCACGTGGCTATCATGCACTGATCACGCTGATCATGCAATGATCACGTAGCTACCATGTACTGGTCACGTGACTGATCATGCACTGATCACGTAATTGATCATGCACTGATCACGTGACTTATCATGCACTGATCACGTGAGTGATCATGCACTGATCACGTGACTGATCATGCACTGATCACGTGGCTATCATGCACTGATCACGTGGCTGATCATGCAATGATCACGTAGCTACCATGTACTGGTCACGTGACTGATCATGCACTGATCACGTAATTGATCATGCACTGATCACGTGGCTGATCATGCACTGATCACGTGGCTGATCATGCACTGATCACGTGACTGATCATGCACTGATCACGTGACTGATCATGCACTGATCACCTGCCTGGTCATGCACTGATCACGTGACAAATCATGAACTGATCACATAGCTATCATGAACTGATCACGTGGCTGATCATGCACTGATCACGTGGCTGATCATGCACTGATACCGTGACTGAGCATGGACTGATCACATGACTATCATGTAGTGATCACGTGACTTAATGGCACTGATCATGTGACTGATCATGCACTGATCATGTTTGCTATCATACACTGATCATGTGCCTCTGGAGGCAATAAACAAAGAGCTGAGTAGGCACGAATCATACAGTCAGCAGGCAATAATCATGGAACTCAGCTGTGAGGAATCATGCTGCTCAGCTGGCAATAATCAAGCAGCTGAGCAGGCAGGAATTACGCAGCACAGCTGGCAATTGTCAAGCAGATGACAGGCAGGAATCGTGCAGCTCAGCTGGCAATTGTCAAGCAGATGAGCAGACAGTAATCACGCAGCTCAGCAGGCCCTGATCACGTGACTGAGCATGCACTGTTCACGTGGCTGATCATACACTGATCACGTGATGATCATGCACTGATCACTTGGATATCATGCACTGATCACGTGGCTGATCATACACTGATCACGTGTCTGACCATGCACTGATCACGTGGCTGATCATACACTGATCACGTAACTGATCATGCACTGATCACGTGGCTATCATGCACTGATCACGTGGCTGATCATGCACTGATCACGTGGCTGATCACACACTGTCACGTGACTATCATGCACTGATCACGTGGCATCATGCACTGATCACGTGGCTATCATGCACTACTCACGTGGCTGATCATGCAATGATCATGTAGCTACCATGTACTGGTCACGTGACTGATCATACACCATCAGGTGACTGATCATGCACTGATCACGTGGCTATCATGCACTGATCACGTGGCTGATCATGCACTGATCACGTGACTGATCATGCACTGATCACGTGACTGATCATGCACTGATCACGTGGCTATCATGCACTGATCACGTGGCTGATCATGCACTGATCACGTGGCTGATCATGCACTGATACCGTGACTGAGCATGGACTGATCACATGACTATCATGTAGTGATCACGTGACTTAATGGCACTGATCATGTGACTGATCATGCGCTGATCATGTTTGCTATCATACACTGATCATGTGCCTCTGGAGGCAATAAACAAAGAGCTGAGTAGGCACGAATCAAACAGTCAGCAGGCAATAATCATGGAACTCAGGTGTGAGGAATCATGCTGCTCAGCTGGCAATAATCAAGCAGCTGAGCAGGCAGGAATTACGCAGCACAGCTGATAATTGTCAAGCAGATGACAGGCAGGAATCGTGCAGCTCAGCTGGCAATTGTCAAGCAGATGAGCAGACAGTAATCACGCAGCTCAGCAGGCCCTGATCACGTGACTGAGCATGCACTGTTCACGTGGCTGATCATACACTGATCACGTGACTGATCATGCACTGATCACGTGGCTATCATGCACTGATCACGTGGCTGATCATACACTGATCACGTGACTGATCATGCACTGATCACGTGGCTATCATGCACTGATCACGTGGCTGATCATGCACTGATCACGTGGCTGATCATGCACTGATCACGTGGCTGATCATGCACTGATCACGTGACTGATCATGCACTGATCACGTGGCTGATCATGCACTGATCAGTGGCTATCATGCACTGATCACGTGGCTGATCATGCACTGATCACGTGACTGATCATGCACTGATCACTGGCTATCATGCACTCATTCACTGGCTATCATGCACTGATCACGTGGCTGATCATGCACTGATCACGTGACTGATCATGCACTGATCACGTCTATATCATGCACTGATCACGTGACTGATCATGCACTGATCACGTGGATGATCATGCACTGATCATGTGACTGATCATGCACTGATCACGTGGCTATCATGCACTGATCACGTGGCTGATCATGCACTGATCACGTAGCTTCATGCACTGATCACGTGACTGATCATGCACTGATCACGTAACTGATCATGCACTGATCACGTGACTGATCATGCACTGATCACGTGACTGATCATGCACTGATCACGTGACTGATCATGCACTGATCACGTGGCTATCATGCACTGATCACGTGGCTGATCATGCAATGATCACGTAGCTACCATGTACTGGTCACGTGACTGATCATGCACTGATCACGTGACTGATCATGCACTGATCACGTGGCTATCATGCACTGATCACGTGGCTGATCATGCACTGATCACGTGACTGATCATGCACTGATCACGTGACTGATCATGCACTGATCACGTGGCTATCATGCACTGATCACGTGGCTGATCATGCACTGATCACGTGGCTATCATGCACTGATCACGTGGCTGATCATGCACTGATCACGTAGCTATCATGCACTGATCACGTGACTGATCATGCACTGATCACGTGGCTGATCATGCACTGATCACGTGACTTATCATGCACTGTTCACGTGACTGATCATGCACTGATCACGTGACTGATCATGCACTGATCACGTGGCTATCATGCACTACTCACGTGGCTGATCATGCAATGATCATGTAGCTACCATGTACGGTCAGGTGACTGATCATACACCCATCAGGTGACTGATCATGCACTGATCACGTGGCTGATCATGCACTGATCACCTGCCTGGTCATGCACTGATCACGTGACAAATCATGCACTGATCACATAGCTATCATGAACTGATCACCTGGCTGATCATGCACTGATCACGTGGCTGATCATGCACTGATACCGTGACTGAGCATGGACTGATCACATGACTATCATGTAGTGATCACGTGACTTAATGGCGCTGATCATGTGACTGATCATGCGCTGATCATGTTTGCTATCATACACTGATCATGTGCCTCTGGAGGCAATAAACAAAGAGCTGAGTAGGCACGAATCAAACAGTCAGCAGGCAATAATCATGGAACTCAGCTGTGAGGAATCATGCTGCTCAGCTGGCAATAATCAAGCAGCTGAGCAGGCAGGAATTACGCAGCACAGCTGGCAATTGTCAAGCAGATGACAGGCAGGAATCGTGCAGCTCAGCTGGCAATTGTCAAGCAGATGAGCAGACAGTAATCACGCAGCTCAGCAGGCCCAGATCACGTGACTGAGCATGCACTGTTCACGTGGCTGATCATACACTGATCACGTGACTGATCATGCACTGATCACGTGGCTATCATGCACTGATCACGTGGCTGATCATACACTGTTCACGTGTCTGACCATGCACTGATCACGTGGCTGATCATACACTGCTCACGTAACTGATCATGCACTGATCACGTGGCTGATCATGCACTGATCAGTGGCTATCATGCACTGATCACGTGGCTGATCATACACTGATCACGTGACTGATCATGCACTGATCACTGGCTATCATGCACTCATTCACTGGCTATCATGCACTGATCACGTGGTTGATCATGCACTGATCACGTGACTGATCATGCACTGATCACGTCTATATCATGCACTGATCACGTGACTGATCATGCACTGATCACCCGGATGATCATACACTGATCATGCGACTGATCATGCACTGATCACGTGGCTATCATGCACTGCTCACGTGGCTGATCATGCAATGATCACGTAGCTACCATGTACTGGTCACGTGTGATCATGCACTGATCACGTAATTGATCATGCACTGATCACGTGACTTATCATGCACTGATCACGTGACTGATCATGCACTGATCACGTGACTGATCATGCACTGATCACGTGGCTATCATGCACTGCTCACGTGGCTGATCATGCAATGATCACGTAGCTACCATGTACTGGTCACGTGACTGATCATGCACTGATCACGTAATTGATCATGCACTGATCACGTGGCTGATCATGCACTGATCACGTGGCTGATCATGCACTGATCACGTGACTGATCATGCACTGATCACGTGACTGATCATGCACTGATCACCTGCCTGATCATGCACTGATCACGTGACAAATCATGCACTGATCACATAGCTATCATGAACTGATCACCTGGCTGATCATGCACTGATCACGTGGCTGATCATGCACTGATACCGTGACTGAGCATGGACTGATCACATGACTATCATGTAGTGATCACGTGACTTAATGGCGCTGATCATGTGACTGATCATGCACTGATCATGTTTGCTATCATACACTGATCATGTGCCTCTGGAGGCAATAAACAAAGAGCTGAGTAGGCACGAATCAAACAGTCAGCAGGCAATAATCATGGAACTCAGCTGTGAGGAATCATGCTGCTCAGCTGGCAATAATCAAGCAGCTGAGCAGGCAGGAATTACGCAGCACAGCTGGCAATTGTCAAGCAGATGACAGGCAGGAATCGTGCAGCTCAGCTGGCAATTGTCAAGCAGATGAGCAGACAGTAATCACGCAGCTCAGCAGGCCCTGATCACGTGACTGAGCATGCACTGTTCACGTGGCTGATCATACACTGATCACGTGATGATCATGCACTGATCACTTGGATATCATGCACTGATCACGTGGCTGATCATACACTGTTCACGTGTCTGACCATGCACTGATCACGTGGCTGATCATACACTGCTCACGTAACTGATCATGCACTGATCACGTGGCTATCATGCACTGATCACGTGGCTGAACATGCACTGTTCACGTGGCTGATCACACACCTGTCACGTGACATATCATGCACTGATCACGTGGCACTCATGCACTGATCACGTGGCTGATCATACTCTGCTCACGTAACTCATCATGCACACATCACGTGGCTATCATGCACTGCTCACGTGGCTCGTCATGGAATGATCACGTAGCTACCATATACTGGTCACGTGACTGATCATGCACAGATCACGTAAATGATCATGCACTGTTCACGTGACTGATCATGTACTGATCACGTGACTGATCATGCACTGATCACGTGGCTATCATGCTCTGCTCACGTGGCTGATCATGCAACGATCACGTAGCAACCATGTACTGGTCACGTGACTGATCATGCACTGATCACGTAATTGATCCTGCACTGATCACGTGGCTCATCATGCACTGATCACGTGGCTGATCACACATGTATCACGTGACTGATCATGCACTGATCACGTGGCTATCATGCACTGATCACGTGGCTATCATGCACTGATCACGTGGCTGATCACACTGATCACGTGACTGATCATGCACTGATCACGTGGCTATCATGCACTGATCACGTGGCTATCATGCACTGATCACGTGGCTGATCATGCAATGATCACGTAGCTACCATGTACTGGTCACGTGACTGATCATGCACTGATCACGTAATTGATCATGCACTGATCACGTGACTGATCATGCACTGATCACGTGACTGATCATGCACTGATCACGTGACTGATCATGCACTGATCACGTGGCTATCATGCACTGATCACGTGGCTGATCATGCAATGATCACGTAGCTACCATATACTGATCACGTGACTGATCATGCACTGATCACGTAATTGATCATGCACTGATCACGTGGCTGATCATGCACTGATCACGTGGCTGATCATGCACTGATCACGTGACTGATCATGCACTGATCACGTGACTGATCATGCACTGATCACGTGGCTATCATGCACTGATCACGTGGCTGATCATGCACTGATCACGTGACTGATCATGCACTGATCACATGACTGATCATGCACTGATCACGTGGCTATCATGCACTATCACGTGGCTGATCATGCAATGATCATGTAGCTACCATGTACTGTCAGTGACTGATCATACACCCATCAGGTGACTGATCATGCACTGATCACGTGGCTATCATGCACTGATCACGTGGCTGATCATGCACTGATCACGTGCCTGATCATGCACTGATCACGTGACTGATCATGCACTGATCACGTAGCTATCATGCACTGATCACGTGGCTGATCATGCACTGATCACGTGGCTGATCATGCACTGATACGTGACTGATCATGCACTGATCACATGACTATCATGCACTGATCACGTGGCTATCATGCACTATCACGTGGCTGATCATGCAATGATCATGTAGCTACCATGTACTGGTCACGTGACTGATCATGCACTGATCACGTGACTGATCATGCACTGATCACGTGGCTATCATGCACTGATCACGTGACTGATCATGCACTGATCACGCCTATATCATGCACTGATCACATGACTGATCATGCACTGATCACGTGGCTGATCATGCACTGATCACGTGACTGATCATGCACTGATCACGTGGCTGATCATGCACTGATCACGTGACTGATCATGCACTGATCACGTGACTGATCATGCACTGATCACGTGACTGATCATGCACTGATCACGTGGCTATCATGCACTGATCACTGGCTATCATGCACTGATCACGTGGCTGATCATGCACTGATCACGTGACTGATCATGCACTGATCACGTCTATATCATGCACTGATCACGTGACTGATCATGCACTGATCACGTGGATGATCATGCACTGATCACGTGACTGATCATGCACTGATCACGTGGCTATCATGCACTGATCACGTGGCTGATCATGCACTGATCACGTAGCTATCATGCACTGATCACGTGACTGATCATGCACTGATCACGTAACTGATCATGCACTGATCACGTGACTGATCATGCACTGATCACGTGACTGATCATGCACTGATCACGTGGCTATCATGCACTGATCACGTGGCTGATCATGCACTGATCACGTAGCTATCATGCACTGATCACGTGACTGATCATGCACTGATCACGTGACTGATCATGCACTGATCACGTGACTGATCATGCACTGATCACTGGCTATCATGCACTGATCACTGGCTATCATGCACTGATCACGTGGCTGATCATGCACTGATCACGTGACTGATCATGCACTGATCACGTCTATATCATGCACTGATCACGTGACTGATCATGCACTGATCACGTGGCTGATCATGCACTGATCATGTGACTGATCATGCACTGATCACGTGGCTATCATGCACTGATCACGTGGCTGATCATGCACTGATCACGTGGCTATCATGCACTGATCACGTGAGCTGATCATGCACTGATCACGTAACTGATCATGCACTGATCACGTGACTGATCATGCACTGATCACGTGACTGATCATGCACTGATCACGTGGCTATCATGCACTACTCACGTGGCTGATCATGCAATGATCATGTAGCTACCATGTACT
Source organism: Bos javanicus (assembly GCF_032452875.1). Classification (NCBI taxonomy): domain Eukaryota; kingdom Metazoa; phylum Chordata; class Mammalia; order Artiodactyla; family Bovidae; genus Bos; species Bos javanicus. The sequence goes on from NW_026893814.1 coordinate 66,788, forward strand.
GGTCACGTGACTGATCATACACCCATCAGGTGACTGATCATGCACTGATCACGTGGCTATCATGCACTGATCACGTGGCTGATCATGCACTGATCACCTGCCTGGTCATGCACTGATCACGTGACTGATCATGCACTGATCACGTGGCTATCATGAACTGATCACGTGGCTGATCATGCACTGATCACGTGGCTGATCATGCACTGATACCGTGACTGAGCATGGACTGATCACATGACTATCATGTAGTGATCACGTGACTTAATGGCGCTGATCATGTGACTGATCATGCGCTGATCATGTTTGCTATCATACACTGATCATGTGCCTCTGGAGGCAATAAACAAAGAGCTGAGTAGGCACGAATCAAACAGTCAGCAGGCAATAATCATGGAACTCAGGTGTGAGGAATCATGCTGCTCAGCTGGCAATAATCAAGCAGCTGAGCAGGCAGGAATTACGCAGCACAGCTGGCAATTGTCAAGCAGATGACAGGCAGGAATCGTGCAGCTCAGCTGGCAATTGTCAAGCAGATGAGCAGACAGTAATCACGCAGCTCAGCAGGCCCAGATCACGTGACTGAGCATGCACTGTTCACGTGGCTGATCATACACTGATCACGTGACTGATCATGCACTGATCACGTGGCTATCATGCACTGATCACGTGGCTGATCATACACTGCTCACGTAACTGATCATGCACTGATCACGTGGCTATCATGCACTGATCACGTGGCTGATCATGCACTGATCACGTGTCTGATCATGCACTGATCACGTGGCTGATCATGCACTGATCACGTGACTGATCATGCACTGATCACGTGGCTGATCATGCACTGATCACGTGGCTATCATGCACTGATCACGTGGCTGATCATGCACTGATCACGTGACTGATCATGCACTGATCATCTGGCTATCATGCACTCATTAACTGGCTATCATGCACTGATCACGTGGCTGATCATGCACTGATCACGTGACTGATCATGCACTGATCACGTCTATATCATGCACTGATCACGTGACTGATCATGCACTGATCACGTGGATGATCATGCACTGATCATGTGACTGATCATGCACTGATCACGTGGCTATCATGCACTGATCACGTGGCTGATCATGCAATGATCACGTAGCTACCATGTACTGGTCACGTGACTGATCATGCACTGATCACGTAATTGATCATGCACTGATCACGTGACTGATCATGCACTGATCACGTGGCTGATCATGCACTGATCACGTGACTGATCATGCACTGATCACGTGGCTATCATGCACTGCTCACGTGGCTGATCATGCACTGATCACGTAGCTACCATGTACTGGTCACGTGACTGATCATGCACTGATCACGTGACTGATCATGCACTGATCACGTGGCTGATCATGCACTGATCACGTGGCTGATCATGCACTGATCACGTGACTGATCATGCACTGATCACGTGACTGATCATGCACTGATCACGTGACTGATCATGCACTGATCACGTGCCTGATCATGCACTGATCACGTGACTGATCATGCACTGATCACATAGCTATCATGAACTGATCACGTGGCTGATCATGCACTGATCACGTGGCTGATCATGCACTGATACCGTGACTGAGCATGGACTGATCACATGACTATCATGTAGTGATCACGTGACTTAATGGCGCTGATCATGTGACTGATCATGCACTGATCATGTTTGCTATCATACACTGATCATGTGCCTCTGGAGGCAATAAACAAAGAGCTGAGTAGGCACGAATCAAACAGTCAGCAGGCAATAATCATGGAACTCAGCTGTGAGGAATCATGCTGCTCAGCTGGCAATAATCAAGCAGCTGAGCAGGCAGGAATTACGCAGCACAGCTGGCAATTGTCAAGCAGATGACAGGCAGGAATCGTGCAGCTCAGCTGGCAATTGTCAAGCAGATGAGCAGACAGTAATCACGCAGCTCAGCAGGCCCTGATCACGTGACTGAGCATGCACTGTTCACGTGGCTGATCATACACTGATCACGTGATGATCATGCACTGATCACTTGGATATCATGCACTGATCACGTGGCTGATCATACACTGTTCACGTGTCTGACCATGCACTGATCACGTGGCTGATCATACACTGCTCACGTAACTGATCATGCACTGATCACGTGGCTATCATGCACTGATCACGTGGCTGAACATGCACTGTTCACGTGGCTGATCACACACCTGTCACGTGACATATCATGCACTGATCACGTGGCACTCATGCACTGATCACGTGGCTGATCATACTCTGCTCACGTAACTGATCATGCACACATCACGTGGCTATCATGCACTGCTCACGTGGCTCGTCATGGAATGATCACGTAGCTACCATATACTGGTCACGTGACTGATCATGCACAGATCACGTAAATGATCATGCACTGTTCACGTGACTGATCATGTACTGATCACGTGACTGATCATGCACTGATCACGTGGCTATCATGCTCTGCTCACGTGGCTGATCATGCAATGATCACGTAGCAACCATGTACTGGTCACGTGACTGATCATGCACTGATCACGTAATTGATCATGCACTGATCACGTGACTGATCATGCACTGATCACGTGGCTGATCATGCACTGATCACGTGGCTGATCATGCACTGATCACGTGGCTGATCACACATGATCACGTGACTGATCATGCACTGATCACGTGGCTATCATGCACTGATCACGTGGCTATCATGCACTGATCACGTGGCTATCATGCACTGATCACGTGGCTGATCACACACGATCACATGACTGATCATGCACTGATCACGTGGCTATCATGCACTGATCACGTGGCTATCATGCACTGATCACGTGGCTGATCATGCAATGATCACGGCTATCATGCACTGATCACGTGACTGATCATGCACTGATCACGTAATGATCATGCACTGATCACGTGACTGATCATGCACTGATCACGTGACTGATCATGCACTGATCACGTGACTGATCATGCACTGATCACGTGGCTATCATGCACTGATCACGTGGCTGATCATGCACTGATCACGTAGCTACCATGCACTGATCACGTGACTGATCATGCACTGATCACGTGATTGATCATGCACTGATCACGTGGCTGATCATGCACTGATCACGTGGCTGATCATGCACTGATCACGTGACTGATCATGCACTGATCACGTGACTGATCATGCACTGATCACGTGGCTATCATGCACTGATCACGTGGCTGATCATGCACTGATCACGTGCCTGATCATGCACTGATCACATGACTGATCATGCACTGATCACGTGACTGATCATGCACTGATCACGTGGCTATCATGCACTGATCACGTGGCTGATCATGCAATGATCATGTAGCATACATGTCACGTGACTGATCATGCACTGATCACGTGACTGATCATGCACTGATCACGTGGCTGATCATGCACTGATCACGTGGCTGATCATGCACTGATCACGTGACTGATCATGCACTGATCACGTAGCTATCATGCACTGATCACGTGGCTGATCATGCACTGATCACGTGGCTGATCATGCACTGATCACGTGACTGATCATGCACTGATCACGTGACTATCATGCACTGATCACGTGGCTATCATGCACTGATCACGTGGCTGATCATGCACTGATCATGTAGCTACCATGTACTGGTCACGTGAATGATCATGCACTGATCACGTGACTGATCATGCACTGATCACGTGGCTATCATGCACTGATCACGTGACTGATCATGCACTGATCACGTCTATATCATGCACTGATCACGTGACTGATCATGCACTGATCACGTGGCTGATCATGCACTGATCACGTGACTGATCATGCACTGATCACGTGGCTGATCATGCACTGATCACGTGACTGATCATGCACTGATCACGTGGCTGATCATGCACTGATCACGTGACTGATCATGCACTGATCACGTGGCTGATCATGCACTGATCACGTGACTGATCATGCACTGATCACGTGGCTGATCATGCACTGATCACGTGGCTATCATGCACTGATCACGTGGCTGATCATGCACTGATCACGTGACTGATCATGCACTGATCACTGGCTATCATGCACTGATCACTGGCTATCATGCACTGATCACGTGGCTGATCATGCACTGATCACGTGACTGATCATGCACTGATCACGTCTATATCATGCACTGATCACGTGACTGATCATGCACTGATCACGTGGATGATCATGCACTGATCACGTGACTGATCATGCACTGATCACGTGGCTATCATGCACTGATCACGTGGCTGATCATGCACTGATCACGTAGCTATCATGCACTGATCACGTGGTGATCATGCACTGATCACGTGGCTGATCATGCACTGATCACGTGACTATCATGCACTGATCACGTGACTGATCATGCACTGATCACGTGACTGATCATGCACTGATCACGTGGCTATCATGCACTACTCACGTGGCTGATCATGCAATGATCATGTAGCTACCATGTACTGGTCACGTGACTGATCATACACCCATCAGGTGACTGATCATGCACTGATCACGTGGCTATCATGCACTGATCACGTGGCTGATCATGCACTGATCACCTGCCTGGTCATGCACTGATCACGTGACTGATCATGCACTGATCACGTGGCTGATCATGCACTGATCACGTGGCTGATCATGCACTGATCACGTGGCTGATCATGCACTGATACCGTGACTGAGCATGGACTGATCACATGACTATCATGTAGTGATCACGTGACTTAATGGCGCTGATCATGTGACTGATCATGCGCTGATCATGTTTGCTATCATACACTGATCATGTGCCTCTGGAGGCAATAAACAAAGAGCTGAGTAGGCACGAATCAAACAGTCAGCAGGCAATAATCATGGAACTCAGGTGTGAGGAATCATGCTGCTCAGCTGGCAATAATCAAGCAGCTGAGCAGGCAGGAATTACGCAGCACAGCTGGCAATTGTCAAGCAGATGACAGGCAGGAATCGTGCAGCTCAGCTGGCAATTGTCAAGCAGATGAGCAGACAGTAATCACGCAGCTCAGCAGGCCCAGATCACGTGACTGAGCATGCACTGTTCACGTGGCTGATCATACACTGATCACGTGACTGATCATGCACTGATCACGTGGATATCATGCACTGATCACGTGGCTGATCATACACTGTTCACGTGTCTGACCATGCACTGATCACGTGGCTGATCATACACTGCTCACGTAACTGATCATGCACTGATCACGTGGCTGATCATGCACTGATCAGTGGCTATCATGCACTGATCACGTGGCTGATCATACACTGATCACGTGACTGATCATGCACTGATCACTGGCTATCATGCACTCATCAACTGGCTATCATGCACTGATCACGTGGCTGATCATACATGATCACGTGACTGATCATGCACTGATCACGTCTATATCATGCACTGATCACGTGACTGATCATGCACTGATCACGTGGATGATCATGCACTGATCATGTGACTGATCATGCACTGATCACGTGGCTATCATGCACTGCTCACGTGGCTGATCATGCAATGATCACGTAGCTACCATGTACTGGTCACGTGACTGATCATGCACTGATCACGTAATTGATCATGCACTGATCACGTGACTGATCATGCACTGATCACGTGACTGATCATGCACTGATCACGTGACTGATCATGCACTGATCACGTGGCTATCATGCACTGATCACGTGGCTGATCATGCACTGATCACGTAGCTACCATGCACTGGTCACGTGACTGATCATGCACTGATCACGTGATTGATCATGCACTGATCACGTGGCTGATCATGCACTGATCACGTGGCTGATCATGCACTGATCACGTGACTGATCATGCACTGATCACGTGACTGATCATGCACTGATCACGTGGCTATCATGCACTGATCACGTGGCTGATCATGCACTGATCACGTGACTGATCATGCACTGATCACATGACTGATCATGCACTGATCACGTGACTGATCATGCACTGATCACGTGGCTATCATGCACTATCACGTGGCTGATCATGCAATGATCATAGCTACCATGTACTGGTCACGTGACTGATCATGCACTGATCAGGTGACTGATCATGCACTGATCACGTGGCTGATCATGCACTGATCACGTGGCTGATCATGCACTGATCACGTGACTGATCATGCACTGATCACATGGCTATCATGCACTGATCACGTGGCTGATCATGCACTGATCACGTGGCTGATCATGCACTGATCACGTGACTGATCATGCACTGATCACGTGACTGATCATGCACTGATCACGTGGCTATCATGCACTGATCACGTGGCTGATCATGCACTGATCATGTAGCTACCATGTACTGATCACGTGACTGATCATGCACTGATCACGTGACTGATCATGCACTGATCACGTGGCTATCATGCACTGATCACGTGACTGATCATGCACTGATCACGTCTATATCATGCACTGATCACGTGACTGATCATGCACTGATCACGTGGATGATCATGCACTGATCATGTGACAGATCATGCACTGATCACGTGGCTGATCATGCACTGATCACGTGACTGATCATGCACTGATCACGTGACTGATCATGCACTGATCACGTGACTGATCATGCACTGATCACGTGGCTATCATGCACTGATCACGTGGCTGATCATGCAATGATCACGTAGCTACCATGTACTGGTCACGTGACTGATCATGCACTGATCACGTGACTGATCATGCACTGATCACGTGGCTATCATGCACTGATCACGTGGCTGATCATGCACTGATCACGTGCCTGATCATGCACTGATCACGTGACTGATCATGCACTGATCACGTGGCTATCATGCACTGATCACGTGGCTGATCATGCACTGATCACGTGGCTGATCATGCACTGATCACGTGACTGATCATGCACTGATCACGTGACTATCATGCACTGATCACGTGGCTATCATGCACTGATCACGTGGCTGATCATGCACTGATCATGTAGCTACCATGTACTGATCACGTGACTGATCATGCACTGATCACGTGACTGATCATGCACTGATCACGTGGCTATCATGCACTGATCACGTGACTGATCATGCACTGATCACGTCTATATCATGCACTGATCACGTGACTGATCATGCACTGATCACGTGGCTGATCATGCACTGATCACGTGACTGATCATGCACTGATCACGTGGCTGATCATGCACTGATCACGTGACTGATCATGCACTGATCACGTGACTGATCATGCACTGATCACGTGACTGATCATGCACTGATCACGTGGCTATCATGCACTGATCACGTGGCTGATCATGCACTGATCACGTAGCTACCATGTACTGGTCACGTGACTGATCATGCACTGATCACGTGACTGATCATGCACTGATCACGTGGCTATCATGCACTGATCACGTGGCTGATCATGCACTGATCACGTGACTGATCATGCACTGATCACGTGACTGATCATGCACTGATCACGTGGCTATCATGCACTGATCACGTGGCTGATCATGCACTGATCACGTGGCTATCATGCACTGATCACGTGGCTGATCATGCACTGATCACGTGCTATCATGCACTGATCACGTGGCTGATCATGCACTGATCACGTGGCTGATCATGCACTGATCACGTGACTGATCATGCACTGTTCACGTGACTGATCATGCACTGATCACGTGACTGATCATGCACTGATCACGTGGCTATCATGCACTACTCACGTGGCTGATCATGCAATGATCATGTAGCTACCATGTACTGGTCACGTGACTGATCATACACCCATCAGGTGACTGATCATGCACTGATCACGTGGCTATCATGCACTGATCACGTGGCTGATCATGCACTGATCACCTGCCTGATCATGCACTGATCACGTGACTGATCATGCACTGATCACGTGGCTGATCATGCACTGATCACGTGGCTGATCATGCACTGATCACGTGGCTGATCATGCACTGATACCGTGACTGAGCATGGACTGATCACATGACTATCATGTAGTGATCACGTGACTTAATGGCGCTGATCATGTGACTGATCATGCGCTGATCATGTTTGCTATCATACACTGATCATGTGCCTCTGGAGGCAATAAACAAAGAGCTGAGTAGGCACGAATCAAACAGTCAGCAGGCAATAATCATGGAACTCAGGTGTGAGGAATCATGCTGCTCAGCTGGCAATAATCAAGCAGCTGAGCAGGCAGGAATTACGCAGCACAGCTGGCAATTGTCAAGCAGATGACAGGCAGGAATCGTGCAGCTCAGCTGGCAATTGTCAAGCAGATGAGCAGACAGTAATCACGCAGCTCAGCAGGCCCAGATCACGTGACTGAGCATGCACTGTTCACGTGGCTGATCATACACTGATCACGTGACTGATCATGCACTGATCACGTGGCTATCATGCACTGATCACGTGGCTGATCATACACTGATCACGTGACTGATCATGCACTGATCACGTGGCTATCATGCACTGATCACGTGGCTGATCATGCACTGATCACGTGGCTGATCATGCACTGATCACGTGGCTATCATGCACTGATCACGTGGCTGATCATACACTGATCACGTGACTGATCATGCACTGATCACGTGGCTATCATGCACTGATCACGTGGCTGATCATACACTGATCACGTGACTGATCATGCACTGATCACGTGGCTGATCATGCACTGATCACGTGACTGATCATGCACTGATCACGTGGCTGATCATGCACTGATCACGTGGCTATCATGCACTGATCACGTGGCTGATCATGCACTGATCACGTGACTGATCATGCACTGATCACGTGGCTATCATGCACTGATCACTGGCTATCATGCACTGATCACGTGGCTGATCATGCACTGATCACGTGACTGATCATGCACTGATCACGTCTATATCATGCACTGATCACGTGACTGATCATGCACTGATCACGTGGATGATCATGCACTGATCATGTGACTGATCATGCACTGATCACGTGGCTATCATGCACTGATCACGTGGCTGATCATGCACTGATCACGTAGCTATCATGCACTGATCACGTGACTGATCATGCACTGATCACGTGGCTGATCATGCACTGATCACGTGACTTATCATGCACTGATCACGTGACTGATCATGCACTGATCACGTGACTGATCATGCACTGATCACGTGGCTATCATGCACTACTCACGTGGCTGATCATGCAATGATCATGTAGCTACCATGTACTGGTCACGTGACTGATCATACACCCATCAGGTGACTGATCATGCACTGATCACGTGGCTATCATGCACTGATCACGTGGCTGATCATGCACTGATCACCTGCCTGGTCATGCACTGATCACGTGACTGATCATGCACTGATCACGTGGCTGATCATGCACTGATCACGTGGCTGATCATGCACTGATCACGTGGCTGATCATGCACTGATACCGTGACTGAGCATGGACTGATCACATGACTATCATGTAGTGATCACGTGACTTAATGGCGCTGATCATGTGACTGATCATGCGCTGATCATGTTTGCTATCATACACTGATCATGTGCCTCTGGAGGCAATAAACAAAGAGCTGAGTAGGCACGAATCAAACAGTCAGCAGGCAATAATCATGGAACTCAGGTGTGAGGAATCATGCTGCTCAGCTGGCAATAATCAAGCAGCTGAGCAGGCAGGAATTACGCAGCACAGCTGGCAATTGTCAAGCAGATGACAGGCAGGAATCGTGCAGCTCAGCTGGCAATTGTCAAGCAGATGAGCAGACAGTAATCACGCAGCTCAGCAGGCCCAGATCACGTGACTGAGCATGCACTGTTCACGTGGCTGATCATACACTGATCACGTGACTGATCATGCACTGATCACGTGGCTATCATGCACTGATCACGTGGCTGATCATACACTGATCACGTGACTGATCATGCACTGATCACGTGGCTATCATGCACTGATCACGTGGCTGATCATGCACTGATCACGTGGCTGATCATGCACTGATCACGTGGCTGATCATGCACTGATCACGTGACTGATCATGCACTGATCACGTGGCTGATCATGCACTGATCAGTGGCTATCATGCACTGATCACGTGGCTGATCATGCACTGATCACGTGACTGATCATGCACTGATCACTGGCTATCATGCACTCATTAACTGGCTATCATGCACTGATCACGTGGCTGATCATGCACTGATCACGTGACTGATCATGCACTGATCACGTCTATATCATGCACTGATCACATGACTGATCATGCACTGATCACCCGGATGATCATGCACTGATCATGTGACTGATCATGCACTGATCACGTGGCTATCATGCACTGATCACGTGGCTGATCATGCACTGATCACGTAGCTACCATGTACTGATCACGTGACTGATCATGCACTGATCACGTAATTGATCATGCACTGATCACGTGACTTATCATGCACTGATCACGTGACTGATCATGCACTGATCACGTGACTGATCATGCACTGATCACGTGGCTATCATGCACTGCTCACGTGGCTGATCATGCAATGATCACGTAGCTACCATGTACTGGTCACGTGACTGATCATGCACTGATCACGTAACTGATCATGCACTGATCACGTGGCTGATCATGCACTGATCACGTGGCTGATCATGCACTGATCACGTGACTGATCATGCACTGATCACGTGACTGATCATGCACTGATCACCTGCCTGATCATGCACTGATCACGTGACAATCATGCACTGATCACATAGCTATCATGAACTGATCACGTGGCTGATCATGCACTGATCACGTGGCTGATCATGCACTGATACCGTGACTGAGCATGGACTGATCACATGACTATCATGTAGTGATCACGTGACTTAATGGCGCTGATCATGTGACTGATCATGCACTGATCATGTTTGCTATCATACACTGATCATGTGCCTCTGGAGGCAATAAACAAAGAGCTGAGTAGGCACGAATCATACAGTCAGCAGGCAATAATCATGGAACTCAGCTGTGAGGAATCATGCTGCTCAGCTGGCAATAATCAAGCAGCTGAGCAGGCAGGAATTACGCAGCACAGCTGGCAATTGTCAAGCAGATGACAGGCAGGAATCGTGCAGCTCAGCTGGCAATTGTCAAGCAGATGAGCAGACAGTAATCACGCAGCTCAGCAGGCCCTGATCACGTGACTGAGCATGCACTGTTCACGTGGCTGATCATACACTGATCACGTGATGATCATGCACTGATCACTTGGATATCATGCACTGATCACGTGGCTGATCATACACTGTTCACGTGTCTGACCATGCACTGATCACGTGGCTGATCATACACTGCTCACGTAACTGATCATGCACTGATCACGTGGCTATCATGCACTGATCACGTGGCTGAACATGCACTGTTCACGTGGCTGATCACACACCTGTCACGTGACATATCATGCACTGATCACGTGGCACTCATGCACTGATCACGTGGCTGATCATACTCTGCTCACGTAACTCATCATGCACACATCACGTGGCTATCATGCACTGCTCACGTGGCTCGTCATGGAATGATCACGTAGCTACCATATACTGGTCACGTGACTGATCATGCACAGATCACGTAAATGATCATGCACTGTTCACGTGACTGATCATGTACTGATCACGTGACTGATCATGCACTGATCACGTGGCTATCATGCTCTGCTCACGTGGCTGATCATGCAACGATCACGTAGCAACCATGTACTGGTCACGTGACTGATCATGCACTGATCACGTAATTGATCCTGCACTGATCACGTGGCTCATCATGCACTGATCACGTGGCTGATCACACATGTATCACGTGACTGATCATGCACTGATCACGTGGCTATCATGCACTGATCACGTGGATATCATGCACTGATCACGTGGCTGATCATGCACTGATCACATGACTGATCATGCACTGATCACGTGGCTATCATGCACTGATCACGTGGCTATCATGCACTGATCACGTGGCTGATCATGCAATGATCACGTAGCTACCATGTACTGGTCACGTGACTGATCATGCACTGATCACGTGAATGATCATGCACTGATCACGTGACTGATCATGCACTGATCACGTGAGTGATCATGCACTGATCACGTGACTGATCATGCACTGATCACGTGGCTATCATGCACTGATCACGTGGCTGATCATGCACTGATCACGTAGCTACCATGCACTGATCACGTGACTGATCATGCACTGATCACGTGATTGATCATGCACTGATCACGTGGCTGATCATGCACTGATCACGTGGCTGATCATGCACTGATCACGTGACTGATCATGCACTGATCACGTGACTGATCATGCACTGATCACGTGGCTATCATGCACTGATCACGTGGCTGATCATGCACTGATCACGTGACTGATCATGCACTGATCACGTGACTGATCATGCACTGATCACGTGGCTATCATGCACTGATCACGTGGCTGATCATGCAATGATCATGTAGCTACCATGTACCAGTCAGTGACTGATCATACACCCATCAGGTGACTGATCATGCACTGATCACGTGGCTATCATGCACTGATCACGTGGCTGATCATACACTGATCACCTGCCTGATGCACTGATCACGTGACTGATCATGCACTGATCACGTGGCTATCATGCACTGATCACGTGGCTGATCATGCACTGATCACGTGGCTGATCATGCACTGATACGTGACTGATCATGCACTGATCACATGACTATCATGCACTGATCACGTGGCTATCATGCACTGATCACGTGGCTGATCATGCACTGATCATGTAGCTACCATGCACTGGTCACGTGACTGATCATGCACTGATCACGTGACTGATCATGCACTGATCACGTGGCTATCATGCACTGATCACGTGACTGATCATGCACTGATCACGTCTATATCATGCACTGATCACATGACTGCCCATGCACTGATCACGTGGCTGATCATGCACTGATCACGTGACAGATCATGCACTGATCACGTGGCTGATCATGCACTGATCACGTGACTGATCATGCACTGATCACGTGACTGATCATGCACTGATCACGTGACTGATCATGCACTGATCACGTGGCTATCATGCACTGATCACGTGGCTGATCATGCACTGATCACGTAGCTACCATGTACTGGTCACGTGACTGATCATGCACTGATCACGTGACTGATCATGCACTGATCACGTGGCTATCATGCACTGATCACGTGGCTGATCATGCACTGATCACGTGACTGATCATGCACTGATCACGTGACTGATCATGCACTGATCACGTGGCTATCATGCACTGATCACGTGGCTGATCATGCACTGATCACGTGGCTATCATGCACTGATCACGTGGCTGATCATGCACTGATCACGTAGCTATCATGCACTGATCACGTGACTGATCATGCACTGATCACGTGGCTGATCATGCACTGATCACGTGACTGATCATGCACTGATCACGTGACTGATCATGCACTGATCACGTGACTGATCATGCACTGATCACGTGGCTATCATGCACTACTCACGTGGCTGATCATGCAATGATCATGTAGCTACCATGTACTGGTCACGTGACTGATCATACACCCATCAGGTGACTGATCATGCACTGATCACGTGGCTATCATGCACTGATCACGTGGCTGATCATGCACTGATCACGTGCCTGATCATGCACTGATCACGTGACTGATCATGCACTGATCACGTGGCTATCATGCACTGATCACGTGGCTGATCATGCACTGATCACGTGGCTGATCATGCACTGATACCGTGACTGAGCATGGACTGATCACATGACTATCATGTAGTGATCACGTGACTTAATGGCGCTGATCATGTGACTGATCATGCGCTGATCATGTTTGCTATCATACACTGATCATGTGCCTCTGGAGGCAATAAACAAAGAGCTGAGTAGGCACGAATCAAACAGTCAGCAGGCAATAATCATGGAACTCAGGTGTGAGGAATCATGCTGCTCAGCTGGCAATAATCAAGCAGCTGAGCAGGCAGGAATTACGCAGCACAGCTGGCAATTGTCAAGCAGATGACAGGCAGGAATCGTGCAGCTCAGCTGGCAATTGTCAAGCAGATGAGCAGACAGTAATCACGCAGCTCAGCAGGCCCTGATCACGTGACTGAGCATGCACTGTTCACGTGGCTGATCATACACTGATCACGTGACTGATCATGCACTGATCACGTGGCTATCATGCACTGATCACGTGGCTGATCATACACTGATCACGTGACTGATCATGCACTGATCACGTGGCTGATCATGCACTGATCACGTGGCTGATCATGCACTGATCACGTGGCTGATCATGCACTGATCACGTGGCTATCATGCACTGATCACGTGGCTGATCATACACTGATCACGTGACTGATCATGCACTGATCACGTGGCTATCATGCACTGATCACGTGGCTGATCATGCACTGATCACGTGACTGATCATGCACTGATCACGTGGCTGATCATGCACTGATCACGTGACTGATCATGCACTGATCACGTGGCTGATCATGCACTGATCACGTGGCTATCATGCACTGATCACGTGGCTGATCATGCACTGATCACGTGACTGATCATGCACTGATCACTGGCTATCATGCACTGATCACTGGCTATCATGCACTGATCACGTGGCTGATCATGCACTGATCACGTGACTGATCATGCACTGATCACGTCTATATCATGCACTGATCACGTGACTGATCATGCACTGATCACGTGGATGATCATGCACTGATCATGTGACTGATCATGCACTGATCACGTGGCTATCATGCACTGATCACGTGGCTGATCATGCACTGATCACGTGGCTATCATGCACTGATCACGTGACTGATCATGCACTGATCACGTGGCTGATCATGCACTGATCACGTGACTTATCATGCACTGATCACGTGACTGATCATGCACTGATCACGTGACTGATCATGCACTGATCACGTGGCTATCATGCACTACTCACGTGGCTGATCATGCAATGATCATGTAGCTACCATGTACTGGTCACGTGACTGATCATACACCCATCAGGTGACTGATCATGCACTGATCACGTGGCTATCATGCACTGATCACGTGGCTGATCATGCACTGATCACGTGCCTGATCATGCACTGATCACGTGACTGATCATGCACTGATCACGTGGCTATCATGCACTGATCACGTGGCTGATCATGCACTGATCACGTGGCTGATCATGCACTGATACCGTGACTGAGCATGGACTGATCACATGACTATCATGTAGTGATCACGTGACTTAATGGCGCTGATCATGTGACTGATCATGCGCTGATCATGTTTGCTATCATACACTGATCATGTGCCTCTGGAGGCAATAAACAAAGAGCTGAGTAGGCACGAATCAAACAGTCAGCAGGCAATAATCATGGAACTCAGGTGTGAGGAATCATGCTGCTCAGCTGGCAATAATCAAGCAGCTGAGCAGGCAGGAATTACGCAGCACAGCTGGCAATTGTCAAGCAGATGACAGGCAGGAATCGTGCAGCTCAGCTGGCAATTGTCAAGCAGATGAGCAGACAGTAATCACGCAGCTCAGCAGGCCCAGATCACGTGACTGAGCATGCACTGTTCACGTGGCTGATCATACACTGATCACGTGACTGATCATGCACTGATCACGTGGCTATCATGCACTGATCACGTGGCTGATCATACACTGATCACGTAACTGATCATGCACTGATCACGTGGCTATCATGCACTGATCACGTGGCTGATCATGCACTGATCACGTGGCTGATCATGCACTGATCACGTGGCTGATCATGCACTGATCACGTGACTGATCATGCACTGATCACGTGGCTGATCATGCACTGATCACGTGGCTATCATGCACTGATCACGTGGCTGATCATGCACTGATCACGTGACTGATCATGCACTGATCACTGGCTATCATGCACTCATTAACTGGCTATCATGCACTGATCACGTGGCTGATCATGCACTGATCACGTGACTGATCATGCACTGATCACGTCTATATCATGCACTGATCACGTGACTGATCATGCACTGATCACGTGGATGATCATGCACTGATCATGTGACTGATCATGCACTGATCACGTGGCTATCATGCACTGATCACGTGGCTGATCATGCACTGATCACGTAGCTACCATGTACTGATCACGTGACTGATCATGCACTGATCACGTGATTGATCATGCACTGATCACGTGACTTATCATGCACTGATCACGTGACTGATCATGCACTGATCACGTGACTGATCATGCACTGATCACGTGGCTATCATGCACTGCTCACGTGGCTGATCATGCAATGATCACGTAGCTACCATGTACTGGTCACGTGACTGATCATGCACTGATCACGTGACTGATCATGCACTGATCACGTGGCTGATCATGCACTGATCACGTGACTGATCATGCACTGATCACGTGCCTGATCATGCACTGATCACGTGACTGATCATGCACTGATCACATGGCTATCATGAACTGATCACGTGGCTGATCATGCACTGATCACGTGGCTGATCATGCACTGATACCGTGACTGAGCATGGACTGATCACATGACTATCATGTAGTGATCACGTGACTTAATGGCGCTGATCATGTGACTGATCATGCACTGATCATGTTTGCTATCATACACTGATCATGTGCCTCTGGAGGCAATAAACAAAGAGCTGAGTAGGCACGAATCATACAGTCAGCAGGCAATAATCATGGAACTCAGCTGTGAGGAATCATGCTGCTCAGCTGGCAATAATCAAGCAGCTGAGCAGGCAGGAATTACGCAGCACAGCTGGCAATTGTCAAGCAGATGACAGGCAGGAATCGTGCAGCTCAGCTGGCAATTGTCAAGCAGATGAGCAGACAGTAATCACGCAGCTCAGCAGGCCCTGATCACGTGACTGAGCATGCACTGTTCACGTGGCTGATCATACACTGATCACGTGATGATCATGCACTGATCACTTGGATATCATGCACTGATCACGTGGCTGATCATACACTGTTCACGTGTCTGACCATGCACTGATCACGTGGCTGATCATACACTGCTCACGTAACTGATCATGCACTGATCACGTGGCTATCATGCACTGATCACGTGGCTGAACATGCACTGTTCACGTGGCTGATCACACACCTGTCACGTGACATATCATGCACTGATCACGTGGCACTCATGCACTGATCACGTGGCTGATCATACTCTGCTCACGTAACTCATCATGCACACATCACGTGGCTATCATGCACTGCTCACGTGGCTCGTCATGGAATGATCACGTAGCTACCATATACTGGTCACGTGACTGATCATGCACAGATCACGTAAATGATCATGCACTGTTCACGTGACTGATCATGTACTGATCACGTGACTGATCATGCACTGATCACGTGGCTATCATGCACTGCTCACGTGGCTGATCATGCAATGATCACGTAGCAACCATGTACTGGTCACGTGACTGATCATGCACTGATCACGTAATTGATCATGCACTGATCACGTGACTGATCATGCACTGATCACGTGGCTGATCATGCACTGATCACGTGGCTGATCATGCACTGATCACGTGGCTGATCACACATGATCACGTGACTGATCATGCACTGATCACGTGGCTATCATGCACTGATCACGTGGCTGATCATGCACTGATCACGTGGATATCATGCACTGATCACGTGGCTGATCACACTGATCACGTGACTGATCATGCACTGATCACGTGGCTATCATGCACTGATCACGTGGCTATCATGCACTGATCACGTGGCTGATCATGCAATGATCACGTAGCTATCATGCACTGATCACGTGACTGATCATGCACTGATCACGTAATTATCATGCACTGATCACGTGACTGATCATGCACTGATCACGTGACTGATCATGCACTGATCACGTGACTGATCATGCACTGATCACGTGGCTATCATGCACTGATCACGTGGCTGATCATGCACTGATCACGTAGCTACCATGCACTGGTCACGTGACTGATCATGCACTGATCACGTGATTGATCATGCACTGATCACGTGGCTGATCATGCACTGATCACGTGGCTGATCATGCACTGATCACGTGACTGATCATGCACTGATCACGTGACTGATCATGCACTGATCACGTGGCTATCATGCACTGATCACGTGGCTGATCATGCACTGATCACGTGCCTGATCATGCACTGATCACATGACTGATCATGCACTGATCACGTGACTGATCATGCACTGATCACGTGGCTATCATGCACTATCACGTGGCTGATCATGCAATGATCATGTAGCTACCATGTACTGGTCACGTGACTGATCATGCACTGATCAGGTGACTGATCATGCACTGATCACGTGGCTGATCATGCACTGATCACGTGCCTGATCATGCACTGATCACGTGACTGATCATGCACTGATCACGTGGCTATCATGCACTGATCACGTGGCTGATCATGCACTGATCACGTGGCTGATCATGCACTGATCACGTGACTGATCATGCACTGATCACATGACTATCATGCACTGATCACGTGGCTATCATGCACTGATCACGTGGCTGATCATGCACTGATCACGTAGCTATCATGTACTGATCACGTGACTGATCATGCACTGATCACGTGACTGATCATGCACTGATCACGTGGCTATCATGCACTGATCACGTGACTGATCATGCACTGATCACGTCTATATCATGCACTGATCACATGACTGATCATGCACTGATCACGTGGCTGATCATGCACTGATCACGTGACTGATCATGCACTGATCACGTGGCTGATCATGCACTGATCACGTGACTGATCATGCACTGATCACGTGGCTGATCATGCACTGATCACGTGACTGATCATGCACTGATCACGTGGCTGATCATGCACTGATCACGTGACTGATCATGCACTGATCACGTGGCTGATCATGCACTGATCACGTGGCTATCATGCACTGATCACGTGGCTGATCATGCACTGATCACGTGACTGATCATGCACTGATCACTGGCTATCATGCACTGATTACTGGCTATCATGCACTGATCACGTGGCTGATCATGCACTGATCACGTGACTGATCATGCACTGATCACGTCTATATCATGCACTGATCACGTGACTGATCATGCACTGATCACGTGGATGATCATGCACTGATCATGTGACTGATCATGCACTGATCACGTGGCTATCATGCACTGATCACGTGGCTGATCATGCACTGATCACGTAGCTATCATGCACTGATCACGTGACTGATCATGCACTGATCACGTGGCTGATCATGCACTGATCACGTGACTTATCATGCACTGATCACGTGACTGATCATGCACTGATCACGTGACTGATCATGCACTGATCACGTGGCTATCATGCACTACTCACGTGGCTGATCATGCAATGATCATGTAGCTACCATGTACTGGTCACGTGACTGATCATACACCCATCAGGTGACTGATCATGCACTGATCACGTGGCTATCATGCACTGATCACGTGGCTGATCATGCACTGATCACGTGCCTGATCATGCACTGATCACGTGACTGATCATGCACTGATCACGTGGCTGATCATGCACTGATCACGTGGCTGATCATGCACTGATCACGTGGCTGATCATGCACTGATACCGTGACTGAGCATGGACTGATCACATGACTATCATGTAGTGATCACGTGACTTAATGGCGCTGATCATGTGACTGATCATGCGCTGATCATGTTTGCTATCATACACTGATCATGTGCCTCTGGAGGCAATAAACAAAGAGCTGAGTAGGCACGAATCAAACAGTCAGCAGGCAATAATCATGGAACTCAGGTGTGAGGAATCATGCTGCTCAGCTGGCAATAATCAAGCAGCTGAGCAGGCAGGAATTACGCAGCACAGCTGGCAATTGTCAAGCAGATGACAGGCAGGAATCGTGCAGCTCAGCTGGCAATTGTCAAGCAGATGAGCAGACAGTAATCACGCAGCTCAGCAGGCCCAGATCACGTGACTGAGCATGCACTGTTCACGTGGCTGATCATACACTGATCACGTGACTGATCATGCACTGATCACGTGGCTATCATGCACTGATCACGTGGCTGATCATACACTGTTCACGTGTCTGACCATGCACTGATCACGTGGCTGATCATACACTGCTCACGTAACTGATCATGCACTGATCACGTGGCTGATCATGCACTGATCACGTGGCTGATCATGCACTGATCACGTGGCTGATCATACACTGATCACGTGACTGATCATGCACTGATCACTGGCTATCATGCACTCATCAACTGGCTATCATGCACTGATCACGTGGCTGATCATGCACTGATCACGTGACTGATCATGCACTGATCACGTCTATATCATGCACTGATCACATGACTGATCATGCACTGATCACGGGATGATCATGCACTGATCATGTGACTGATCATGCACTGATCACGTGGCTATCATGCACTGCTCACGTGGCTGATCATGCAATGATCACGTAGCTACCATGTACTGGTCACGTGACTGATCATGCACTGATCACGTAATTGATCATGCACTGATCACGTGACTGATCATGCACTGATCACGTGAGTGATCATGCACTGATCACGTGACTGATCATGCACTGATCACGTGGCTATCATGCACTGATCACGTGGCTGATCATGCAATGATCACGTAGCTACCATGCACTGATCACGTGACTGATCATGCACTGATCACGTAATTGATCATGCACTGATCACGTGGCTGATCATGCACTGATCACGTGGCTGATCATGCACTGATCACGTGACTGATCATGCACTGATCACGTGACTGATCATGCACTGATCACGTGGCTATCATGCACTGATCACGTGGCTGATCATGCACTGATCACGTGCCTGATCATGCACTGATCACATGACTGATCATGCACTGATCACGTGACTGATCATGCACTGATCACGTGGCTATCATGCACTGATCACGTGGCTGATCATGCACTGATCATGTAGCTACCATGTACTGGTCAGTGACTGATCATGCACTGATCACGTGACTGATCATGCACTGATCACGTGGCTGATCATGCACTGATCACGTGCCTGATCATGCACTGATCACGTGACTGATCATGCACTGATCACGTGGCTATCATGCACTGATCACGTGGCTGATCATGCACTGATCACGTGGCTGATCATGCACTGATCACGTGACTGATCATGCACTGATCACGTGACTGATCATGCACTGATCACGTGGCTATCATGCACTGATCACGTGGCTGATCATGCACTGATCACGTAGCTACCATGATCACGTGACTGATCATGCACTGATCACGTGACTGATCATGCACTGATCACGTGGCTATCATGCACTGATCACGTGACTGATCATGCACTGATCACGTCTATATCATGCACTGATCACGTGACTGATCATGCACTGATCACGTGGCTGATCATGCACTGATCACGTGACTGATCATGCACTGATCACGTGGCTGATCATGCACTGATCACGTGACTGATCATGCACTGTCACGTGACTGATCATGCACTGATCACGTGACTGATCATGCACTGATCACGTGGCTATCATGCACTACTCACGTGGCTGATCATGCAATGATCATGTAGCTACCATGTACTGGTCACGTGACTGATCATACACCCATCAGGTGACTGATCATGCACTGATCACGTGGCTATCATGCACTGATCACGTGGCTGATCATGCACTGATCACCTGCCTGATCATGCACTGATCACGTGACTGATCATGCACTGATCACGTGGCTATCATGCACTGATCACGTGGCTGATCATGCACTGATCACGTGGCTGATCATGCACTGATACCGTGACTGAGCATGGACTGATCACATGACTATCATGTAGTGATCACGTGACTTAATGGCGCTGATCATGTGACTGATCATGCGCTGATCATGTTTGCTATCATACACTGATCATGTGCCTCTGGAGGCAATAAACAAAGAGCTGAGTAGGCACGAATCAAACAGTCAGCAGGCAATAATCATGGAACTCAGGTGTGAGGAATCATGCTGCTCAGCTGGCAATAATCAAGCAGCTGAGCAGGCAGGAATTACGCAGCACAGCTGATAATTGTCAAGCAGATGACAGGCAGGAATCGTGCAGCTCAGCTGGCAATTGTCAAGCAGATGAGCAGACAGTAATCACGCAGCTCAGCAGGCCCAGATCACGTGACTGAGCATGCACTGTTCACGTGGCTGATCATACACTGATCACGTGACTGATCATGCACTGATCACGTGGCTATCATGCACTGATCACGTGGCTGATCATACACTGATCACGTGACTGATCATGCACTGATCACGTGGCTGATCATGCACTGATCACGTGGCTGATCATGCACTGATCACGTGGCTGATCATGCACTGATCACGTGGCTGATCATGCACTGATCACGTGGCTGATCATACACTGATCACGTGACTGATCATGCACTGATCACGTGGCTATCATGCACTGATCACGTGGCTGATCATGCACTGATCACGTGACTGATCATGCACTGATCACGTGGCTGATCATGCACTGATCACGTGACTGATCATGCACTGATCACGTGGCTGATCATGCACTGATCACGTGGCTATCATGCACTGATCACGTGGCTGATCATGCACTGATCACGTGACTGATCATGCACTGATCACTGGCTATCATGCACTGATCACTGGCTATCATGCACTGATCACGTGGCTGATCATGCACTGATCACGTGACTGATCATGCACTGATCACGTCTATATCATGCACTGATCACGTGACTGATCATGCACTGATCACGTGGATGATCATGCACTGATCACGTGACTGATCATGCACTGATCACGTGGCTATCATGCACTGATCACGTGGCTGATCATGCACTGATCACGTAGCTATCATGCACTGATCACGTGACTGATCATGCACTGATCACGTGGCTGATCATGCACTGATCACGTGACTTATCATGCACTGATCACGTGACTGATCATGCACTGATCACGTGACTGATCATGCACTGATCACGTGGCTATCATGCACTACTCACGTGGCTGATCATGCAATGATCATGTAGCTACCATGTACGGTCACGTGACTGATCATACACCCATCAGGTGACTGATCATGCACTGATCACGTGGCTATCATGCACTGATCACGTGGCTGATCATGCACTGATCACGTGCCTGGTCATGCACTGATCACGTGACTGATCATGCACTGATCACGTGCTATCATGAACTGATCACCTGGCTGATCATGCACTGATCACGTGGCTGATCATGCACTGATACCGTGACTGAGCATGGACTGATCACATGACTATCATGTAGTGATCACGTGACTTAATGGCGCTGATCATGTGACTGATCATGCGCTGATCATGTTTGCTATCATACACTGATCATGTGCCTCTGGAGGCAATAAACAAAGAGCTGAGTAGGCACGAATCAAACAGTCAGCAGGCAATAATCATGGAACTCAGGTGTGAGGAATCATGCTGCTCAGCTGGCAATAATCAAGCAGCTGAGCAGGCAGGAATTACGCAGCACAGCTGATTGTCAAGCAGATGACAGGCAGGAATCGTGCAGCTCAGCTGGCAATTGTCAAGCAGATGAGCAGACAGTAATCACGCAGCTCAGCAGGCCCAGATCACGTGACTGAGCATGCACTGTTCACGTGGCTGATCATACACTGATCACGTGACTGATCATGCACTGATCACGTGGCTATCATGCACTGATCACGTGGCTGATCATACACTGTTCACGTGTCTGACCATGCACTGATCACGTGGCTGATCATACACTGCTCACGTAACTGATCATGCACTGATCACGTGGCTGATCATGCACTGATCAGTGGCTATCATGCACTGATTACGTGGCTGATCATACACTGATCACGTGACTGATCATGCACTGATCACTGGCTATCATGCACTGATCACTGGCTATCATGCACTGATCACGTGGCTGATCATACACTGATCACGAGACTGATCATGCACTGATCACGTCTATATCATGCACTGATCACATGACTGCCCATGCACTGATCACGGATGATCATACACTGATCATGTGACTGATCATGCACTGATCACGTGGCTATCATGCACTGATCACGTGGCTGATCATGCACTGATCACGTAGCTACCATGTACTGATCACGTGACTGATCATGCACTGATCACGTAATGATCATGCACTGATCACGTGACTGATCATGCACTGATCACGTGACTGATCATGCACTGATCACGTGACTGATCATGCACTGATCACGTGGCTATCATGCACTGCTCATGGCTGATCATGCAATGATCACGTAGCTACCATGTACTGGTCACGTGACTGATCATGCACTGATCACGTGACTGATCATGCACTGATCACGTGGCTGATCATGCACTGATCACGTGGCTGATCATGCACTGATCACGTGACTGATCATGCACTGATCACGTGACTGATCATGCACTGATCACGTGGCTGATCATGCACTGATCACGTGGCTGATCATGCACTGATCACGTGACTGATCATGCACTGATCACATGCTGATCATGCACTGATCACGTGACTGATCATGCACTGATCACGTGGCTATCATGCACTACTCACGTGGCTGATCATGCAATGATCATGTAGCTACCATGTACTGGTCACGTGACTGATCATACACCCATCAGGTGACTGATCATGCACTGATCACGTGGCTATCATGCACTGATCACGTGGCTGATCATGCACTGATCACCTGCCTGGTCATGCACTGATCACGTGACTGATCATGCACTGATCACATGGCTATCATGAACTGATCACCTGGCTGATCATGCACTGATCACGTGGCTGATCATGCACTGATACCGTGACTGAGCATGGACTGATCACATGACTATCATGTAGTGATCACGTGACTTAATGGCGCTGATCATGTGACTGATCATGCACTGATCATGTTTGCTATCATACACTGATCATGTGCCTCTGGAGGCAATAAACAAAGAGCTGAGTAGGCACGAATCAAACAGTCAGCAGGCAATAATCATGGAACTCAGCTGTGAGGAATCATGCTGCTCAGCTGGCAATAATCAAGCAGCTGAGCAGGCAGGAATTACGCAGCACAGCTGGCAATTGTCAAGCAGATGACAGGCAGGAATCGTGCAGCTCAGCTGGCAATTGTCAAGCAGATGAGCAGACAGTAATCACGCAGCTCAGCAGGCCCTGATCACGTGACTGAGCATGCACTGTTCACGTGGCTGATCATACACTGATCACGTGATGATCATGCACTGATCACTTGGATATCATGCACTGATCACGTGGCTGATCATACACTGTTCACGTGTCTGACCATGCACTGATCACGTGGCTGATCATACACTGCTCACGTAACTGATCATGCACTGATCACGTGGCTATCATGCACTGATCACGTGGCTGAACATGCACTGTTCACGTGGCTGATCACACACCTGTCACGTGACATATCATGCACTGATCACGTGGCACTCATGCACTGATCACGTGGCTGATCATACTCTGCTCACGTAACTCATCATGCACACATCACGTGGCTATCATGCACTGCTCACGTGGCTCGTCATGGAATGATCACGTAGCTACCATATACTGGTCACGTGACTGATCATGCACAGATCACGTAAATGATCATGCACTGTTCACGTGACTGATCATGTACTGATCACGTGACTGATCATGCACTGATCACGTGGCTATCATGCACTGCTCACGTGGCTGATCATGCAACGATCACGTAGCAACCATGTACTGGTCACGTGACTGATCATGCACTGATCACGTAATTGATGCACTGATCACGTGGCTCATCATGCACTGATCACGTGGCTGATCACACATGTATCACGTGACTGATCATGCACTGATCACGTGGCTATCATGCACTGATCACGTGGCTATCATGCACTGATCACGTGGATATCATGCACTGATCACGTGGCTGATCACACACGTATCACATGACTGATCATGCACTGATCACGTGGCTATCATGCACTGATCACGTGGCTATCATGCACTGATCACGTGGCTGATCATGCAATGATCACGTAGCTACCATGTACTGGTCACGTGACTGATCATGCACTGATCACGTAATTGATCATGCACTGATCACGTGACTGATCATGCACTGATCACGTGAGTGATCATGCACTGATCACGTGACTGATCATGCACTGATCACGTGGCTATCATGCACTGATCATGTGGCTGATCATGCAATGATCACGTAGCTACCATATACTGGTCACGTGACTGATCATGCACTGATCACGTAATTGATCATGCACTGATCACGTGGCTGATCATGCACTGATCACGTGGCTGATCATGCACTGATCACGTGACTGATCATGCACTGATCACGTGACTGATCATGCACTGATCACGTGGCTATCATGCACTGATCACGTGGCTGATCATGCACTGATCACGTGCCTGATCATGCACTGATCACATGACTGATCATGCACTGATCACGTGACTGATCATGCACTGATCACGTGGCTATCATGCACTACTCACGTGGCTGATCATGCAATGATCACGTAGCTACCATGTACTGGTCACGTGACTGATCATGCACTGATCACGTGACTGATCATGCACTGATCACGTGGCTGATCATGCACTGATCACGTGCCTGATCATGCACTGATCACGTGACTGATCATGCACTGATCACGTGGCTATCATGCACTGATCACGTGGCTGATCATGCACTGATCACGTGGCTGATCATGCACTGATACGTGACTGATCATGCACTGATCACGTGACTATCATGCACTGATCACGTGGCTATCATGCACTGATCACGTGGCTGATCATGCACTGATCATGTAGCTACCATGTACTGGTCACGTGACTGATCATGCACTGATCACGTGACTGATCATGCACTGATCACGTGGCTATCATGCACTGATCACGTGACTGATCATGCACTGATCACGTCTATATCATGCACTGATCACATGACTGATCATGCACTGATCACGTGGATGATCATGCACTGATCACGTGACTGATCATGCACTGATCACGTGGCTGATCATGCACTGATCACGTGACTTATCATGCACTGTTCACGTGACTGATCATGCACTGATCACGTGACTGATCATGCACTGATCACGTGGCTATCATGCACTACTCACGTGGCTGATCATGCAATGATCATGTAGCTACCATGTACTGGTCACGTGACTGATCATACACCCATCAGGTGACTGATCATGCACTGATCACGTGGCTATCATGCACTGATCACGTGGCTGATCATGCACTGATCACCTGCCTGATCATGCACTGATCACGTGACTGATCATGCACTGATCACGTAGCTATCATGAACTGATCACGTGGCTGATCATGCACTGATCACGTGGCTGATCATGCACTGATACCGTGACTGAGCATGGACTGATCACATGACTATCATGTAGTGATCACGTGACTTAATGGCGCTGATCATGTGACTGATCATGCGCTGATCATGTTTGCTATCATACACTGATCATGTGCCTCTGGAGGCAATAAACAAAGAGCTGAGTAGGCACGAATCAAACAGTCAGCAGGCAATAATCATGGAACTCAGGTGTGAGGAATCATGCTGCTCAGCTGGCAATAATCAAGCAGCTGAGCAGGCAGGAATTACGCAGCACAGCTGATAATTGTCAAGCAGATGACAGGCAGGAATCGTGCAGCTCAGCTGGCAATTGTCAAGCAGATGAGCAGACAGTAATCACGCAGCTCAGCAGGCCCAGATCACGTGACTGAGCATGCACTGTTCACGTGGCTGATCATACACTGATCACGTGACTGATCATGCACTGATCACGTGGCTATCATGCACTGATCACGTGGCTGATCATACACTGATCACGTGACTGATCATGCACTGATCACGTGGCTGATCATACACTGATCACGTGGCTATCATGCACTGATCACGTGGCTGATCATGCACTGATCACGTGACTGATCATGCACTGATCACTGGCTATCATGCACTCATTAACTGGCTATCATGCACTGATCACGTGGCTGATCATGCACTGATCACGTGACTGATCATGCACTGATCACGTCTATATCATGCACTGATCACGTGACTGATCATGCACTGATCACGTGGATGATCATGCACTGATCATGTGACTGATCATGCACTGATCACGTGGCTATCATGCACTGATCACGTGGCTGATCATGCAATGATCACGTAGCTACCATGTACTGATCACGTGACTGATCATGCACTGATCACGTAATTGATCATGCACTGATCACGTGACTGATCATGCACTGATCACGTGACTGATCATGCACTGATCACGTGACTGATCATGCACTGATCACGTGGCTATCATGCACTGATCACGTGGCTGATCATGCACTGATCACGTAGCTACCATGTACTGGTCACGTGACTGATCATGCACTGATCACGTGACTGATCATGCACTGATCACGTGGCTGATCATGCACTGATCACGTGGCTGATCATGCACTGATCACGTGACTGATCATGCACTGATCACGTGACTGATCATGCACTGATCACGTGGCTGATCATGCACTGATCACGTGGCTGATCATGCACTGATCACGTGACTGATCATGCACTGATCACATGCTGATCATGCACTGATCACGTGACTGATCATGCACTGATCACGTGGCTATCATGCACTACTCACGTGGCTGATCATGCAATGATCATGTAGCTACCATGTACTGGTCACGTGACTGATCATACACCCATCAGGTGACTGATCATGCACTGATCACGTGGCTATCATGCACTGATCACGTGGCTGATCATGCACTGATCACCTGCCTGGTCATGCACTGATCACGTGACTGATCATGCACTGATCACGTGGCTATCATGAACTGATCACGTGGCTGATCATGCACTGATCACGTGGCTGATCATGCACTGATACCGTGACTGAGCATGGACTGATCACATGACTATCATGTAGTGATCACGTGACTTAATGGCGCTGATCATGTGACTGATCATGCACTGATCATGTTTGCTATCATACACTGATCATGTGCCTCTGGAGGCAATAAACAAAGAGCTGAGTAGGCACGAATCAAACAGTCAGCAGGCAATAATCATGGAACTCAGCTGTGAGGAATCATGCTGCTCAGCTGGCAATAATCAAGCAGCTGAGCAGGCAGGAATTACGCAGCACAGCTGGCAATTGTCAAGCAGATGACAGGCAGGAATCGTGCAGCTCAGCTGGCAATTGTCAAGCAGATGAGCAGACAGTAATCACGCAGCTCAGCAGGCCCTGATCACGTGACTGAGCATGCACTGTTCACGTGGCTGATCATACACTGATCACGTGATGATCATGCACTGATCACTTGGATATCATGCACTGATCACGTGGCTGATCATACACTGTTCACGTGTCTGACCATGCACTGATCACGTGGCTGATCATACACTGCTCACGTAACTGATCATGCACTGATCACGTGGCTATCATGCACTGATCACGTGGCTGAACATGCACTGTTCACGTGGCTGATCACACACCTGTCACGTGACATATCATGCACTGATCACGTGGCACTCATGCACTGATCACGTGGCTGATCATACTCTGCTCACGTAACTCATCATGCACACATCACGTGGCTATCATGCACTGCTCACGTGGCTCGTCATGGAATGATCACGTAGCTACCATATACTGGTCACGTGACTGATCATGCACAGATCACGTAAATGATCATGCACTGTTCACGTGACTGATCATGTACTGATCACGTGACTGATCATGCACTGATCACGTGGCTATCATGCTCTGCTCACGTGGCTGATCATGCAACGATCACGTAGCAACCATGTACTGGTCACGTGACTGATCATGCACTGATCACGTAATTGATCCTGCACTGATCACGTGGCTCATCATGCACTGATCACGTGGCTGATCACACATGTATCACGTGACTGATCATGCACTGATCACGTGGCTCTCATGCACTGATCACGTGGCTATCATGCACTGATCACGTGGATATCATGCACTGATCACGTGGCTGATCACACACGTATCACATGACTGATCATGCACTGATCACGTGGCTATCATGCACTGATCACGTGGCTATCATGCACTGATCACGTGGCTGATCATGCAATGATCACGTAGCTACCATGTACTGATCACGTGACTGATCATGCACTGATCACGTGGCTGATCATGCACTGATCACGTGACTGATCATGCACTGATCACGTGACTGATCATGCACTGATCACGTGACTGATCATGCACTGATCACGTGGCTATCATGCACTGATCACGTGGCTGATCATGCAATGATCACGTAGCTACCATATACTGGTCACGTGACTGATCATGCACTGATCACGTAATTGATCATGCACTGATCACGTGGCTGATCATGCACTGATCACGTGGCTGATCATGCACTGATCACGTGACTGATCATGCACTGATCACGTGACTGATCATGCACTGATCACGTGGCTATCATGCACTGATCACGTGGCTGATCATGCACTGATCACGTGCCTGATCATGCACTGATCACATGACTGATCATGCACTGATCACGTGACTGATCATGCACTGATCACGTGGCTATCATGCACTACTCACGTGGCTGATCATGCAATGATCATGTAGCTACCATGTACTGATCAGTGACTGATCATACACTGATCACGTGACTGATCATGCACTGATCACGTGGCTGATCATGCACTGATCACGTGCCTGATCATGCACTGATCACGTGACTGATCATGCACTGATCACATGGCTATCATGCACTGATCACGTGGCTGATCATGCACTGATCACGTGGCTGATCATGCACTGATCACGTGACTGATCATGCACTGATCACATGACTATCATGCACTGATCACGTGGCTATCATGCACTGATCACGTGGCTGATCATGCACTGATCATGTAGCTACCATGTACTGGTCACGTGACTGATCATGCACTGATCACGTGACTGATCATGCACTGATCACGTGGCTATCATGCACTGATCACGTGACTGATCATGCACTGATCACGTCTATATCATGCACTGATCACATGACTGATCATGCACTGATCACGTGGATGATCATGCACTGATCATGTGACTGATCATGCACTGATCACGTGGCTGATCATGCACTGATCACGTGACTGATCATGCACTGTTCACGTGACTGATCATGCACTGATCACGTGACTGATCATGCACTGATCACGTGGCTATCATGCACTACTCACGTGGCTGATCATGCAATGATCATGTAGCTACCATGTACTGGTCACGTGACTGATCATACACCCATCAGGTGACTGATCATGCACTGATCACGTGGCTATCATGCACTGATCACGTGGCTGATCATGCACTGATCACCTGCCTGGTCATGCACTGATCACGTGACAAATCATGCACTGATCACGTGGCTATCATGAACTGATCACGTGGCTGATCATGCACTGATCACGTGGCTGATCATGCACTGATACCGTGACTGAGCATGGACTGATCACATGACTATCATGTAGTGATCACGTGACTTAATGGCGCTGATCATGTGACTGATCATGCGCTGATCATGTTTGCTATCATACACTGATCATGTGCCTCTGGAGGCAATAAACAAAGAGCTGAGTAGGCACGAATCAAACAGTCAGCAGGCAATAATCATGGAACTCAGGTGTGAGGAATCATGCTGCTCAGCTGGCAATAATCAAGCAGCTGAGCAGGCAGGAATTACGCAGCACAGCTGATAATTGTCAAGCAGATGACAGGCAGGAATCGTGCAGCTCAGCTGGCAATTGTCAAGCAGATGAGCAGACAGTAATCACGCAGCTCAGCAGGCCCAGATCACGTGACTGAGCATGCACTGTTCACGTGGCTGATCATACACTGATCACGTGACTGATCATGCACTGATCACGTGGCTATCATGCACTGATCACGTGGCTGATCATACACTGATCACGTGACTGATCATGCACTGATCACGTGGCTGATCATGCACTGATCACGTGGCTATCATGCACTGATCACGTGGCTGATCATGCACTGATCACGTGACTGATCATGCACTGATCACTGGCTATCATGCACTCATTAACTGGCTATCATGCACTGATCACGTGGCTGATCATACACTGATCACGTGACTGATCATGCACTGATCACGTCTATATCATGCACTGATCACATGACTGATCATGCACTGATCACGTGGATGATCATACACTGATCACGTGACTGATCATGCACTGATCACGTGGCTATCATGCACTGATCACGTGGCTGATCATGCAATGATCACGTGCTACCATGTACTGATCACGTGACTGATCATGCACTGATCACGTAATGATCATGCACTGATCAGGTGACTTATCATGCACTGTTCACGTGACTGATCATGCACTGATCACGTGACTGATCATGCACTGATCACGTGGCTATCATGCACTACTCACGTGGCTGATCATGCAATGATCATGTAGCTACCATGTACTGGTCACGTGACTGATCATACACCCATCAGGTGACTGATCATGCACTGATCACGTGGCTATCATGCACTGATCACGTGGCTGATCATGCACTGATCACCTGCCTGGTCATGCACTGATCACGTGACAAATCATGCACTGATCACGTAGCTATCATGCACTGATCACGTGGCTGATCATGCACTGATCACGTGGCTGATCATGCACTGATACCGTGACTGATCATGGACTGATCACATGACTATCATGTAGTGATCACGTGACTTAATGGCGCTGATCATGTGACTGATCATGCACTGATCATGTTTGCTATCATACACTGATCATGTGCCTCTGGAGGCAATAAACAAAGAGCTGAGTAGGCACGAATCAAACAGTCAGCAGGCAATAATCATGGAACTCAGGTGTGAGGAATCATGCTGCTCAGCTGGCAATAATCAAGCAGCTGAGCAGGCAGGAATTACGCAGCACAGCTGATAATTGTCAAGCAGATGACAGGCAGGAATCGTGCAGCTCAGCTGGCAATTGTCAAGCAGATGAGCAGACAGTAATCACGCAGCTCAGCAGGCCCTGATCACGTGACTGAGCATGCACTGTTCACGTGGCTGATCATACACTGATCACGTGGCTGATCATGCACTGATCACGTGGCTGATCATGCACTGATCACGTGGCTGATCATGCACTGATCACTGGCTGATCATGCACTGATCACTGGCTATCATGCACTGATCACGTGGCTGATCATGCACTGATCACGTGACTGATCATGCACTGATCACGTCTATCATGCACTGATCACGTGACTGATCATGCACTGATCACGTGGCTGATCATACACTGATCACGTGACTGATCATGCACTGATCACGTGGCTGATCATGCACTGATCACGTGACTGATCATGCACTGATCACGTGACTGATCATGCACTGATCACGTGGCTATCATGCACTGATCACGTGGCTGATCATGCACTGATCACGTGGCTATCATGCACTGATCACGTGGCTGATCATGCACTGATACGTGACTGATCATGCACTGATCACATGACTATCATGCACTGATCACGTGACTTAATGCACTGATCATGTGACTGATCATGCACTGATCATGTTTGCTATCATGCACTGATCATGTGCCTCTGGAGGCAATAAACAAAGAGCTGAGTAGGCACGAATCAAACAGTCAGCAGGCAATAATCATGGAACTCAGGTGTGAGGAATCATGCTGCTCAGCTGGCAATAATCAAGCAGCTGAGCAGGCAGGAATTACGCAGCACAGCTGATAATTGTCAAGCAGATGACAGGCAGGAATCGTGCAGCTCAGCTGGCAATTGTCAAGCAGATGAGCAGACAGTAATCACGCAGCTCAGCAGGCCCTGATCACGTGACTGATCATGCACTGATCACGTGGCTGATCATGCACTGATCACGTGGCTGATCATGCACTGATCACGTGGCTGATCATGCACTGATCACGTGACTGATCATGCACTGATCACGTGGCTATCATGCACTGATCACGTGGCTGATCATGCACTGATCACGTGGCTGATCATGCACTGATCACGTGACTGATCATGCACTGATCACGTCTGATCATGCACTGATCACGTGACTGATCATGCACTGATCACGTGGCTGATCATGCACTGATCACGTGACTGATCATGCACTGATCACGTGGCTGATCATGCACTGATCACGTGACTGATCATGCACTGATCACGTGACTGATCATGCACTGATCACGTGGCTATCATGCACTGATCACGTGGCTGATCATGCATGATCACGCAGCTACCATGCACTGATCACGTGACTGATCATGCACTGATCACGTGGCTGATCATGCACTGATCACGTGGCTGATCATGCACTGATACCGTGACTGAGCATGGACTGATCACATGACTATCATGTAGTGATCACGTGACTTAATGGCACTGATCATGTGACTGATCATGCACTGATCATGTTTGCTATCATACACTGATCATGTGCCTCTGGAGGCAATAAACAAAGAGCTGAGTAGGCACGAATCATACAGTCAGCAGGCAATAATCATGGAACTCAGGTGTGAGGAATCATGCTGCTCAGCTGGCAATAATCAAGCAGCTGAGCAGGCAGGAATTACGCAGCACAGCTGGCAATTGTCAAGCAGATGACAGGCAGGAATCGTGCAGCTCAGCTGGCAATTGTCAACAGATGAGCAGACAGTAATCACGCAGCTCAGCAGGCCCTGATCACGTGACTGAGCATGCACTGTTCACGTGGCTGATCATACACTGATCACGTGGCTGATCATGCACTGATCACGTGGCTGATCATGCACTGATCACGTGGCTGATCATGCACTGATCACGTGACTGATCATGCACTGATCACGTGACTGATCATGCACTGATCACGTGGCTATCATGCACTGATCACGTGGCTGATCATGCACTGATCACGTGGCTATCATGCACTGGTCACGTGACTGATCATGCACTGATCACGTGACTGATCATGCACTGATCACGTGGCTGATCATGCACTGATCACGTGGCTGATCATGCACTGATCACGTGACTGATCATGCACTGATCACGTGGCTATCATGCACTGATCACGTGGCTGATCATGCACTGATCACGTGGCTGATCATGCACTGATCACGTGACTGATCATGCACTGATCACGTGACTGATCATGCACTGATCACGTGGCTATCATGCACTGATCACGTGGCTGATCATGCACTGATCATGTAGCTACCATGTACTGGTCACGTGACTGATCATGCACTGATCACGTGACTGATCATGCACTGATCACGTGGCTATCATGCACTGATCACGTGACTGATCATGCACTGATCACGTCTATATCATGCACTGATCACGTGACTGATCATGCACTGATCACGTGGATGATCATGCACTGATCACGTGACTGATCATGCACTGATCACGTGGCTGATCATGCACTGATCACGTGACTTATCATGCACTGATCACGTGACTGATCATGCACTGATCACGTGACTGATCATGCACTGATCACGTGGCTATCATGCACTACTCACGTGGCTGATCATGCAATGATCATGTAGCTACCATGTACTGGTCACGTGACTGATCATACACCCATCAGGTGACTGATCATGCACTGATCACGTGGCTATCATGCACTGATCACGTGGCTGATCATGCACTGATCACCTGCCTGGTCATGCACTGATCACGTGACTGATCATGCACTGATCACGTGGCTATCATGAACTGATCACCTGGCTGATCATGCACTGATCACGTGGCTGATCATGCACTGATACCGTGACTGAGCATGGACTGATCACATGACTATCATGTAGTGATCACGTGACTTAATGGCGCTGATCATGTGACTGATCATGCGCTGATCATGTTTGCTATCATACACTGATCATGTGCCTCTGGAGGCAATAAACAAAGAGCTGAGTAGGCACGAATCAAACAGTCAGCAGGCAATAATCATGGAACTCAGGTGTGAGGAATCATGCTGCTCAGCTGGCAATAATCAAGCAGCTGAGCAGGCAGGAATTACGCAGCACAGCTGATAATTGTCAAGCAGATGACAGGCAGGAATCGTGCAGCTCAGCTGGCAATTGTCAAGCAGATGAGCAGACAGTAATCACGCAGCTCAGCAGGCCCAGATCACGTGACTGAGCATGCACTGTTCACGTGGCTGATCATACACTGATCACGTGACTGATCATGCACTGATCACGTGGCTATCATGCACTGATCACGTGGCTGATCATACACTGTTCACGTGTCTGACCATGCACTGATCACGTGGCTGATCATACACTGCTCACGTAACTGATCATGCACTGATCACGTGGCTGATCATGCACTGATCAGTGGCTGATCATGCACTGATCACGTGGCTGATCATACACTGATCACGTGACTGATCATGCACTGATCACTGGCTATCATGCACTCATTAACTGGCTATCATGCACTGATCACGTGGCTGATCATACACTGATCACGTGACTGATCATGCACTGATCACGTCTATATCATGCACTGATCACGTGACTGATCATGCACTGATCACCCGGATGATCATACACTGATCATGTGACTGATCATGCACTGATCACGTGGCTATCATGCACTGATCACGTGGCTGATCATGCAATGATCACGTAGCTACCATGTACTGGTCACGTGAGTGATCATGCACTGATCACGTAATTGATCATGCACTGATCACGTGACTTATCATGCACTGATCACGTGACTGATCATGCACTGATCACGTGACTGATCATGCACTGATCACGTGGCTATCATGCACTGATCACGTGGCTGATCATGCAATGATCACGTAGCTACCATATACTGGTCACGTGACTGATCATGCACTGATCACGTAATTGATCATGCACTGATCACGTGGCTGATCATGCACTGATCACGTGGCTGATCATGCACTGATCACGTGACTGATCATGCACTGATCACGTGACTGATCATGCACTGATCACGTGGCTGATCATGCACTGATCACGTGGCTGATCATGCACTGATCACGTGACTGATCATGCACTGATCACATGCTGATCATGCACTGATCACGTGGCTGATCATGCACTGATCACGTGGCTATCATGCACTACTCACGTGGCTGATCATGCAATGATCATGTAGCTACCATGTACTGGTCACGTGACTGATCATACACCCATCAGGTGACTGATCATGCACTGATCACGTGGCTGATCATGCACTGATCACCTGCCTGATCATGCACTGATCACGTGACAAATCATGCACTGATCACATAGCTATCATGAACTGATCACCTGGCTGATCATGCACTGATCACGTGGCTGATCATGCACTGATACCGTGACTGAGCATGGACTGATCACATGACTATCATGTAGTGATCACGTGACTTAATGGCGCTGATCATGTGACTGATCATGCACTGATCATGTTTGCTATCATACACTGATCATGTGCCTCTGGAGGCAATAAACAAAGAGCTGAGTAGGCACGAATCAAACAGTCAGCAGGCAATAATCATGGAACTCAGCTGTGAGGAATCATGCTGCTCAGCTGGCAATAATCAAGCAGCTGAGCAGGCAGGAATTACGCAGCACAGCTGGCAATTGTCAAGCAGATGACAGGCAGGAATCGTGCAGCTCAGCTGGCAATTGTCAAGCAGATGAGCAGACAGTAATCACGCAGCTCAGCAGGCCCTGATCACGTGACTGAGCATGCACTGTTCACGTGGCTGATCATACACTGATCACGTGATGATCATGCACTGATCACTTGGATATCATGCACTGATCACGTGGCTGATCATACACTGTTCACGTGTCTGACCATGCACTGATCACGTGGCTGATCATACACTGCTCACGTAACTGATCATGCACTGATCACGTGGCTATCATGCACTGATCACGTGGCTGAACATGCACTGTTCACGTGGCTGATCACACACCTGTCACGTGACATATCATGCACTGATCACGTGGCACTCATGCACTGATCACGTGGCTGATCATACTCTGCTCACGTAACTCATCATGCACACATCACGTGGCTATCATGCACTGCTCACGTGGCTCGTCATGGAATGATCACGTAGCTACCATATACTGGTCACGTGACTGATCATGCACAGATCACGTAAATGATCATGCACTGTTCACGTGACTGATCATGTACTGATCACGTGACTGATCATGCACTGATCACGTGGCTATCATGCACTGCTCACGTGGCTGATCATGCAACGATCACGTAGCAACCATGTACTGGTCACGTGACTGATCATGCACTGATCACGTAATTGATCATGCACTGATCACGTGGCTCATCATGCACTGATCACGTGGCTGATCACACATGTATCACGTGACTGATCATGCACTGATCACGTGGCTATCATGCACTGATCACGTGGCTATCATGCACTGATCACGTGGCTGATCATGCACTGATCACGTGGCTATCATGCACTGATCACGTGACTGATCATGCACTGATCACGTGGCTGATCATGCACTGATCACGTGACTGATCATGCACTGATCACGTGACTGATCATGCACTGATCACGTGACTGATCATGCACTGATCACGTGGCTATCATGCACTGATCACGTGGCTGATCATGCAATGATCACGTAGCTACCATGCACTGATCACGTGACTGATCATGCACTGATCACGTAATTGATCATGCACTGATCACGTGGCTGATCATGCACTGATCACGTGGCTGATCATGCACTGATCACGTGACTGATCATGCACTGATCACGTGACTGATCATGCACTGATCACGTGGCTATCATGCACTGATCACGTGGCTGATCATGCACTGATCACGTGCCTGATCATGCACTGATCACATGACTGATCATGCACTGATCACGTGACTGATCATGCACTGATCACGTGGCTATCATGCACTATCACGTGGCTGATCATGCAATGATCATGTAGCTACCATGTACTGTCACGTGACTGATCATGCACTGATCACGTGACTGATCATGCACTGATCACGTGGCTATCATGCACTGATCACGTGGCTGATCATGCACTGATCACGTGCCTGATCATGCACTGATCACGTGACTGATCATGCACTGATCACGTGGCTATCATGCACTGATCACGTGGCTGATCATGCACTGATCACGTGGCTGATCATGCACTGATACGTGACTGATCATGCACTGATCACGTGACTGATCATGCACTGATCACGTGGCTATCATGCACTACTCACGTGGCTGATCATGCAATGATCATGTAGCTACCATGTACAGGTCACGTGAATGATCATACACCCATCAGGTGACTGATCATGCACTGATCACGTGGCTATCATGCACTGATCACGTGACTGATCATGCACTGATCACGTCTATATCATGCACTGATCACATGACTGCCCATGCACTGATCACGTGGATGATCATACACTGATCATGTGACTGATCATGCACTGATCACGTGGCTGATCATGCACTGATACCGTGACTGAGCATGGACTGATCACATGACTATCATGTAGTGATCACGTGACTTAATGGCGCTGATCATGTGACTGATCATGCGCTGATCATGTTTGCTATCATACACTGATCATGTGCCTCTGGAGGCAATAAACAAAGAGCTGAGTAGGCACGAATCAAACAGTCAGCAGGCAATAATCATGGAACTCAGGTGTGAGGAATCATGCTGCTCAGCTGGCAATAATCAAGCAGCTGAGCAGGCAGGAATTACGCAGCACAGCTGACAATTGTCAAGCAGATGACAGGCAGGAATCGTGCAGCTCAGCTGGCAATTGTCAAGCAGATGAGCAGACAGTAATCACGCAGCTCAGCAGGCCCAGATCACGTGACTGAGCATGCACTGTTCACGTGGCTGATCATACACTGATCACGTGACTGATCATGCACTGATCACGTGGCTATCATGCACTGATCACGTGGCTGATCATACACTGTTCACGTGTCTGACCATGCACTGATCACGTGGCTGATCATACACTGCTCACGTAACTGATCATGCACTGATCACGTGGCTGATCATGCACTGATCAGTGGCTATCATGCACTGATCACGTGGCTGATCATACACTGATCACGTGACTGATCATGCACTGATCACTGGCTATCATGCACTCATTCACTGGCTATCATGCACTGATCACGTGGCTGATCATGCACTGATCACGTGACTGATCATGCACTGATCACGTCTATATCATGCACTGATCACATGACTGATCATGCACTGATCACCCGGATGATCATACACTGATCATGTGACTGATCATGCACTGATCACGTGGCTATCATGCACTGATCACGTGGCTGATCATGCACTGATCACGTAGCTACCATGTACTGGTCACGTGACTGATCATGCACTGATCACGTAATTGATCATGCACTGATCACGTGACTTATCATGCACTGATCACGTGACTGATCATGCACTGATCACGTGACTGATCATGCACTGATCACGTGGCTATCATGCACTGCTCACGTGGCTGATCATGCAATGATCATGTAGCTACCATGTACTGGTCACGTGACTGATCATACACCCATCAGGTGACTGATCATGCACTGATCACGTGGCTATCATGCACTGATCACGTGGCTGATCATGCACTGATCACCTGCCTGGTCATGCACTGATCACGTGACAAATCATGCACTGATCACGTGGCTATCATGAACTGATCACCTGGCTGATCATGCACTGATCACGTGGCTGATCATGCACTGATACCGTGACTGAGCATGGACTGATCACATGACTATCATGTAGTGATCACGTGACTTAATGGCGCTGATCATGTGACTGATCATGCGCTGATCATGTTTGCTATCATACACTGATCATGTGCCTCTGGAGGCAATAAACAAAGAGCTGAGTAGGCACGAATCAAACAGTCAGCAGGCAATAATCATGGAACTCAGGTGTGAGGAATCATGCTGCTCAGCTGGCAATAATCAAGCAGCTGAGCAGGCAGGAATTACGCAGCACAGCTGGCAATTGTCAAGCAGATGACAGGCAGGAATCGTGCAGCTCAGCTGGCAATTGTCAAGCAGATGAGCAGACAGTAATCACGCAGCTCAGCAGGCCCTGATCACGTGACTGAGCATGCACTGTTCACGTGGCTGATCATACACTGATCACGTGATGATCATGCACTGATCACTTGGATATCATGCACTGATCACGTGGCTGATCATACACTGTTCACGTGTCTGACCATGCACTGATCACGTGGCTGATCATACACTGCTCACGTAACTGATCATGCACTGATCACGTGGCTATCATGCACTGATCACGTGGCTGAACATGCACTGTTCACGTGGCTGATCAC
Source organism: Bos javanicus (assembly GCF_032452875.1). Taxonomy (NCBI): domain Eukaryota; kingdom Metazoa; phylum Chordata; class Mammalia; order Artiodactyla; family Bovidae; genus Bos; species Bos javanicus. Next base: position 108,573 of record NW_026893814.1, read on the forward strand.
ACACCTGTCACGTGACATATCATGCACTGATCACGTGGCACTCATGCACTGATCACGTGGCTGATCATACTCTGCTCACGTAACTCATCATGCACACATCACGTGGCTATCATGCACTGCTCACGTGGCTCGTCATGGAATGATCACGTAGCTACCATATACTGGTCACGTGACTGATCATGCACTGATCACGTAAATGATCATGCACTGATCACGTGGCTGATCATGCACTGATCACGTGGCTATCATGCACTGCTCACGTGGCTGATCATGCAACGATCACGTAGCAACCATGTACTGGTCACGTGACTGATCATGCACTGATCACGTAATTGATCATGCACTGATCACGTGGCTCATCATGCACTGATCACGTGGCTGATCACACATGATCACGTGACTGATCATGCACTGATCACGTGGCTATCATGCACTGATCACGTGGCTATCATGCACTGATCACGTGGCTGATCACACACTGATCACGTGACTGATCATGCACTGATCACGTGGCTATCATGCACTGATCACGTGGCTGATCATGCACTGATCACGTAGCTATCATGCACTGATCACGTGACTGATCATGCACTGATCACGTGGCTGATCATGCACTGATCACGTGACTGATCATGCACTGATCACGTGACTGATCATGCACTGATCACGTGACTGATCATGCACTGATCACGTGGCTATCATGCACTACTCACGTGGCTGATCATGCAATGATCATGTAGCTACCATGTACTGGTCACGTGACTGATCATACACCCATCAGGTGACTGATCATGCACTGATCACGTGGCTATCATGCACTGATCACGTGGCTGATCATGCACTGATCACGTGCCTGATCATGCACTGATCACGTGACTGATCATGCACTGATCACGTGGCTATCATGAACTGATCACGTGGCTGATCATGCACTGATCACGTGGCTGATCATGCACTGATACCGTGACTGAGCATGGACTGATCACATGACTATCATGTAGTGATCACGTGACTTAATGGCGCTGATCATGTGACTGATCATGCGCTGATCATGTTTGCTATCATACACTGATCATGTGCCTCTGGAGGCAATAAACAAAGAGCTGAGTAGGCACGAATCAAACAGTCAGCAGGCAATAATCATGGAACTCAGGTGTGAGGAATCATGCTGCTCAGCTGGCAATAATCAAGCAGCTGAGCAGGCAGGAATTACGCAGCACAGCTGGCAATTGTCAAGCAGATGACAGGCAGGAATCGTGCAGCTCAGCTGGCAATTGTCAAGCAGATGAGCAGACAGTAATCACGCAGCTCAGCAGGCCCAGATCACGTGACTGAGCATGCACTGTTCACGTGGCTGATCATACACTGATCACGTGACTGATCATGCACTGATCACGTGGCTATCATGCACTGATCACGTGGCTGATCATACACTGTTCACGTGTCTGACCATGCACTGATCACGTGGCTGATCATACACTGCTCACGTAACTGATCATGCACTGATCACGTGGCTGATCATGCACTGATCACGTGGCTGATCATGCACTGATCACGTGGCTGATCATGCACTGATCACGTGACTGATCATGCACTGATCACTGGCTATCATGCACTCATTCACTGGCTATCATGCACTGATCACGTGGCTGATCATGCACTGATCACGTGACTGATCATGCACTGATCACGTCTATATCATGCACTGATCACGTGACTGATCATGCACTGATCACGTGGATGATCATACACTGATCATGTGACTGATCATGCACTGATCACGTGGCTATCATGCACTGATCACGTGGCTGATCATGCAATGATCACGTAGCTACCATGTACTGATCACGTGACTGATCATGCACTGATCACGTAATTGATCATGCACTGATCACGTGACTGATCATGCACTGATCACGTGACTGATCATGCACTGATCACGTGACTGATCATGCACTGATCACGTGGCTATCATGCACTGATCACGTGGCTGATCATGCACTGATCACGTAGCTACCATGCACTGATCACGTGACTGATCATGCACTGATCACGTGATTGATCATGCACTGATCACGTGGCTGATCATGCACTGATCACGTGGCTGATCATGCACTGATCACGTGACTGATCATGCACTGATCACGTGACTGATCATGCACTGATCACGTGGCTGATCATGCACTGATCACGTGGCTGATCATGCACTGATCACGTGACTGATCATGCACTGATCACATGACTGATCATGCACTGATCACGTGACTGATCATGCACTGATCACGTGGCTATCATGCACTACTCACGTGGCTGATCATGCAATGATCATGTAGCTACCATGTACTGTCACGTGACTGATCATACACCCATCAGGTGACTGATCATGCACTGATCACGTGGCTGATCATGCACTGATCACCTGCCTGATCATGCACTGATCACGTGACAAATCATGCACTGATCACATAGCTATCATGAACTGATCACGTGGCTGATCATGCACTGATCACGTGGCTGATCATGCACTGATACCGTGACTGAGCATGGACTGATCACATGACTATCATGTAGTGATCACGTGACTTAATGGCGCTGATCATGTGACTGATCATGCACTGATCATGTTTGCTATCATACACTGATCATGTGCCTCTGGAGGCAATAAACAAAGAGCTGAGTAGGCACGAATCAAACAGTCAGCAGGCAATAATCATGGAACTCAGCTGTGAGGAATCATGCTGCTCAGCTGGCAATAATCAAGCAGCTGAGCAGGCAGGAATTACGCAGCACAGCTGGCAATTGTCAAGCAGATGACAGGCAGGAATCGTGCAGCTCAGCTGGCAATTGTCAAGCAGATGAGCAGACAGTAATCACGCAGCTCAGCAGGCCCTGATCACGTGACTGAGCATGCACTGTTCACGTGGCTGATCATACACTGATCACGTGATGATCATGCACTGATCACTTGGATATCATGCACTGATCACGTGGCTGATCATACACTGTTCACGTGTCTGACCATGCACTGATCACGTGGCTGATCATACACTGCTCACGTAACTGATCATGCACTGATCACGTGGCTATCATGCACTGATCACGTGGCTGAACATGCACTGTTCACGTGGCTGATCACACACCTGTCACGTGACATATCATGCACTGATCACGTGGCACTCATGCACTGATCACGTGGCTGATCATACTCTGCTCACGTAACTCATCATGCACACATCACGTGGCTATCATGCACTGCTCACGTGGCTCGTCATGGAATGATCACGTAGCTACCATATACTGGTCACGTGACTGATCATGCACAGATCACGTAAATGATCATGCACTGTTCACGTGACTGATCATGTACTGATCACGTGACTGATCATGCACTGATCACGTGGCTATCATGCTCTGCTCACGTGGCTGATCATGCAACGATCACGTAGCAACCATGTACTGGTCACGTGACTGATCATGCACTGATCACGTAATTGATCCTGCACTGATCACGTGGCTCATCATGCACTGATCACGTGGCTGATCACACATGTATCACGTGACTGATCATGCACTGATCACGTGGCTATCATGCACTGATCACGTGGCTATCATGCACTGATCACGTGGATATCATGCACTGATCACGTGGCTGATCACACGTATCACATGACTGATCATGCACTGATCACGTGGCTATCATGCACTGATCACGTGGCTATCATGCACTGATCACGTGCTGATCATGCAATGATCACGTGCTATCATGCACTGATCACGTGACTGATCATGCACTGATCACGTGGCTGATCATGCACTGATCACGTGACTGATCATGCACTGATCACGTGACTGATCATGCACTGATCACGTGACTGATCATGCACTGATCACGTGGCTATCATGCACTGATCACGTGGCTGATCATGCACTGATCACGTAGCTACCATGCACTGATCACGTGACTGATCATGCACTGATCACGTGATTGATCATGCACTGATCACGTGGCTGATCATGCACTGATCACGTGGCTGATCATGCACTGATCACGTGACTGATCATGCACTGATCACGTGACTGATCATGCACTGATCACGTGGCTATCATGCACTGATCACGTGGCTGATCATGCACTGATCACGTGCCTGATCATGCACTGATCACATGACTGATCATGCACTGATCACGTGACTGATCATGCACTGATCACGTGGCTATCATGCACTATCACGTGGCTGATCATGCAATGATCACGTAGCTACCATGTACTGGTCAGTGACTGATCATGCACTGATCACGTGACTGATCATGCACTGATCACGTGGCTATCATGCACTGATCACGTGGCTGATCATGCACTGATCACGTGCCTGATCATGCACTGATCACGTGACTGATCATGCACTGATCACGTGGCTATCATGCACTGATCACGTGGCTGATCATGCACTGATCACGTGGCTGATCATGCACTGATCACGTGACTGATCATGCACTGATCACGTGACTGATCATGCACTGATCACGTGGCTATCATGCACTACTCACGTGGCTGATCATGCAATGATCATGTAGCTACCATGTACAGGTCACGTGAATGATCATACACCCATCAGGTGACTGATCATGCACTGATCACGTGGCTATCATGCACTGATCACGTGACTGATCATGCACTGATCACGTCTATATCATGCACTGATCACATGACTGCCCATGCACTGATCACGTGGATGATCATACACTGATCATGTGACTGATCATGCACTGATCACGTGGCTGATCATGCACTGATACCGTGACTGAGCATGGACTGATCACATGACTATCATGTAGTGATCACGTGACTTAATGGCGCTGATCATGTGACTGATCATGCGCTGATCATGTTTGCTATCATACACTGATCATGTGCCTCTGGAGGCAATAAACAAAGAGCTGAGTAGGCACGAATCAAACAGTCAGCAGGCAATAATCATGGAACTCAGGTGTGAGGAATCATGCTGCTCAGCTGGCAATAATCAAGCAGCTGAGCAGGCAGGAATTACGCAGCACAGCTGACAATTGTCAAGCAGATGACAGGCAGGAATCGTGCAGCTCAGCTGGCAATTGTCAAGCAGATGAGCAGACAGTAATCACGCAGCTCAGCAGGCCCTGATCACGTGACTGAGCATGCACTGTTCACGTGGCTGATCATACACTGATCACGTGACTGATCATGCACTGATCACGTGGCTATCATGCACTGATCACGTGGCTGATCATACACTGTTCACGTGTCTGACCATGCACTGATCACGTGGCTGATCATACACTGCTCACGTAACTGATCATGCACTGATCACGTGGCTGATCATGCACTGATCACGTGGCTATCATGCACTGATCACGTGGCTGATCATGCACTGATCACGTGACTGATCATGCACTGATCACTGGCTATCATGCACTCATTAACTGGCTATCATGCACTGATCACGTGGCTGATCATGCACTGATCACGTGACTGATCATGCACTGATCACGTCTATATCATGCACTGATCACATGACTGATCATGCACTGATCACGTGGATGATCATGCACTGATCATGTGACTGATCATGCACTGATCACGTGGCTATCATGCACTGATCACGTGGCTGATCATGCACTGATCACGTAGCTACCATGCACTGATCACGTGACTGATCATGCACTGATCACGTAATTGATCATGCACTGATCACGTGACTTATCATGCACTGATCACGTGACTGATCATGCACTGATCACGTGACTGATCATGCACTGATCACGTGGCTATCATGCACTACTCACGTGGCTGATCATGCAATGATCATGTAGCTACCATGTACTGGTCACGTGACTGATCATACACCCATCAGGTGACTGATCATGCACTGATCACGTGGCTATCATGCACTGATCACGTGGCTGATCATGCACTGATCACCTGCCTGGTCATGCACTGATCACGTGACAAATCATGCACTGATCACGTGGCTATCATGAACTGATCACGTGGCTGATCATGCACTGATCACGTGGCTGATCATGCACTGATACCGTGACTGAGCATGGACTGATCACATGACTATCATGTAGTGATCACGTGACTTAATGGCGCTGATCATGTGACTGATCATGCGCTGATCATGTTTGCTATCATACACTGATCATGTGCCTCTGGAGGCAATAAACAAAGAGCTGAGTAGGCACGAATCAAACAGTCAGCAGGCAATAATCATGGAACTCAGGTGTGAGGAATCATGCTGCTCAGCTGGCAATAATCAAGCAGCTGAGCAGGCAGGAATTACGCAGCACAGCTGATAATTGTCAAGCAGATGACAGGCAGGAATCGTGCAGCTCAGCTGGCAATTGTCAAGCAGATGAGCAGACAGTAATCACGCAGCTCAGCAGGCCCTGATCACGTGACTGAGCATGCACTGTTCACGTGGCTGATCATACACTGATCACGTGACTGATCATGCACTGATCACGTGGCTATCATGCACTGATCACGTGGCTGATCATACACTGATCACGTGACTGATCATGCACTGATCACGTGGCTGATCATGCACTGATCAGTGGCTATCATGCACTGATCACGTGGCTGATCATGCACTGATCACGTGACTGATCATGCACTGATCACTGGCTATCATGCACTCATCAACTGGCTATCATGCACTGATCACGTGGCTGATCATGCACTGATCACGTGACTGATCATGCACTGATCACGTCTATATCATGCACTGATCACATGACTGATCATGCACTGATCACGTGGATGATCATACACTGATCATGTGACTGATCATGCACTGATCACGTGGCTATCATGCACTGCTCACGTGGCTGATCATGCAATGATCACGTAGCTACCATGTACTGGTCACGTGACTGATCATGCACTGATCACGTAATTGATCATGCACTGATCACGTGACTGATCATGCACTGATCACGTGACTGATCATGCACTGATCACGTGACTGATCATGCACTGATCACGTGGCTATCATGCACTGATCACGTGGCTGATCATGCAATGATCACTAGCTACCATGTACTGGTCACGTGACTGATCATGCACTGATCACGTGACTGATCATGCACTGATCACGTGGCTGATCATGCACTGATCACGTGGCTGATCATGCACTGATCACGTGACTGATCATGCACTGATCACGTGACTGATCATGCACTGATCACGTGACTGATCATGCACTGATCACGTGCCTGATCATGCACTGATCACGTGACAAATCATGCACTGATCACATAGCTATCATGCACTGATCACGTGGCTGATCATGCACTGATCACGTGGCTGATCATGCACTGATACCGTGACTGAGCATGGACTGATCACATGACTATCATGTAGTGATCACGTGACTTAATGGCGCTGATCATGTGACTGATCATGCACTGATCATGTTTGCTATCATACACTGATCATGTGCCTCTGGAGGCAATAAACAAAGAGCTGAGTAGGCACGAATCAAACAGTCAGCAGGCAATAATCATGGAACTCAGCTGTGAGGAATCATGCTGCTCAGCTGGCAATAATCAAGCAGCTGAGCAGGCAGGAATTACGCAGCACAGCTGGCAATTGTCAAGCAGATGACAGGCAGGAATCGTGCAGCTCAGCTGGCAATTGTCAAGCAGATGAGCAGACAGTAATCACGCAGCTCAGCAGGCCCTGATCACGTGACTGAGCATGCACTGTTCACGTGGCTGATCATACACTGATCACGTGATGATCATGCACTGATCACTTGGATATCATGCACTGATCACGTGGCTGATCATACACTGTTCACGTGTCTGACCATGCACTGATCACGTGGCTGATCATACACTGCTCACGTAACTGATCATGCACTGATCACGTGGCTATCATGCACTGATCACGTGGCTGAACATGCACTGTTCACGTGGCTGATCACACACCTGTCACGTGACATATCATGCACTGATCACGTGGCACTCATGCACTGATCACGTGGCTGATCATACTCTGCTCACGTAACTCATCATGCACACATCACGTGGCTATCATGCACTGCTCACGTGGCTCGTCATGGAATGATCACGTAGCTACCATATACTGGTCACGTGACTGATCATGCACAGATCACGTAAATGATCATGCACTGATCACGTGACTGATCATGCACTGATCACGTGGCTATCATGCACTGCTCACGTGGCTGATCATGCACGATCACGTAGCAACCATGTACTGGTCACGTGACTGATCATGCACTGATCACGTAATTGATCATGCACTGATCACGTGGCTGATCATGCACTGATCACGTGGCTGATCACACATGATCACGTGACTGATCATGCACTGATCACGTGGCTATCATGCACTGATCACGTGGCTATCATGCACTGATCACGTGGCTGATCACACACGATCACGTGACTGATCATGCACTGATCACGTGGCTATCATGCACTGATCACGTGGCTGATCATGCACTGATCACGTGGCTATCATGCACTGATCACGTGACTGATCATGCACTGATCACGTAATTGATCATGCACTGATCACGTGACTGATCATGCACTGATCACGTGACTGATCATGCACTGATCACGTGACTGATCATGCACTGATCACGTGGCTATCATGCACTACTCACGTGGCTGATCATGCAATGATCATGTAGCTACCATGTACTGGTCACGTGACTGATCATACACCCATCAGGTGACTGATCATGCACTGATCACGTGGCTATCATGCACTGATCACGTGGCTGATCATGCACTGATCACCTGCCTGATCATGCACTGATCACGTGACTGATCATGCACTGATCACGTGGCTGATCATGCACTGATCACGTGGCTGATCATGCACTGATCACGTGGCTGATCATGCACTGATACCGTGACTGAGCATGGACTGATCACATGACTATCATGTAGTGATCACGTGACTTAATGGCGCTGATCATGTGACTGATCATGCGCTGATCATGTTTGCTATCATACACTGATCATGTGCCTCTGGAGGCAATAAACAAAGAGCTGAGTAGGCACGAATCAAACAGTCAGCAGGCAATAATCATGGAACTCAGGTGTGAGGAATCATGCTGCTCAGCTGGCAATAATCAAGCAGCTGAGCAGGCAGGAATTACGCAGCACAGCTGGCAATTGTCAAGCAGATGACAGGCAGGAATCGTGCAGCTCAGCTGGCAATTGTCAAGCAGATGAGCAGACAGTAATCACGCAGCTCAGCAGGCCCAGATCACGTGACTGAGCATGCACTGTTCACGTGGCTGATCATACACTGATCACGTGACTGATCATGCACTGATCACGTGGCTATCATGCACTGATCACGTGGCTGATCATACACTGTTCACGTGTCTGACCATGCACTGATCACGTGGCTGATCATACACTGCTCACGTAACTGATCATGCACTGATCACGTGGCTGATCATGCACTGATCACGTGGCTGATCATGCACTGATCACGTGGCTGATCATGCACTGATCACGTGACTGATCATGCACTGATCACTGGCTATCATGCACTGATCACTGGCTATCATGCACTGATCACGTGGCTGATCATGCACTGATCACGTGACTGATCATGCACTGATCACGTCTATATCATGCACTGATCACGTGACTATCATGCACTGATCACGTGGATGATCATGCACTGATCATGTGACTGATCATGCACTGATCACGTGGCTATCATGCACTGATCACGTGGCTGATCATGCAATGATCACGTAGCTACCATGTACTGGTCACGTGACTGATCATGCACTGATCACGTAATTGATCATGCACTGATCACGTGGCTGATCATGCACTGATCACGTGACTGATCATGCACTGATCACGTGACTGATCATGCACTGATCACGTGGCTATCATGCACTGATCACGTGGCTGATCATGCAATGATCACGTAGCTACCATGTACTGATCACGTGACTGATCATGCACTGATCACGTGACTGATCATGCACTGATCACGTGGCTGATCATGCACTGATCACGTGGCTGATCATGCACTGATCACGTGACTGATCATGCACTGATCACGTGACTGATCATGCACTGATCACGTGACTGATCATGCACTGATCACGTGGCTGATCATGCACTGATCACGTGACTGATCATGCACTGATCACGTGGCTATCATGCACTGATCACGTGACTGATCATGCACTGATCACGTGGCTGATCATGCACTGATCACGTGGCTGATCATGCACTGATCACGTGGCTGATCATGCACTGATACCGTGACTGAGCATGGACTGATCACATGACTATCATGTAGTGATCACGTGACTTAATGGCGCTGATCATGTGACTGATCATGCACTGATCATGTTTGCTATCATACACTGATCATGTGCCTCTGGAGGCAATAAACAAAGAGCTGAGTAGGCACGAATCATACAGTCAGCAGGCAATAATCATGGAACTCAGCTGTGAGGAATCATGCTGCTCAGCTGGCAATAATCAAGCAGCTGAGCAGGCAGGAATTACGCAGCACAGCTGGCAATTGTCAAGCAGATGACAGGCAGGAATCGTGCAGCTCAGCTGGCAATTGTCAAGCAGATGAGCAGACAGTAATCACGCAGCTCAGCAGGCCCTGATCACGTGACTGAGCATGCACTGTTCACGTGGCTGATCATACACTGATCACGTGATGATCATGCACTGATCACTTGGATATCATGCACTGATCACGTGGCTGATCATACACTGTTCACGTGTCTGACCATGCACTGATCACGTGGCTGATCATACACTGCTCACGTAACTGATCATGCACTGATCACGTGGCTATCATGCACTGATCACGTGGCTGATCATGCACTGATCACGTGGCTGATCACACACTGTCACGTGACATATCATGCACTGATCACGTGGCACTCATGCACTGATCACGTGGCTGATCATACACTGATCACGTAACTGATCATGCACTGATCACGTGGCTATCATGCACTGCTCACGTGGCTGTCATGCAATGATCACGTAGCTACCATGTACTGGTCACGTGACTGATCATGCACTGATCACGTGACTGATCATGCACTGATCACGTGACTGATCATGCACTGATCACGTGGCTATCATGCACTACTCACGTGGCTGATCATGCAATGATCATGTAGCTACCATGTACTGGTCACGTGACTGATCATACACCCATCAGGTGACTGATCATGCACTGATCACGTGGCTATCATGCACTGATCACGTGGCTGATCATGCACTGATCACGTGCCTGATCATGCACTGATCACGTGACTGATCATGCACTGATCACGTGGCTATCATGCACTGATCACGTGGCTGATCATGCACTGATCACGTGGCTGATCATGCACTGATACCGTGACTGAGCATGGACTGATCACATGACTATCATGTAGTGATCACGTGACTTAATGGCACTGATCATGTGACTGATCATGCACTGATCATGTTTGCTATCATACACTGATCATGTGCCTCTGGAGGCAATAAACAAAGAGCTGAGTAGGCACGAATCAAACAGTCAGCAGGCAATAATCATGGAACTCAGCTGTGAGGAATCATGCTGCTCAGCTGGCAATAATCAAGCAGCTGAGCAGGCAGGAATTACGCAGCACAGCTGGCAATTGTCAAGCAGATGACAGGCAGGAATCGTGCAGCTCAGCTGGCAATTGTCAAGCAGATGAGCAGACAGTAATCACGCAGCTCAGCAGGCCCTGATCACGTGACTGAGCATGCACTGTTCACGTGGCTGATCATACACTGATCACGTGATGATCATGCACTGATCACGTGGATATCATGCACTGATCACGTGGCTGATCATACACTGATCACGTGTCTGACCATGCACTGATCACGTGGCTGATCATGCACTGATCACGTAACTGATCATGCACTGATCACGTGGCATCATGCACTGATCACGTGGCTGATCATGCACTGATCACGTGACTGATCATGCACTGATCACGTGGCTATCATGCACTGATCACGTGGCTGTCATGCACTGATCACGTGGCTACATATACTGATCACGTGACTGATCATGCACTGATCACGTGACTGATCATGCACTGATCACGTGACTGATCATGCACTGATCACGTGACTGATCATGCACTGATCACGTGGCTATCATGCACTGATCACGTGGCTGATCATGCACTGATCACGTGACTGATCATGCACTGATCACGTGGCTGATCATGCACTACTCACGTGGCTGATCATGCAATGATCATGTAGCTACCATGTACAGGTCACGTGAATGATCATACACCCATCAGGTGACTGATCATGCACTGATCACGTGGCTATCATGCACTGATCACGTGACTGATCATGCACTGATCACGTCTATATCATGCACTGATCACATGACTGCCCATGCACTGATCACGTGGATGATCATACACTGATCATGTGACAGATCATGCACTGATCACGTGGCTGATCATGCACTGATACCGTGACTGAGCATGGACTGATCACATGACTATCATGTAGTGATCACGTGACTTAATGGCGCTGATCATGTGACTGATCATGCGCTGATCATGTTTGCTATCATACACTGATCATGTGCCTCTGGAGGCAATAAACAAAGAGCTGAGTAGGCACGAATCAAACAGTCAGCAGGCAATAATCATGGAACTCAGCTGTGAGGAATCATGCTGCTCAGCTGGCAATAATCAAGCAGCTGAGCAGGCAGGAATTACGCAGCACAGCTGGCAATTGTCAAGCAGATGACAGGCAGGAATCGTGCAGCTCAGCTGGCAATTGTCAAGCAGATGAGCAGACAGTAATCACGCAGCTCAGCAGGCCCAGATCACGTGACTGAGCATGCACTGTTCACGTGGCTGATCATACACTGATCACGTGACTGATCATGCACTGATCACGTGGCTATCATGCACTGATCACGTGGCTGATCATACACTGTTCACGTGTCTGACCATGCACTGATCACGTGGCTGATCATACACTGCTCACGTAACTGATCATGCACTGATCACGTGGCTATCATGCACTGATCACGTGGCTGATCATGCACTGATCACGTGACTGATCATGCACTGATCACGTCTATATCATGCACTGATCACGTGACTATCATGCACTGATCACGTGGCTGATCATACACTGATCATGTGACTGATCATGCACTGATCACGTGGCTATCATGCACTGCTCACGTGGCTGATCATGCAATGATCACGTAGCTACCATGTACTGGTCACGTGACTGATCATGCACTGATCACGTAATTGATCATGCACTGATCACGTGACTGATCATGCACTGATCACGTGACTGATCATGCACTGATCACGTGACTGATCATGCACTGATCACGTGGCTATCATGCACTGATCACGTGGCTGATCATGCACTGATCACGTAGCTACCATGTACTGATCACGTGACTGATCATGCACTGATCACGTAATTGATCATGCACTGATCACGTGGCTGATCATGCACTGATCACGTGGCTGATCATGCACTGATCACGTGACTGATCATGCACTGATCACGTGACTGATCATGCACTGATCACGTGGCTGATCATGCACTGATCACGTGACTGATCATGCACTGATCACGTGACTGATCATGCACTGATCACGTGGCTATCATGCACTGATCACGTGGCTGATCATGCACTGATCACGTGGCTGATCATGCACTGATCACGTGACTATCATGCACTGATCACGTGGCATCATGCACTGATCACGTGGCTGATCATGCACTGATCACGTGACTGATCATGCACTGATCACGTGGCTATCATGCACTGATCACGTGGCTGATCATGCACTGATCACGTGGCTACATATACTGGTCACGTGACTGATCATGCACTGATCACGTGGCTGATCATGCACTGATCACGTGACTGATCATGCACTGATCACGTGACTGATCATGCACTGATCACGTGGCTATCATGCACTGATCACGTGACTGATCATGCACTGATCACGTCTATATCATGCACTGATCACATGACTGCCCATGCACTGATCACGTGGATGATCATACACTAATCATGTGACAGATCATGCACTGATCACGTGGCTGATCATGCACTGATACCGTGACTGAGCATGGACTGATCACATGACTATCATGTAGTGATCACGTGACTTAATGGCGCTGATCATGTGACTGATCATGCACTGATCATGTTTGCTATCATACACTGATCATGTGCCTCTGGAGGCAATAAACAAAGAGCTGAGTAGGCACGAATCAAACAGTCAGCAGGCAATAATCATGGAACTCAGGTGTGAGGAATCATGCTGCTCAGCTGGCAATAATCAAGCAGCTGAGCAGGCAGGAATTACGCAGCACAGCTGGCAATTGTCAAGCAGATGACAGGCAGGAATCGTGCAGCTCAGCTGGCAATTGTCAAGCAGATGAGCAGACAGTAATCACGCAGCTCAGCAGGCCCAGATCACGTGACTGAGCATGCACTGTTCACGTGGCTGATCATACACTGATCACGTGACTGATCATGCACTGATCACGTGGCTATCATGCACTGATCACGTGGCTGATCATACACTGTTCACGTGTCTGACCATGCACTGATCACGTGGCTGATCATACACTGATCACGTGGCTATCATGCACTGATCACGTGGCTGATCATGCACTGATCACGTGACTGATCATGCACTGATCACTGGCTATCATGCACTCATCACGTGGCTATCATGCACTGATCACGTGGCTGATCATGCACTGATCACGTGACTGATCATGCACTGATCACGCCTATATCATGCACTGATCACGTGACTGATCATGCACTGATCACGTGGATGATCATGCACTGATCATGTGACTGATCATGCACTGATCACGTGGCTATCATGCACTGATCACGTGGCTGATCATGCACTGATCACGTAGCTATCATGTACTGATCACGTGACTGATCATGCACTGATCACGTGGCTGATCATGCACTGATCACGTGGCTGATCATGCACTGATCACGTGACTGATCATGCACTGATCACGTGACTGATCATGCACTGATCACGTGGCTATCATGCACTGATCACGTGGCTGATCATGCACTGATCACGTAGCTACCATGTACTGGTCACGTGACTGATCATGCACTGATCACGTGATTGATCATGCACTGATCACGTGGCTGATCATGCACTGATCACGTGGCTGATCATGCACTGATCACGTGACTGATCATGCACTGATCACGTGACTGATCATGCACTGATCACGTGGCTATCATGCACTGATCACGTGGCTGATCATGCACTGATCACGTGCCTGATCATGCACTGATCACATGACTGATCATGCACTGATCACGTGACTGATCATGCACTGATCACGTGGCTATCATGCACTACTCACGTGGCTGATCATGCAATGATCATGTAGCTACCATGTACTGGTCACGTGACTGATCATACACCCATCAGGTGACTGATCATGCACTGATCACGTGGCTATCATGCACTGATCACGTGGCTGATCATGCACTGATCACGTGCCTGATCATGCACTGATCACGTGACTGATCATGCACTGATCACGTGGCTATCATGCACTGATCACGTGGCTGATCATCACGTGGCTGATCATGCACTGATACCGTGACTGAGCATGGACTGATCACATGACTATCATGTAGTGATCACGTGACTTAATGGCGCTGATCATGTGACTGATCATGCACTGATCATGTTTGCTATCATACACTGATCATGTGCCTCTGGAGGCAATAAACAAAGAGCTGAGTAGGCACGAATCAAACAGTCAGCAGGCAATAATCATGGAACTCAGCTGTGAGGAATCATGCTGCTCAGCTGGCAATAATCAAGCAGCTGAGCAGGCAGGAATTACGCAGCACAGCTGGCAATTGTCAAGCAGATGACAGGCAGGAATCGTGCAGCTCAGCTGGCAATTGTCAAGCAGATGAGCAGACAGTAATCACGCAGCTCAGCAGGCCCTGATCACGTGACTGAGCATGCACTGTTCACGTGGCTGATCATACACTGATCACGTGATGATCATGCACTGATCACTTGGATATCATGCACTGATCACGTGGCTGATCATACACTGTTCACGTGTCTGACCATGCACTGATCACGTGGCTGATCATACACTGCTCACGTAACTGATCATGCACTGATCACGTGGCTATCATGCACTGATCACGTGGCTGAACATGCACTGTCACGTGGCTGATCACACACTGTCACGTGACATATCATGCACTGATCACGTGGCACTCATGCACTGATCACGTGGCTGATCATACTGCTCACGTAACTGATCATGCACACATCACGTGGCTATCATGCACTGCTCACGTGGCTGTCATGCAATGATCACGTAGCTACCATATACTGGTCACGTGACTGATCATGCACTGATCACGTAAATGATCATGCACTGATCACGTGACTGATCATGCACTGATCACGTGACTGATCATGCACTGATCACGTGGCTATCATGCACTGATCACGTGGCTGATCATGCACTGATCACGTGCCTGATCATGCACTGATCACATGACTGATCATGCACTGATCACGTGACTGATCATGCACTGATCACGTGGCTATCATGCACTACTCACGTGGCTGATCATGCAATGATCATGTAGCTACCATGTACTGGTCACGTGACTGATCATACACCCATCAGGTGACTGATCATGCACTGATCACGTGGCTATCATGCACTGATCACGTGGCTGATCATGCACTGATCACCTGCCTGATCATGCACTGATCACGTGACTGATCATGCACTGATCACGTGGCTATCATGCACTGATCACGTGGCTGATCATGCACTGATCACGTGGCTGATCATGCACTGATACCGTGACTGAGCATGGACTGATCACATGACTATCATGTAGTGATCACGTGACTTAATGGCGCTGATCATGTGACTGATCATGCACTGATCATGTTTGCTATCATACACTGATCATGTGCCTCTGGAGGCAATAAACAAAGAGCTGAGTAGGCACGAATCAAACAGTCAGCAGGCAATAATCATGGAACTCAGCTGTGAGGAATCATGCTGCTCAGCTGGCAATAATCAAGCAGCTGAGCAGGCAGGAATTACGCAGCACAGCTGGCAATTGTCAAGCAGATGACAGGCAGGAATCGTGCAGCTCAGCTGGCAATTGTCAAGCAGATGAGCAGACAGTAATCACGCAGCTCAGCAGGCCCTGATCACGTGACTGAGCATGCACTGTTCACGTGGCTGATCATACACTGATCACGTGATGATCATGCACTGATCACTTGGATATCATGCACTGATCACGTGGCTGATCATACACTGTTCACGTGTCTGACCATGCACTGATCACGTGGCTGATCATACACTGCTCACGTAACTGATCATGCACTGATCACGTGGCTATCATGCACTGATCACGTGGCTGAACATGCACTGTTCACGTGGCTGATCACACACTGTCACGTGACATATCATGCACTGATCACGTGGCACTCATGCACTGATCACGTGGCTGATCATACTCTGCTCACGTAACTGATCATGCACACATCACGTGGCTATCATGCACTGCTCACGTGGCTCGTCATGGAATGATCACGTAGCTACCATATACTGGTCACGTGACTGATCATGCACAGATCACGTAAATGATCATGCACTGTTCACGTGACTGATCATGTACTGATCACGTGACTGATCATGCACTGATCACGTGGCTATCATGCACTGCTCACGTGGCTGATCATGCAATGATCACGTAGCAACCATGTACTGGTCACGTGACTGATCATGCACTGATCACGTAATTGATCCTGCACTGATCACGTGGCTCATCATGCACTGATCACGTGGCTGATCACACACGATCACGTGACTGATCATGCACTGATCACGTGACTGATCATGCACTGATCACGTGGCTATCATGCACTGATCACGTGGATATCATGCACTGATCACGTGGCTGATCACACACGTATCACGTGACTGATCATGCACTGATCACGTGGCTATCATGCACTGATCACGTGACTGATCATGCACTGATCACGTGACTGATCATGCACTGATCACGTGACTGATCATGCACTGATCATGCACTGATCACGTGGCTATCATGCACTGATCACGTGGCTGATCATGCAATGATCACGTAGCTACCA
Source organism: Bos javanicus (assembly GCF_032452875.1). Taxonomy (NCBI): domain Eukaryota; kingdom Metazoa; phylum Chordata; class Mammalia; order Artiodactyla; family Bovidae; genus Bos; species Bos javanicus. The sequence goes on from NW_026893814.1 coordinate 126,842, forward strand.
TGCACTGATCACGTGACTGATCATGCACTGATCACGTGATTGATCATGCACTGATCACGTGGCTTATCATGCACTGATCATGTGACTGATCATGCACTGATCATGTTTGGTGTCATACACTGATCATGTGCCTCTGGAGGCAATGAACAAAGAGCTGAGTAGGCAGGAATCAGTCAGCAGGCTATAATCATGGAACTCAGCTCTGAGAAATCATGCTGCTCAGCTGGCAATAATCAAGTAGATGAGCAGGCAGGAATTACGCAGCACAGGTGGCAATTGTCAAGCAGATGACAGGCAGGAATCGTGCAGCTCAGCTGGCAATTGTCAAGCAGATGAGCAGACAGTAATCACGCAGCTCAGCAGGCCCTGATCACGTGACTGAGCATGCACTGTTCACGTGGCTGATCATACACTGATCACGTGACTGATCATGCACTGATCACGTGACTGATCATGCACTGATCACGTGGCTATCATGCACTGATCACGTGGCTGATCATGCACTGATCACGGGACTGATCATGCACTGATCACGGGCTATCATGCACTGACACATGACTGACATGCACTGATCACGTGGCTGATCATGCACTGATCACGTGACTGATCATGCACTGATCACGTGGCTATCATGCACTGATCACGTGGCTGATCATGCACTGATCACGTGCCTGATCATGCACTGATCACGTGACTGATCATGCACTGATCACGTGACTGATCATGCACTGATCACGTGGCTATCATGCACTGATCACGTGGCTGATCATGCACTGATCACGTAGCTACATGCACTGATCACGTGACTGATCATGCACTGATCACGTGACTGATCATGCACTGATCACGTGGCTATCATGCACTGATCACGTGGCTGATCATGCACTGATACCGTGACTGAGCATGGACTGATCACATGACTATCATGTAGTGATCACGTGACTTAATGGCACTGATCATGTGACTGATCATGCACTGATCATGTTTGCTATCATACACTGATCATGTGCCTCTGGAGGCAATAAACAAAGAGCTGAGTAGGCACGAATCAAACAGTCAGCAGGCAATAATCATGGAACTCAGGTGTGGAATCATGCTGCTCAGCTGGCAATAATCAAGCAGCTGAGCAGGCAGGAATTACGCAGCACAGCTGGCAATTGTCAAGCAGATGAGCAGACAGTAATCACGCAGCTCAGCATGCACTGATCACGTGATGATCATGCACTGATCACGTGGCTATCATGCACTGATCACGTGGCTGATCATACACTGTTCACGTGTCTGATCATGCACTGATCACGTGGCTGATCATACACTGCTCACGTAACTGATCATGCACTGATCACGTGGCTATCATGCACTGATCACGTGGCTGATCATGCACTGATCACGTGGCTGATCACACACTGTCACGTGACATATCATGCACTGATCACGTGGCACTCATGCACTGATCACGTGGCTGATCATACTCTGCTCACGTAACTGATCATGCACACATCACGTGGCTATCATGCACTGCTCACGTGGCTGTCATGGAATGATCACGTAGCTACCATATACTGGTCACGTGACTGATCATGCACTGATCACGTAAATGATCATGCACTGATCACGTGACTGATCATGCACTGATCACGTGACTGATCATGCACTGATCACGTGGCTATCATGCACTGATCACGTGGCTGATCATGCACTGATCACGTAGCAACCATGTACTGGTCACGTGACTGATCATGCACTGATCACGTAATTGATCATGCACTGATCACGTGGCTCATCATGCACTGATCACGTGGCTGATCACACACTATCACGTGACTGATCATGCACTGATCACGTGACTGATCATGCACTGATCACGTGGCTATCATGCACTGATCACGTGGCTATCATGCACTGATCACGTGGCTGATCACACACGATCACGTGACTGATCATGCACTGATCACGTGGCTATCATGCACTGATCACGTGACTGATCATGCACTGATCACGTGACTGATCATGCACTGATCACGTGACTGATCATGCACTGATCACGTGGCTATCATGCACTGATCACGTGGCTGATCATGCACTGATCACGTGGCTATCATGCACTGATCACGTGACTGATCATGCACTGATCACATGACTGATCATGCACTGATCACGTGGCTTATCATGCACTGATCATGTGACTGATCATGTGCTGATCATGTTTGGTGTCATACACTGATCATGTGCCTCTGGAGGCAATGAACAAAGAGCTGAGTAGGCAGGAATCAGTCAGCAGGCTATAATCATGGAACTCAGCTCTGAGAAATCATGCTGCTCAGCTGGCAATAATCAAGCAGATGAGCAGGCAGGAATTACGCAGCACAGGTGGCAATTGTCAAGCAGATGACAGGCAGGAATCGTGCAGCTCAGCTGGCAATTGTCAAGCAGATGAGCAGACAGTAATCACGCAGCTCAGCAGGCCCTGATCACGTGACTGAGCATGCACTGTTCACGTGGCTGATCACACACTATCACGTGACTGATCATGCACTGATCACGTGACTGATCATGCACTGATCACGTGGCTATCATGCACTGATCACGTGGCTGATCATGCACTGATCACGGGACTGATCATGCACTGATCACGGGCTATCATGCACTGATACATGACTGACATGCACTGATCACGTGGCTGATCATGCACTGATCACGTGACTGATCATGCACTGATCACGTGACTGATCATGCACTGATCACGTGGCTGATCATGCACTGATCACGTGGCTATCATGCACTGATCACGTGGCTGATCATGCAATGATCACGTAGCTACCATGCACTGATCACGTGACTGATCATGCACTGATCACGTAATTGATCATGCACTGATCACGTGGCTGATCATGCACTGATCACGTGGCTGATCATGCACTGATCACGTGACTGATCATGCACTGATCACGTGACTGATCATGCACTGATCACGTGGCTATCATGCACTGATCACGTGGCTGATCATGCACTGATCACGTGCCTGATCATGCACTGATCACATGACTGATCATGCACTGATCACGTGACTGATCATGCACTGATCACGTGGCTATCATGCACTACTCACGTGGCTGATCATGCAATGATCATGTAGCTACCATGTACTGGTCACGTGACTGATCATACACTGATCAGGTGACTGATCATGCACTGATCACGTGGCTATCATGCACTGATCACGTGGCTGATCATGCACTGATCACGTGCCTGATCATGCACTGATCACGTGACTGATCATGCACTGATCACGTGGCTATCATGCACTGATCACGTGGCTGATCATGCACTGATCACGTGGCTGATCATGCACTGATACCGTGACTGAGCATGGACTGATCACATGACTATCATGTAGTGATCACGTGACTTAATGGCACTGATCATGTGACTGATCATGCACTGATCATGTTTGCTATCATACACTGATCATGTGCCTCTGGAGGCAATAAACAAAGAGCTGAGTAGGCACGAATCAAACAGTCAGCAGGCAATAATCATGGAACTCAGGTGTGAGGAATCATGCTGCTCAGCTGGCAATTGACAAGCAGATGAGCAGGCAGTAATCACGCAGCTCAGCAGGCCCTGATCACGTGACTGAGCATGCACTGTTCACGTGGCTGATCATACACTGATCACGTGATGATCATGCACTGATCACGTGGATATCATGCACTGATCACGTGGCTGATCATACACTGATCACGTGTCTGACCATGCACTGATCACGTGGCTGATCATACACTGCTCACGTAACTGATCATGCACTGATCACGTGGCTATCATGCACTGATCACGTGGCTGAACATGCACTGATCACGTGGCTGATCACACACCTGTCACGTGACATATCATGCACTGATCACGTGGCACTCATGCACTGATCACGTGGCTGATCATACTCTGCTCACGTAACTGATCATGCACACATCACGTGGCTATCATGCACTGCTCACGTGGCTCGTCATGGAATGATCACGGCTACCATATACTGGTCACGTGACTGATCATGCACTGATCACGTAAATGATCATGCACTGATCACGTGACTGATCATGCACTGATCACGTGACTGATCATGCACTGATCACGTGGCTATCATGCACTGCTCACGTGGCTGATCATGCAATGATCACGTAGCAACCATGTACTGGTCACGTGACTGATCATGCACTGATCACGTAATTGATCATGCACTGATCACGTGGCTCATCATGCACTGATCACGTGGCTGATCACACACGTATCACGTGACTGATCATGCACTGATCACGTGACTGATCATGCACTGATCACGTGGCTATCATGCACTGATCACGTGGATATCATGCACTGATCACGTGGCTGATCACACACGATCACGTGACTGATCATGCACTGATCACGTGGCTATCATGCACTGATCACGTGGCTGATCATGCACTGATCACGTGGCTACCATGTACTGGTCACGTGACTGATCATGCACTGATCACATAATTGATCATGCACTGATCACGTGGCTTATCATGCACTGATCATGTGACTGATCATGTGCTGATCATGTTTGGTGTCATACACTGATCATGTGCCTCTGGAGGCAATGAACAAAGAGCTGAGTAGGCAGGAATCAGTCAGCAGGCTATAATCATGGAACTCAGCTGTGAGAAATCATGCTGCTCAGCTGGCAATAATCAAGCAGATGAGCAGGCAGGAATTACGCAGCACAGGTGGCAATTGTCAAGCAGATGACAGGCAGGAATCGTGCAGCTCAGCTGGCAATTGTCAAGCAGATGAGCAGACAGTAATCACGCAGCTCAGCAGGCCCTGATCACGTGACTGAGCATGCACTGTTCACGTGGCTGATCACACACTGATCACGTGACTGATCATGCACTGATCATGTGACTGATCATGCACTGATCACGTGGCTATCATGCACTGATCACGTGGCTGATCATGCACTGATCACGGGACTGATCATGCACTGATCACGGGCTATCATGCACTGATACATGACTGACATGCACTGATCACGTGGCTGATCATGCACTGATCACGTGACTGATCATGCACTGATCACGTGACTGATCATGCACTGATCACGTGGCTGATCATGCACTGATCACGTGGCTATCATGCACTGATCACGTGGCTGATCATGCAATGATCACGTAGCTACCATGCACTGATCACGTGACTGATCATGCACTGATCACGTAATTGATCATGCACTGATCACGTGGCTGATCATGCACTGATCACGTGGCTGATCATGCACTGATCACGTGACTGATCATGCACTGATCACGTGACTGATCATGCACTGATCACGTGGCTATCATGCACTGATCACGTGGCTGATCATGCACTGATCACGTGCCTGATCATGCACTGATCACATGACTGATCATGCACTGATCACGTGACTGATCATGCACTGATCACGTGGCTATCATGCACTGATCACGTGGCTGATCATGCAATGATCACGTAGCTACCATGTACTGATCACGTGACTGATCATGCACTGATCACGTGACTGATCATGCACTGATCACGTGGCTATCATGCACTGATCACGTGGCTGATCATGCACTGATCACGTGGCTGATCATGCACTGATCACGTGACTGATCATGCACTGATCACATGGCTATCATGCACTGATCACGTGGCTGATCATGCACTGATCATGTGACTGATCATGTGCTGATCATGTTTGGTGTCATACACTGATCATGTGCCTCTGCAGGCAATGAACAAAGAGCTGAGTAGGCAGGAATCAGTCAGCAGGCTATAATCATGGAACTCAGCTGTGAGGAATCATGCTGCTCAGCTGGCAATAATCAAGCAGATGAGCAGGCAGGAATTATGCAGCACAGGTGGCAATTGTCAAGCAGATGACAGGCAGGAATCGTGCAGCTCAGCTGGCAATTGTCAAGCAGATGAGCAGACAGTAATCACGCAGCTCAGCAGGCCCTGATCACGTGACTGAGCATGCACTGTTCACGTGGCTGATCATACACTGATCACGTGACTGATCATGCACTGATCACGTGGCTATCATGCACTGATCACGTGACTGATCATGCACTGATCACGTGATGATCATGCACTGATCACGTGGCTGATCATGCACTGATCACGTGGCTGATCATGCACTGATCACGTGGCTATCATGCACTGATCACGTGGCTGATCATGCACTGATCACGGGACTGATCATGCACTGATCACGGGCTATCATGCACTGATCACGTGACTGATCATGCACTGATCACGTGGCTGATCATGCACTGATCACGTGACTGATCATGCACTGATCACGTGACTGATCATGCACTGATCACGTGGCTGATCATGCACTGATCACGTGGCTGATCATGCACTGATCACGTGGCTGATCATGCACTGATCACGTGGCTGATCATGCACTGATCACGTGGCTATCATGCACTGATCACGTGGCTGATCATGCACTGATCACGTGACTGATCATGCACTGATCACGTGGCTATCATGCACTGATCACGTGGCTATCATGCACTGATCACGTGGCTGATCATGCACTGATCACGTGACTGATCATGCACTGATCACGTCTATCATGCACTGATCACGTGACTGATCATGCACTGATCACGTGGATGATCATGCACTGATCACGTGACTGATCATGCACTGATCACGTGGCTATCATGCACTGATCACGTGGCTGATCATGCACTGATCACGTAGCTACATGCACTGATCACGTGACTGATCATGCACTGATCACGTGACTGATCATGCACTGATCACGTGGCTGATCATGCACTGATCACGTGACTGATCATGCACTGATCACGTGGCTGATCATGCACTGATCACGTGACTGATCATGCACTGATCACGTGGCTATCATGCACTGATCACGTGGCTGATCATGCACTGATCACGTGCCTGATCATGCACTGATCACATGACTGATCATGCACTGATCACGTGACTGATCATGCACTGATCACGTGGCTATCATGCACTACTCACGTGGCTGATCATGCAATGATCATGTAGCTACCATGTACAGGTCACGTGAATGATCATACACCCATCAGGTGACTGATCATGCACTGATCACGTGGCTATCATGCACTGATCACGAGACTGATCATGCACTGATCACGTCTATATCATGCACTGATCACATGACTGCCCATGCACTGATCACGTGGATGATCATACACTAATCATGTGACAGATCATGCACTGATCACGTGGCTGATCATGCACTGATACCGTGACTGAGCATGGACTGATCACATGACTATCATGTAGTGATCACGTGACTTAATGGCGCTGATCATGTGACTGATCATGCGCTGATCATGTTTGCTATCATACACTGATCATGTGCCTCTGGAGGCAATAAACAAAGAGCTGAGTAGGCACGAATCAAACAGTCAGCAGGCAATAATCATGGAACTCAGGTGTGAGGAATCATGCTGCTCAGCTGGCAATAATCAAGCAGCTGAGCAGGCAGGAATTACGCAGCACAGCTGGCAATTGTCAAGCAGATGACAGGCAGGAATCGTGCAGCTCAGCTGGCAATTGTCAAGCAGATGAGCAGACAGTAATCACGCAGCTCAGCAGGCCCAGATCACGTGACTGAGCATGCACTGTTCACGTGGCTGATCATACACTGATCACGTGATTGATCATGCACTGATCACTTGGATATCATGCACTGATCACGTGGCTGATCATACACTGTTCACGTGTCTGACCATGCACTGATCACGTGGCTGATCATACACTGCTCACGTAACTGATCATGCACTGATCACGTGGCTATCATGCACTGATCACGTGGCTGAACATGCACTGTTCACGTGGCTGATCACACACCTGTCACGTGACATATCATGCACTGATCACGTGGCACTCATGCACTGATCACGTGGCTGATCATACTCTGCTCACGTAACTCATCATGCACACATCACGTGGCTATCATGCACTGCTCACGTGGCTCGTCATGGAATGATCACGTAGCTACCATATACTGGTCACGTGACTGATCATGCACAGATCACGTAAATGATCATGCACTGTTCACGTGACTGATCATGTACTGATCACGTGACTGATCATGCACTGATCACGTGGCTATCATGCACTGCTCACGTGGCTGATCATGCAATGATCACGTAGCAACCATGTACTGGTCACGTGACTGATCATGCACTGATCACGTAATTGATCATGCACTGATCACGTGGCTCATCATGCACTGATCACGTGGCTGATCACACACGATCACGTGACTGATCATGCACTGATCACGTGACTGATCATGCACTGATCACGTGGCTATCATGCACTGATCACGTGGATATCATGCACTGATCACGTGGCTGATCACACACGATCACGTGACTGATCATGCACTGATCACGTGGCTATCATGCACTGATCACGTGACTGATCATGCACTGATCACGTGACTGATCATGCACTGATCACGTGACTGATCATGCACTGATCACGTGGCTATCATGCACTGATCACGTGGCTGATCATGCACTGATCACGTAGCTATCATGCACTGATCACGTGACTGATCATGCACTGATCACATGACTGATCATGCACTGATCACGTGGCTTATCATGCACTGATCATGTGACTGATCATGCACTGATCATGTTTGGTGTCATACACTGATCATGTGCCTCTGGAGGCAATGAACATAGAGCTGAGTAGGCAGGAATCAGTCAGCAGGCTATAATCATGGAACTCAGCTCTGAGAAATCATGCTGCTCAGCTGGCAATAATCAAGTAGATGAGCAGGCAGGAATTACGCAGCACAGGTGGCAATTGTCAAGCAGATGACAGGCAGGAATCGTGCAGCTCAGCTGGCAATTGTCAAGCAGATGAGCAGACAGTAATCACGCAGCTCAGCAGGCCCTGATCACGTGACTGAGCATGCACTGTTCACGTGGCTGATCACACACTGATCACGTGACTGATCATGCACTGATCACGTGACTGATCATGCACTGATCACGTGGCTATCATGCACTGATCACGTGGCTGATCATGCACTGATCACGGGACTGATCATGCACTGATCACGGGCTATCATGCACTGACACATGACTGACATGCACTGATCACGTGGCTGATCATGCACTGATCACGTGACTGATCATGCACTGATCACGTGACTGATCATGCACTGATCACGTGGCTGATCATGCACTGATCACGTGGCTATCATGCACTGATCACGTGGCTGATCATGCACTGATCACGTAGCTACCATGCACTGATCACGTGACTGATCATGCACTGATCACGTAATTGATCATGCACTGATCACGTGGCTGATCATGCACTGATCACGTGGCTGATCATGCACTGATCACGTGGCTGATCATGCACTGATCACGGGACTGATCATGCACTGATCACGGGCTATCATGCACTGTCACATGACTGACATGCACTGATCACGTGGATGATCATGCACTGATCACGTGACTGATCATGCACTGATCACGTGACTGATCATGCACTGATCACGTGGCTGATCATGCACTGATCACGTGGCTGATCATGCACTGATCACGTGGCTGATCATGCACTGATCACGTGGCTGATCATGCACTGATCACGTGGCTATCATGCACTGATCACGTGGCTGATCATGCACTGATCACGTGACTGATCATGCACTGATCACGTGGCTATCATGCACTGATCACGTGGCTATCATGCACTGATCACGTGGCTGATCATGCACTGATCACGTGACTGATCATGCACTGATCACGTCTATCATGCACTGATCACGTGACTGATCATGCACTGATCACGTGGCTGATCATGCACTGATCACGTGACTGATCATGCACTGATCACGTGGCTATCATGCACTGATCACGTGGCTGATCATGCACTGATCACGTAGCTACATGCACTGATCACGTGACTGATCATGCACTGATCACGTGGCTGATCATGCACTGATCACGTGACTGATCATGCACTGATCACGTGACTGATCATGCACTGATCACGTGGCTATCATGCACTGATCACGTGGCTGATCATGCACTGATCACGTGCCTGATCATGCACTGATCACATGACTGATCATGCACTGATCACGTGACTGATCATGCACTGATCACGTGGCTATCATGCACTACTCACGTGGCTGATCATGCAATGATCATGTAGCTACCATGTACAGGTCACGTGAATGATCATACACCCATCAGGTGACTGATCATGCACTGATCACGTGGCTATCATGCACTGATCACGAGACTGATCATGCACTGATCACGTCTATATCATGCACTGATCACATGACTGCCCATGCACTGATCACGTGGATGATCATACACTAATCATGTGACAGATCATGCACTGATCACGTGGCTGATCATGCACTGATACCGTGACTGAGCATGGACTGATCACATGACTATCATGTAGTGATCACGTGACTTAATGGCGCTGATCATGTGACTGATCATGCGCTGATCATGTTTGCTATCATACACTGATCATGTGCCTCTGGAGGCAATAAACAAAGAGCTGAGTAGGCACGAATCAAACAGTCAGCAGGCAATAATCATGGAACTCAGGTGTGAGGAATCATGCTGCTCAGCTGGCAATAATCAAGCAGCTGAGCAGGCAGGAATTACGCAGCACAGCTGGCAATTGTCAAGCAGATGACAGGCAGGAATCGTGCAGCTCAGCTGGCAATTGTCAAGCAGATGAGCAGACAGTAATCACGCAGCTCAGCAGGCCCAGATCACGTGACTGAGCATGCACTGTTCACGTGGCTGATCATACACTGATCACGTGATTGATCATGCACTGATCACTTGGATATCATGCACTGATCACGTGGCTGATCATACACTGTTCACGTGTCTGACCATGCACTGATCACGTGGCTGATCATACACTGCTCACGTAACTGATCATGCACTGATCACGTGGCTATCATGCACTGATCACGTGGCTGAACATGCACTGTTCACGTGGCTGATCACACACCTGTCACGTGACATATCATGCACTGATCACGTGGCACTCATGCACTGATCACGTGGCTGATCATACTCTGCTCACGTAACTCATCATGCACACATCACGTGGCTATCATGCACTGCTCACGTGGCTCGTCATGGAATGATCACGTAGCTACCATATACTGGTCACGTGACTGATCATGCACAGATCACGTAAATGATCATGCACTGTTCACGTGACTGATCATGTACTGATCACGTGACTGATCATGCACTGATCACGTGGCTATCATGCTCTGCTCACGTGGCTGATCATGCAATGATCACGTAGCAACCATGTACTGGTCACGTGACTGATCATGCACTGATCACGTAATTGATCCTGCACTGATCACGTGGCTCATCATGCACTGATCACGTGGCTGATCACACACGTATCACGTGACTGATCATGCACTGATCACGTGACTGATCATGCACTGATCACGTGGCTATCATGCACTGATCACGTGGATATCATGCACTGATCACGTGGCTGATCACACACGATCACGTGACTGATCATGCACTGATCACGTGGCTATCATGCACTGATCACGTGACTGATCATGCACTGATCACGTGACTGATCATGCACTGATCACGTGACTGATCATGCACTGATCACGTGGCTATCATGCACTGATCACGTGGCTGATCATGCACTGATCACACAGCTACCATGCACTGATCACATGACTGATCATGCACTGATCACATAATTGATCATGCACTGATCACGTGGCTTATCATGCACTGATCATGTGACTGATCATGTGCTGATCATGTTTGGTGTCATACACTGATCATGTGCCTCTGGAGGCAATGAACATAGAGCTGAGTAGGCACGAATCAGTCAGCAGGCTATAATCATGGAACTCAGCTCTGAGAAATCATGCTGCTCAGCTGGCAATAATCAAGTAGATGAGCAGGCAGGAATTACGCAGCACAGGTGGCAATTGTCAAGCAGATGACAGGCAGGAATCGTGCAGCTCAGCTGGCAATTGTCAAGCAGATGAGCAGACAGTAATCACGCAGCTCAGCAGGCCCTGATCACGTGACTGAGCATGCACTGTTCACGTGGCTGATCATACACTGATCACGTGACTGATCATGCACTGATCACGTGACTGATCATGCACTGATCACGTGGCTATCATGCACTGATCACGTGGCTGATCATGCACTGATCACGGGACTGATCATGCACTGATCACGGGCTATCATGCACTGATACATGACTGACATGCACTGATCACGTGGCTGATCATGCACTGATCACGTGACTGATCATGCACTGATCACGTGGCTATCATGCACTGATCACGTGGCTGATCATGCACTGATCACGTGCCTGATCATGCACTGATCACGTGACTGATCATGCACTGATCACGTGACTGATCATGCACTGATCACGTGGCTATCATGCACTGATCACGTGGCTGATCATGCACTGATCACGTAGCTATCATGCACTGATCACGTGACTGATCATGCACTGATCACGTGACTGATCATGCACTGATCACGTGGCTATCATGCACTGATCACGTGGCTGATCATGCACTGATACCATGACTGAGCATGGACTGATCACATGACTATCATGCACTGATCACGTGACTTAATGGCACTGATCATGTGACTGATCATGCACTGATCATGTTTGCTATCATACACTGATCATGTGCCTCTGGAGGCAATAAACAAAGAGCTGAGTAGGCACGAATCAAACAGTCAGCAGGCAATAATCATGGAACTCAGGTGTGAGGAATCATGCTGCTCAGCTGGCAATAATCAAGCAGCTGAGCAGGCAGGAATTACGCAGCTCAGCATGCACTGATCACGTGACTGATCATGCACTGATCACGTGGCTGATCATGCACTGATCACGTGATGATCATGCACTGATCACGTGGATATCATGCACTGATCACGTGGCTGATCATGCACTGATCACGTGTCTGATCATGCACTGATCACGTGGCTGATCATGCACTGATCACGTAACTGATCATGCACTGATCACGTGGCTATCATGCACTGATCACGTGGCTGATCATGCACTGATCACGTGGCTGATCACACACTGATCACGTGACATATCATGCACTGATCACGTGGCACTCATGCACTGATCACGTGGCTGATCATACACTGATCACGTAACTGATCATGCACACATCACGTGGCTATCATGCACTGATCACGTGGCTGTCATGGAATGATCACGTAGCTACCATATACTGGTCACGTGACTGATCATGCACTGATCACGTAAATGATCATGCACTGATCACGTGACTGATCATGCACTGATCACGTGACTGATCATGCACTGATCACGTGGCTATCATGCACTGATCACGTGGCTGATCATGCACGATCACGTAGCAACCATGTACTGGTCACGTGACTGATCATGCACTGATCACGTAATTGATCATGCACTGATCACGTGGCTGATCATGCACTGATCACGTGGCTGATCATGCACTGATCACGTGGCTGATCATGCACTGATCACGTGGCTATCATGCACTGATCACGTGGCTGATCATGCACTGATCACGTAGCTACCATGCACTGATCACGTGACTGATCATGCACTGATCACGTGACTGATCATGCACTGATCACGTGGCTGATCATGCACTGATCACGTGGCTGATCATGCACTGATCACGTGACTGATCATGCACTGATCACGTGACTGATCATGCACTGATCACGTGGCTATCATGCACTGATCACGTGGATGATCATGCACTGATCACGTGGCTGATCATGCACTGATCACGTGACTGATCATGCACTGATCACGTGGCTGATCATGCACTGATCACGCAGCTACCATGCACTGATCACGTGACTGATCATGCACTGATCACATGACTGATCATGCACTGATCACGTGGCTTATCATGCACTGATCATGTGACTGATCATGTGCTGATCATGTTTGGTGTCATACACTGATCATGTGCCTCTGGAGGCAATGAACAAAGAGCTGAGTAGGCAGGAATCAGTCAGCAGGCTATAATCATGGAACTCAGCTCTGAGAAATCATGCTGCTCAGCTGGCAATAATCAAGTAGATGAGCAGGCAGGAATTACGCAGCACAGGTGGCAATTGTCAAGCAGATGACAGGCAGGAATCGTGCAGCTCAGCTGGCAATTGTCAAGCAGATGAGCAGACAGTAATCACGCAGCTCAGCAGGCCCTGATCACGTGACTGAGCATGCACTGTTCACGTGGCTGATCATACACTGATCACGTGACTGATCATGCACTGATCACGTGACTGATCATGCACTGATCACGTGGCTATCATGCACTGATCACGTGGCTGATCATGCACTGATCACGGGACTGATCATGCACTGATCACGGGCTATCATGCACTGATACATGACTGACATGCACTGATCACGTGGCTGATCATGCACTGATCACGTGACTGATCATGCACTGATCACGTGACTGATCATGCACTGATCACGTGGCTGATCATGCACTGATCACGTGACTGATCATGCACTGATCACGTGACTGATCATGCACTGATCACGTGGCTATCATGCACTGATCACGTGGCTGACATGCACTGATCACGTGACTGATCATGCACTGATCACGTGGCTGATCATGCACTGATCACGTGACTGATCATGCACTGATCACGTGGCTGATCATGCACTGATCACGTGGCTATCATGCACTGATCACGTGGCTGATCATGCAATGATCACGTAGCTACCATGCACTGGTCACGTGACTGATCATGCACTGATCACGTAATTGATCATGCACTGATCACGTGGCTGATCATGCACTGATCACGTGGCTGATCATGCACTGATCACGTGACTGATCATGCACTGATCACGTGACTGATCATGCACTGATCACGTGGCTATCATGCACTGATCACGTGGCTGATCATGCACTGATCACGTGGCTGATCATGCACTGATCACGTGGCTGATCATGCACTGATCACGTGACTGATCATGCACTGATCACGTGGTGATCATGCACTGATCACGTGGCTATCATGCACTGATCACGTGGCTGATCATGCATGATCACGCAGCTACCATGTACTGATCACGTGACTGATCATGCACTGATCACGTGACTGATCATGCACTGATCACGTGGCTATCATGCACTGATCACGTGGCTGATCATGCACTGATCACGTAGCTATCATGCACTGATCACGTGACTGATCATGCACTGATCACGTGACTGATCATGCACTGATCACGTGGCTGATCATGCACTGATCACGTGGCTGATCATGCACTGATCACGTGGCTGATCATGCACTGATCACGTGACTGATCATGCACTGATCACGTGACTGATCATGCACTGATCACGTGGCTATCATGCACTGATCACGTGGCTGATCATGCACTGATCACGTGCCTGATCATGCACTGATCACATGACTGATCATGCACTGATCACGTGACTGATCATGCACTGATCACGTGGCTATCATGCACTACTCACGTGGCTGATCATGCAATGATCATGTAGCTACCATGTACAGGTCACGTGACTGATCATACACCCATCAGGTGACTGATCATGCACTGATCACGTGGCTGATCATGCACTGATCACCTGACTGATCATGCACTGATCACGTGACTAATCATGCACTGATCACATGGCTATCATGAACTGATCACGTGGCTGATCATGCACTGATCACGTGGCTGATCATGCACTGATACCGTGACTGAGCATGGACTGATCACATGACTATCATGTAGTGATCACGTGACTTAATGGCGCTGATCATGTGACTGATCATGCGCTGATCATGTTTGCTATCATACACTGATCATGTGCCTCTGGAGGCAATAAACAAAGAGCTGAGTAGGCACGAATCAAACAGTCAGCAGGCAATAATCATGGAACTCAGCTGTGAGGAATCATGCTGCTCAGCTGGCAATAATCAAGCAGCTGAGCAGGCAGGAATTACGCAGCACAGCTGGCAATTGTCAAGCAGATGACAGGCAGGAATCGTGCAGCTCAGCTGGCAATTGTCAAGCAGATGAGCAGACAGTAATCACGCAGCTCAGCAGGCCCTGATCACGTGACTGAGCATGCACTGTTCACGTGGCTGATCATACACTGATCACGTGATGATCATGCACTGATCACTTGGATATCATGCACTGATCACGTGGCTGATCATACACTGTTCACGTGTCTGACCATGCACTGATCACGTGGCTGATCATACACTGCTCACGTAACTGATCATGCACTGATCACGTGGCTATCATGCACTGATCACGTGGCTGAACATGCACTGTTCACGTGGCTGATCACACACCTGTCACGTGACATATCATGCACTGATCACGTGGCACTCATGCACTGATCACGTGGCTGATCATACTCTGCTCACGTAACTGATCATGCACACATCACGTGGCTATCATGCACTGCTCACGTGGCTCGTCATGGAATGATCACGTAGCTACCATATACTGGTCACGTGACTGATCATGCACAGATCACGTAAATGATCATGCACTGTTCACGTGACTGATCATGTACTGATCACGTGACTGATCATGCACTGATCACGTGGCTATCATGCACTGCTCACGTGGCTGATCATGCAAGATCACGTAGCAACCATGTACTGGTCACGTGACTGATCATGCACTGATCACGTAATTGATCATGCACTGATCACGTGGCTCATCATGCACTGATCACGTGGCTGATCACACATGATCACGTGACTGATCATGCACTGATCACGTGGCTATCATGCACTGATCACGTGGCTATCATGCACTGATCACGTGGCTATCATGCACTGATCACGTGGCTGATCATGCACTGATCACGTAGCTATCATGCACTGATCACGTGACTGATCATGCACTGATCACGTGATTGATCATGCACTGATCACGTGGCTGATCATGCACTGATCACGTGGCTGATCATGCACTGATCACGTGACTGATCATGCACTGATCACGTGACTGATCATGCACTGATCACGTGGCTATCATGCACTGATCACGTGGCTATCATGCACTGATCACGTGGCTGATCATGCACTGATCACGTGACTGATCATGCACTGATCACGTGGCTATCATGCACTGATCACGTGGCTGATCATGCACTGATCACGTGGCTGATCATGCACTGATCACGTGGCTGATCATGCACTGATCACGCAGCTATCATGCACTGATCACGTGACTGATCATGCACTGATCACGTGACTGATCATGCACTGATCACGTGGCTTATCATGCACTGATCATGTGACTGATCATGCACTGATCATGTTTGGTATCATACACTGATCATGTGCCTCTGGAGGCAATGAACATAGAGCTGAGTAGGCAGGAATCATCAGCAGGCTATAATCATGGAACTCAGCTCTGAGAAATCATGCTGCTCAGCTGGCAATAATCAAGCAGATGAGCAGGCAGGAATTACGCAGCACAGGTGGCAATTGTCAAGCAGATGACAGGCAGGAATCGTGCAGCTCAGCTGGCAATTGTCAAGCAGATGAGCAGACAGTAATCACGCAGCTCAGCAGGCCCTGATCACGTGACTGAGCATGCACTGTTCACGTGGCTGATCATACACTGATCACGTGACTGATCATGCACTGATCACGTGACTGATCATGCACTGATCACGTGGCTGATCATGCACTGATCACGTGGCTGATCATGCACTGATCACGGGACTGATCATGCACTGATCACGGGCTATCATGCACTGACACATGACTGACATGCACTGATCACGTGGATGATCATGCACTGATCACGTGACTGATCATGCACTGATCACGTGGCTATCATGCACTGATCACGTGGCTGATCATGCACTGATCACGTGGCTGATCATGCACTGATCACGTGACTGATCATGCACTGATCACGTGACTGATCATGCACTGATCACGTGGCTATCATGCACTGATCACGTGGCTGATCATGCACTGATCACGTAGCTATCATGCACTGATCACGTGACTGATCATGCACTGATCACGTGACTGATCATGCACTGATCACGTGGCTATCATGCACTGATCACGTGGCTGATCATGCACTGATACCGTGACTGAGCATGGACTGATCACATGACTATCATGCAGTGATCACGTGACTTAATGGCACTGATCATGTGACTGATCATGCACTGATCATGTTTGCTATCATACACTGATCATGTGCCTCTGGAGGCAATAAACAAAGAGCTGAGTAGGCACGAATCAAACAGTCAGCAGGCAATAATCATGGAACTCAGGTGTGAGGAATCATGCTGCTCAGCTGGCAATAATCAAGCAGCTGAGCAGGCAGGAATCACGCAGCTCAGCAGGCACTGATCACGTGACTGATCATGCACTGATCACGTGGCTGATCATGCACTGATCACGTGATGATCATGCACTGATCACGTGGATATCATGCACTGATCACGTGGCTGATCATACACTGATCACGTGTCTGATCATGCACTGATCACGTGGCTGATCATGCACTGATCACGTAACTGATCATGCACTGATCACGTGGCTATCATGCACTGATCACGTGGCTGATCATGCACTGATCACGTGGCTGATCACACACTGTCACGTGACTATCATGCACTGATCACGTGGCACTCATGCACTGATCACGTGGCTGATCATACACTGATCACGTAACTGATCATGCACTGATCACGTGGCTATCATGCACTGATCACGTGGCTGTCATGCAATGATCACGTAGCTACCATATACTGGTCACGTGACTGATCATGCACTGATCACGTAAATGATCATGCACTGATCACGTGACTGATCATGCACTGATCACGTGACTGATCATGCACTGATCACGTGGCTATCATGCACTGATCACGTGGCTGATCATGCACTGATCACGTAGCAACCATGTACTGATCACGTGACTGATCATGCACTGATCACGTAATTGATCATGCACTGATCACGTGGCTGATCATGCACTGATCACGTGGCTGATCATGCACTGATCACGTGGCTGATCATGCACTGATCACGTGGCTATCATGCACTGATCACGTGGCTGATCATGCACTGATCACGTAGCTATCATGCACTGATCACGTGACTGATCATGCACTGATCACGTGACTGATCATGCACTGATCACGTGGCTATCATGCACTGATCACGTGGCTGATCATGCACTGATCACGTGACTGATCATGCACTGATCACGTGACTGATCATGCACTGATCACGTGGCTATCATGCACTGATCACGTGGCTATCATGCACTGATCACGTGGCTGATCATGCACTGATCACGTGACTGATCATGCACTGATCACGTGGCTGATCATGCACTGATCACGCAGCTACCATGTACTGATCACGTGACTGATCATGCACTGATCACATAATTGATCATGCACTGATCACGTGGCTTATCATGCACTGATCATGTGACTGATCATGTGCTGATCATGTTTGGTGTCATACACTGATCATGTGCCTCTGGAGGCAATGAACAAAGAGCTGAGTAGGCAGGAATCAGTCAGCAGGCTATAATCATGGAACTCAGCTCTGAGAAATCATGCTGCTCAGCTGGCAATAATCAAGTAGATGAGCAGGCAGGAATTACGCAGCACAGGTGGCAATTGTCAAGCAGATGACAGGCAGGAATCGTGCAGCTCAGCTGGCAATTGTCAAGCAGATGAGCAGACAGTAATCACGCAGCTCAGCAGGCCCTGATCACGTGACTGAGCATGCACTGTTCACGTGGCTGATCATACACTGATCACGTGACTGATCATGCACTGATCACGTGACTGATCATGCACTGATCACGTGGCTATCATGCACTGATCACGTGGCTGATCATGCACTGATCACGGGACTGATCATGCACTGATCACGTGCTATCATGCACTGATACATGACTGACATGCACTGATCACGTGGCTGATCATGCACTGATCACGTGACTGATCATGCACTGATCACGTGACTGATCATGCACTGATCACGTGGCTGATCATGCACTGATCACGTGACTGATCATGCACTGATCACGTGACTGATCATGCACTGATCACGTGGCTATCATGCACTGATCACGTGGCTGATCATGCACTGATCACGTGACTGATCATGCACTGATCACGTGGCTGATCATGCACTGATCACGTGACTGATCATGCACTGATCACGTGGCTGATCATGCACTGATCACGTGGCTATCATGCACTGATCACGTGGCTGATCATGCAATGATCACGTAGCTACCATGCACTGATCACGTGACTGATCATGCACTGATCACGTAATTGATCATGCACTGATCACGTGGCTGATCATGCACTGATCACGTGGCTGATCATGCACTGATCACGTGACTGATCATGCACTGATCACGTGACTGATCATGCACTGATCACGTGGCTATCATGCACTGATCACGTGGCTGATCATGCACTGATCACGTGGCTGATCATGCACTGATCACGTGGCTGATCATGCACTGATCACGTGACTGATCATGCACTGATCACGTGACTGATCATGCACTGATCACGTGGCTATCATGCACTGATCACGTGGCTGATCATGCATGATCACGTGCTACCATGCACTGATCACGTGACTGATCATGCACTGATCACGTGACTGATCATGCACTGATCACGTGGCTATCATGCACTGATCACGTGGCTGATCATGCACTGATCACGTAGCTATCATGCACTGATCACGTGACTGATCATGCACTGATCACGTGACTGATCATGCACTGATCACGTGACTGATCATGCACTGATCACGTGGCTGATCATGCACTGATCACGTGGCTGATCATGCACTGATCACGTGACTGATCATGCACTGATCACGTGACTGATCATGCACTGATCACGTGGCTATCATGCACTGATCACGTGGCTGATCATGCACTGATCACGTGCCTGATCATGCACTGATCACATGACTGATCATGCACTGATCACGTGACTGATCATGCACTGATCACGTGGCTATCATGCACTACTCACGTGGCTGATCATGCAATGATCATGTAGCTACCATGTACTGGTCACGTGACTGATCATACACCCA
Source organism: Bos javanicus (assembly GCF_032452875.1). Lineage (NCBI taxonomy): Eukaryota > Metazoa > Chordata > Mammalia > Artiodactyla > Bovidae > Bos > Bos javanicus. Next base: position 148,078 of record NW_026893814.1, read on the forward strand.
TCAGGTGACTGATCATGCACTGATCACGTGGCTGATCATGCACTGATCACGTGACTGATCATGCACTGATCACGTGACTAATCATGCACTGATCACATGGCTATCATGAACTGATCACGTGGCTGATCATGCACTGATCACGTGGCTGATCATGCACTGATACCGTGACTGAGCATGGACTGATCACATGACTATCATGTAGTGATCACGTGACTTAATGGCGCTGATCATGTGACTGATCATGCGCTGATCATGTTTGCTATCATACACTGATCATGTGCCTCTGGAGGCAATAAACAAAGAGCTGAGTAGGCACGAATCAAACAGTCAGCAGGCAATAATCATGGAACTCAGCTGTGAGGAATCATGCTGCTCAGCTGGCAATAATCAAGCAGCTGAGCAGGCAGGAATTACGCAGCACAGCTGGCAATTGTCAAGCAGATGACAGGCAGGAATCGTGCAGCTCAGCTGGCAATTGTCAAGCAGATGAGCAGACAGTAATCACGCAGCTCAGCAGGCCCTGATCACGTGACTGAGCATGCACTGTTCACGTGGCTGATCATACACTGATCACGTGATGATCATGCACTGATCACTTGGATATCATGCACTGATCACGTGGCTGATCATACACTGTTCACGTGTCTGACCATGCACTGATCACGTGGCTGATCATACACTGCTCACGTAACTGATCATGCACTGATCACGTGGCTATCATGCACTGATCACGTGGCTGAACATGCACTGTCACGTGGCTGATCACACACCTGTCACGTGACATATCATGCACTGATCACGTGGCACTCATGCACTGATCACGTGGCTGATCATACTCTGCTCACGTAACTGATCATGCACACATCACGTGGCTATCATGCACTGCTCACGTGGCTCGTCATGGAATGATCACGTAGCTACCATATACTGGTCACGTGACTGATCATGCACAGATCACGTAAATGATCATGCACTGTTCACGTGACTGATCATGTACTGATCACGTGACTGATCATGCACTGATCACGTGGCTATCATGCTCTGCTCACGTGGCTGATCATGCAAGATCACGTAGCAACCATGTACTGGTCACGTGACTGATCATGCACTGATCACGTAATTGATCCTGCACTGATCACGTGGCTCATCATGCACTGATCACGTGGCTGATCACACATGTATCACGTGACTGATCATGCACTGATCACGTGGCTATCATGCACTGATCACGTGGCTATCATGCACTGATCACGTGGCTATCATGCACTGATCACGTGGCTGATCATGCACTGATCACGTAGCTATCATGCACTGTCACGTGACTGATCATGCACTGATCACGTAACTGATCATGCACTGATCACGTGGCTGATCATGCACTGATCACGTGGCTGATCACACACGATCACGTGACTGATCATGCACTGATCACGTGGCTGATCATGCACTGATCACGTGGCTATCATGCACTGATCACGTGGCTATCATGCACTGATCACGTGGCTGATCATGCACTGATCACGTGACTGATCATGCACTGATCACGTGGCTATCATGCACTGATCACGTGGCTGATCATGCACTGATCACGTGGCTGATCATGCACTGATCACGTGGCTGATCATGCACTGATCACGCAGCTATCATGCACTGATCACATGACTGATCATGCACTGATCACGTGACTGATCATGCACTGATCACGTGGCTTATCATGCACTGATCATGTGACTGATCATGCACTGATCATGTTTGGTGTCATACACTGATCATGTGCCTCTGGAGGCAATGAACATAGAGCTGAGTAGGCAGGAATCATCAGCAGGCTATAATCATGGAACTCAGCTCTGAGAAATCATGCTGCTCAGCTGGCAATAATCAAGCAGATGAGCAGGCAGGAATTACGCAGCACAGGTGGCAATTGTCAAGCAGATGACAGGCAGGAATCGTGCAGCTCAGCTGGCAATTGTCAAGCAGATGAGCAGACAGTAATCACGCAGCTCAGCAGGCCCTGATCACGTGACTGAGCATGCACTGTTCACGTGGCTGATCATACACTGATCACGTGACTGATCATGCACTGATCACGTGACTGATCATGCACTGATCACGTGGCTGATCATGCACTGATCACGTGGCTGATCATGCACTGATCACGTGGCTGATCATGCACTGATCACGTGGCTGATCATGCACTGATCACGTGACTGATCATGCACTGATCACGTGGCTGATCATGCACTGATCACGTGGCTATCATGCACTGATCACGTGGCTGATCATGCACTGATCACGCAGCTACCATGCACTGATCACGTGACTGATCATGCACTGATCACGTAACTGATCATGCACTGATCACGTGGCTTATCATGCACTGATCATGTGACTGATCATGTGCTGATCATGTTTGGTGTCATACACTGATCATGTGCCTCTGGAGGCAATGAACATAGAGCTGAGTAGGCAGGAATCAGTCAGCAGGCTATAATCATGGAACTCAGCTCTGAGAAATCATGCTGCTCAGCTGGCAATAATCAAGTAGATGAGCAGGCAGGAATTACGCAGCACAGGTGGCAATTGTCAAGCAGATGACAGGCAGGAATCGTGCAGCTCAGCTGGCAATTGTCAAGCAGATGAGCAGACAGTAATCACGCAGCTCAGCAGGCCCTGATCACGTGACTGAGCATGCACTGATCACGTGGCTGATCACACACTGATCACGTGACTGATCATGCACTGATCACGTGACTGATCATGCACTGATCACGTGGCTGATCATGCACTGATCACGTGGCTGATCATGCACTGATCACGTGGCATCATGCACTGATCACGTGGCTGATCATGCACTGATCACGTGACTGATCATGCACTGATCACGTGGCTATCATGCACTGATCACGTGGCTGATCATACTGATCACGTGACTGATCATGCACTGATCACGTGGCTGATCATGCACTGATCACGTGGCTGATCATACTGATCACGTGGCTGTCATGCACTGATCACGTGGCTGATCATGCACTGATCACGTGACTGATCATGCACTGATCACGTGGCTATCATGCACTGATCACGTGGCTATCATGCACTGATCACGTGGCTGATCATGCAATGATCACGTAGCTACCATGCACTGGTCACGTGACTGATCATGCACTGATCACGTGGCTGATCATGCACTGATCACGTGACTGATCATGCACTGATCACGTGACTGATCATGCACTGATCACGTGACTGATCATGCACTGATCACGTGGCTATCATGCACTGATCACGTGGCTGATCATGCACTGATCACGCAGCTACCATGCACTGGTCACATGACTGATCATGCACTGATCACATGACTGATCATGCACTGATCACGTGGCTTATCATGCACTGATCATGTGACTGATCATGTGCTGATCATGTTTGGTGTCATACACTGATCATGTGCCTCTGGAGGCAATGAACAAAGAGCTGAGTAGGCACGAATCAGTCAGCAGGCTATAATCATGGAACTCAGCTGTGAGGAATCATGCTGCTCAGCTGGCAATAATCAAGCAGATGAGCAGGCAGGAATTACGCAGCACAGGTGGCAATTGTCAAGCAGATGACAGGCAGGAATCGTGCAGCTCAGCTGGCAATTGTCAAGCAGATGAGCAGACAGTAATCACGCAGCTCAGCAGGCCCTGATCACGTGACTGAGCATGCACTGTTCACGTGGCTGATCACACACTGATCACGTGACTGATCATGCACTGATCACGTGACTGATCATGCACTGATCACGTGGCTATCATGCACTGATCACGTGGCTGATCATACACTGATCACGGGACTGATCATGCACTGATCACGTGCTATCATGCACTGACACATGACTGACATGCACTGATCACGTGGCTGATCATGCACTGATCACGTGACTGATCATGCACTGATCACGTGACTGATCATGCACTGATCACGTGGCTGATCATGCACTGATCACGTGGCTATCATGCACTGCACGTGGCTGATCATGCAATGATCACGTAGCTACCATGTACTGATCACGTGACTGATCATGCACTGATCACGTAATTGATCATGCACTGATCACGTGGCTGATCATGCACTGATCACGTGGCTGATCATGCACTGATCACGTGACTGATCATGCACTGATCACGTGACTGATCATGCACTGATCACGTGGCTATCATGCACTGATCACGTGGCTGATCATGCACTGATCACGTGCTGATCATGCACTGATCACGTGGCTGATCATGCACTGATCACGTGACTGATCATGCACTGATCACGTGGCTGATCATGCACTGATCACGTGGCTATCATGCACTGATCACGTGGCTGATCATGCACTGATCACGTAGCTATCATGCACTGATCACGTGACTGATCATGCACTGATCACGTGACTGATCATGCACTGATCACGTGGCTGATCATGCACTGATCACGTGGCTGATCATGCACTGATCACGTGACTGATCATGCACTGATCACGTGACTGATCATGCACTGATCACGTGGCTATCATGCACTGATCACGTGGCTGATCATGCACTGATCACGTGACTGATCATGCACTGATCACGTGGCTGATCATGCACTGATCACGTGACTGATCATGCACTGATCACGTGACTGATCATGCACTGATCACGTGGCTATCATGCACTGATCACGTGGCTGATCATGCACTGATCACGTGGCTGATCATGCACTGATCACGCAGCTATCATGCACTGATCACATGACTGATCATGCACTGATCACATAACTGATCATGCACTGATCACGTGGCTTATCATGCATTGATCATGTGACTGATCATGCGCTGATCATGTTTGGTGTCATACACTGATCATGTGCCTCTGGAGGCAATGAACAAAGAGCTGAGTAGGCAGGAATCAGTCAGCAGGCAATAATCATGGAACTCAGCTGTGAGAAATCATGCTGCTCAGCTGGCAATAATCAAGCAGCTGAGCAGGCAGGAATTACGCAGCACAGCTGGCAATTGTCAAGCAGATGACAGGCAGGAATCGTGCAGCTCAGCTGGCAATTGTCAAGCAGATGAGCAGACAGTAATCACGCAGCTCAGCAGGCCCTGATCACGTGACTGAGCATGCACTGTTCACGTGGCTGATCATACACTGATCACGTGACTGATCATGCACTGATCACGTGACTGATCATGCACTGATCACGTGGCTATCATGCACTGATCACGTGGCTGATCATACACTGATCACGGGACTGATCATGCACTGATCACGGGCTATCATGCACTGACACATGACTCCACATGCACTGATCACGTGCTGATCATGCACTGATCACGTGACTGATCATGCACTGATCACGTGACTGATCATGCACTGATCACGTGGCTATCATGCACTGATCACGTGGCTGATCATGCACTGCTCACGTGGCTGATCATGCAATGATCACGTAGCTACCATATACTGGTCACGTGACTGATCATGCACTGATCACGTAAATGATCATGCACTGATCACGTGACTGATCATGCACTGATCACGTGACTGATCATGCACTGATCACGTGGCTATCATGCACTGCTCACGTGGCTGATCATGCAATGATCACGTAGCAACCATGTACTGGTCACGTGACTGATCATGCACTGATCACGTAATTGATCATGCACTGATCACGTGGCTGATCATGCACTGATCACGTGACTGATCATGCACTGATCACGTGACTGATCATGCACTGATCACGTGACTATCATGCACTGATCACGTGGCTGATCATGCACTGATCACGTGACTGATCATGCACTGATCACGTGACTGATCATGCACTGATCACGTGGCTATCATGCACTGATCACGTGGCTGATCATGCACTGATCACGTGGCTGATCATGCACTGATCACGTGACTGATCATGCACTGATCACGTGGCTATCATGCACTGATCACGTGGCTGATCATGCACTGATCACGTGGCTGATCATGCACTGATCACGTGACTGATCATGCACTGATCACGTATGATCATGCACTGATCACGTGGCTGATCATGCACTGATCACGTGGCTGATCATGCACTGATCACGTGGCTGATCATGCACTGATCACGTGGCTGATCATGCACTGATCACGTGGCTATCATGCACTGATCACGTGGCTGATCATGCACTGATCACGTGGCTGACATGCACTGATCACGTGACTGATCATGCACTGATCACGTAATTGATCATGCACTGATCACGTGACTGATCATGCACTGATCACGTGACTGATCATGCACTGATCACGTGGCTATCATGCACTGATCACGTGGCTGATCATGCAATGATCACGTAGCTACCATGTACTGGTCACGTGACTGATCATGCACTGATCACGTAATTGATCATGCACTGATCACGTGGCTGATCATGCACTGATCACGTGACTGATCATGCACTGATCACGTGACTGATCATGCACTGATCACGTGGCTATCATGCACTGATCACGTGGCTGATCATGCACTGATCACGTGACTGATCATGCACTGATCACGTGACTGATCATGCACTGATCACGTGGATATCATGCACTGATCACGTGGCTGATCATGCACTGATCACGTGTCTGATCATGCACTGATCACGTGGCTGATCATGCACTGATCACGTAACTGATCATGCACTGATCACGTGGCTATCATGCACTGATCACGTGGCTGATCATGCACTGATCACGGGCTGATCACACACTGATCACGTGACTGATCATGCACTGATCACGTGGCACTCATGCACTGATCACGTGGCTGATCATACACTGATCACGTAACTGATCATGCACTGATCACGTGGCTATCATGCACTGATCACGTGGCTGATCATGCAATGATCACGTAGCTACCATATACTGGTCACGTGACTGATCATGCACTGATCACGTAAATGATCATGCACTGATCACGTGACTGATCATGCACTGATCACGTGGCTGATCATGCACTGATCACGTGGCTATCATGCACTGATCACGTGGCTATCATGCACTGATCACGTGGCTGATCATGCACTGATCACGTAGCAATCATGCACTGATCACGTGACTGATCATGCACTGATCACGTGATTGATCATGCACTGATCACGTGACTGATCATGCACTGATCACGTGGCTGATCATGCACTGATCACGTGACTGATCATGCACTGATCACGTGGCTATCATGCACTGATCACGTGGCTGATCATGCACTGATCACGTGATGATCATGCACTGATCACGTGGCTATCATGCACTACTCACGTGGCTGATCATGCAATGATCATGTAGCTACCATGTACTGGTCACGTGACTGATCATACACCCATCAGGTGATGATCATGCACTGATCACGTGGCTGATCATGCACTGATCACGTGACTGATCATGCACTGATCACGTGACTGATCATGCACTGATCACATGGCTATCATGCACTGATCACGTGGCTGATCATGCACTGATCACGTGGCTGATCATGCACTGATACCGTGACTGAGCATGGACTGATCACATGACTATCATGTAGTGATCACGTGACTTAATGGCGCTGATCATGTGACTGATCATGCGCTGATCATGTTTGCTATCATACACTGATCATGTGCCTCTGGAGGCAATAAACAAAGAGCTGAGTAGGCACGAATCAAACAGTCAGCAGGCAATAATCATGGAACTCAGCTGTGAGGAATCATGCTGCTCAGCTGGCAATAATCAAGCAGCTGAGCAGGCAGGAATTACGCAGCACAGCTGGCAATTGTCAAGCAGATGACAGGCAGGAATCGTGCAGCTCAGCTGGCAATTGTCAAGCAGATGAGCAGACAGTAATCACGCAGCTCAGCAGGCCCTGATCACGTGACTGAGCATGCACTGTTCACGTGGCTGATCATACACTGATCACGTGATTGATCATGCACTGATCACGTGGATATCATGCACTGATCACGTGGCTGATCATACACTGATCACGTGTCTGACCATGCACTGATCACGTGGCTGATCATGCACTGATCACGTGGCTGATCATGCACTGATCACGTGGCTATCATGCACTGATCACGTGGCTGATCATGCACTGATCACGTGGCTGATCATGCACTGATCACGTGACTGATCATGCACTGATCACGTGGCTATCATGCACTGATCACGTGGCTGATCATGCACTGATCACGTAGCTATCATGCACTGATCACGTGACTGATCATGCACTGATCACGTAACTGATCATGCACTGATCACGTGGCTTATCATGCACTGATCATGTGACTGATCATGCACTGATCATGTTTGGTGTCATACACTGATCATGTGCCTCTGGAGGCAATGAACATAGAGCTGAGTAGGCAGGATCAGTCAGCAGGCTATAATCATGGAACTCAGCTCTGAGAAATCATGCTGCTCAGCTGGCAATAATCAAGTAGATGAGCAGGCAGGAATTACGCAGCACAGCTGGCAATTGTCAAGGAGATGACAGGCAGGAATCGTGCAGCTCAGCTGGAAATTGTCAAGCAGATGAGCAGACAGTAATCACGCAGCTCAGCAGCCCTGATCACGTGACTGATCATGCACTGATCACGTGGCTGATCACACACTGATCACGTGACTGATCATGCACTGATCACGTGACTGATCATGCACTGATCACGTGGCTGATCATGCACTGATCACGTGGCTGATCATGCACTGATCACGTGGCTGATCATGCACTGATACCGTGACTGAGCATGGACTGATCACATGACTATCATGTACTGATCACGTGACTTAATGGTGCTGATCATGTGACTGATCATGCACTGATCATGTTTGCTATCATACACTGATCATGTGCCTCTGGAGGCAATAAACAAAGAGCTGAGTATGCACGAATCAAACAGTCAGCAGGCAATAATCATGGAACTCAGCTGTGAGGAATCATGCTGCTCAGCTGGCAATAATCAAGCAGCTGAGCAGGCAGGAATTACACAGCACAGCTGGCAATTGTCAAGCAGATGACAGGCAGGAATCATGCAGCTCAGCTGGCAATTGTCAAGCAGATGAGCAGACAGTAATCACGCAGCTCAGCAGGCCCTGATCACGTGACTGAGCATGCACTGTTCACGTGGCTGATCATACACTGATCACGTGACTGATCATGCACTGATCACGTGGATATCATGCACTGATCACGTGGCTGATCATGCACTGATCACGTGTCTGACCATGCACTGATCACGTGGCTGATCATGCACTGATCACGTAACTGATCATGCACTGATCACGTGGCTGATCATGCACTGATCACGTGGCTGATCATGCACTGATCACGTGAGCTACCATGCACTGGTCACGTGACTGATCATGCACTGATCACGTGACTGATCATGCACTGATCACGTGGCTGATCATGCACTGATCACGTGACTGATCATGCACTGATCACGTGACTGATCATGCACTGATCACGTGGCTATCATGCACTGATCACGTGGCTGATCATGCACTGATCACGCAGCTACCATGCACTGGTCACATGACTGATCATGCACTGATCACGTGACTGATCATGCACTGATCACGTGGCTTATCATGCACTGATCATGTGACTGATCATGTGCTGATCATGTTTGCTGTCACACACTGATCATGTGCATCTGGAGGCAATGAACAAAGAGCTGAGTAGGCAGGCTATAATCATGGAACTCAGCTCTGAGAAATCATGCTGCTCAGCTGGCAATAATCAAGTAGATGAGCAGGCAGGAATTATGCAGCACAGGTGGCAATTGTCAAGCAGATGACAGGCAGGAATCGTGCAGCTCAGCTGGCAATTGTCAAGCAGATGAGCAGACAGTAATCACGCAGCTCAGCAGGCCCTGATCACGTGACTGAGCATGCACTGTTCACGTGGCTGATCATACACTGATCACGTGACTGATCATGCACTGATCACGTGATTGTCATGCACTGATCACGTGGCTGATCATGCACTGATCACGTGGCTGATCATGCACTGATCACGTGACTGATCATGCACTGATCACGTAGCTATCATGCACTGATCACGTGGCTGATCATGCACTGATCACGGGACTGATCATGCACTGATCACGGGCTATCATGCACTGACTACATGACTGATCATGCACTGATCACGTGGCTGATCATGCACTGATCACGTGACTGATCATGCACTGATCACGTGGCTGATCATGCACTGATCACGTGGCTGATCATGCACTGATCACGTGGCATCATGCACTGATCACGTGGCTGATCATACACTGATCACGTGACTGATCATGCACTGATCACGTGGCTATCATGCACTGATCACGTGGCTGTCATGCACTGATCACGTAGCTATCATGCACTGATCACGTGACTGATCATGCACTGATCACGTGACTGATCATGCACTGATCACGTGACTGATCATGCACTGATCACGTGGCTATCATGCACTGATCACGTGGCTGATCATGCACTGATCACGTAGCTACCATGCACTGATCACGTGACTGATCATGCACTGATCACGTAATTGATCATGCACTGATCACGTGGCTGATCATGCACTGATCACGTGGCTGATCATGCACTGATCACGTGACTGATCATGCACTGATCACGTGACTGATCATGCACTGATCACGTGGCTATCATGCACTGATCACGTGGCTGATCATGCACTGATCACGTGCCTGATCATGCACTGATCACATGACTGATCATGCACTGATCACGTGACTGATCATGCACTGATCACGTGGCTATCATGCACTACTCACGTGGCTGATCATGCAATGATCATGTAGCTACCATGTACTGGTCACGTGACTGATCATACACCCATCAGGTGACTGATCATGCACTGATCACGTGGCTGATCATGCACTGATCACCTGACTGATCATGCACTGATCACGTGACTGATCATGCACTGATCACATGGCTATCATGCACTGATCACGTGGCTGATCATGCACTGATCACGTGGCTGATCATGCACTGATACCGTGACTGAGCATGGACTGATCACATGACTATCATGTAGTGATCACGTGACTTAATGGCGCTGATCATGTGACTGATCATGCGCTGATCATGTTTGCTATCATACACTGATCATGTGCCTCTGGAGGCAATAAACAAAGAGCTGAGTAGGCACGAATCAAACAGTCAGCAGGCAATAATCATGGAACTCAGGTGTGAGGAATCATGCTGCTCAGCTGGCAATAATCAAGCAGCTGAGCAGGCAGGAATTACGCAGCACAGCTGGCAATTGTCAAGCAGATGACAGGCAGGAATCGTGCAGCTCAGCTGGCAATTGTCAAGCAGATGAGCAGACAGTAATCACGCAGCTCAGCAGGCCCTGATCACGTGACTGAGCATGCACTGTTCACGTGGCTGATCATACACTGATCACGTGATGATCATGCACTGATCACTTGGATATCATGCACTGATCACGTGGCTGATCATGCACTGTTCACGTGGCTGATCATGCACTGATCACGTGACTGATCATGCACTGATCACGTGGCACTCATGCACTGATCACGTGGCTGATCATACACTGATCACGTAACTGATCATGCACTGATCACGTGGCTATCATGCACTGATCACGTGGCTGTCATGCAATGATCACGTAGCTACCATATACTGATCACGTGACTGATCATGCACTGATCACGTGAATGATCATGCACTGATCACGTGACTGATCATGCACTGATCACGTGACTGATCATGCACTGATCACGTGGCTATCATGCACTGATCACGTGGCTGATCATGCACTGATCACGTAGCAACCATGTACTGGTCACGTGACTGATCATGCACTGATCACGTAATTGATCATGCACTGATCACGTGGCTCATCATGCACTGATCACGTGGCTGATCACACACGATCACGTGACTGATCATGCACTGATCACGTGGCTGATCATGCACTGATCACGTGGCTGATCATGCACTGATCACGTGGCTATCATGCACTGATCACGTGGCTGATCATGCACTGATCACGTAGCTACCATGTACTGATCACGTGACTGATCATGCACTGATCACGTAATTGATCATGCACTGATCACGTGGCTGATCATGCACTGATCACGTGGCTGATCACACACTGATCACGTGACTGATCATGCACTGATCACGTGACTGATCATGCACTGATCACGTGGCTATCATGCACTGATCACGTGGCTATCATGCACTGATCACGTGGCTGATCACACACGATCACGTGACTGATCATGCACTGATCACGTGGCTATCATGCACTGATCACGTGGCTATCATGCACTGATCACGTGGCTGATCATGCAATGATCACGTAGCTATCATGCACTGGTCACGTGACTGATCATGCACTGATCACGTGACTGATCATGCACTGATCACGTGACTGATCATGCACTGATCACGTGACTGATCATGCACTGATCACGTGACTGATCATGCACTGATCACGTGGCTATCATGCACTGATCACGTGGCTGATCATGCACTGATCACGCAGCTACCATGCACTGGTCACATGACTGATCATGCACTGATCACATGATTGATCATGCACTGATCACGTGGCTTATCATGCACTGATCATGTGACTGATCATGTGCTGATCATGTTTGGTATCATACACTGATCATGTGCCTCTGGAGGCAATGAACAAAGAGCTGAGTAGGCACGAATCAGTCAGCAGGCAATAATCATGGAACTCAGCTCTGAGAAATCATGCTGCTCAGCTGGCAATAATCAAGCAGCTGAGCAGGCAGGAATTACGCAGCACAGCTGGCAATTGTCAAGCAGATGACAGGCAGGAATCGTGCAGCTCAGCTGGCAATTGTCAAGCAGATGAGCAGACAGTAATCACGCAGCTCAGCAGGCCCTGATCACGTGACTGAGCATGCACTGTTCACGTGGCTGATCATACACTGATCACGTGACTGATCATGCACTGATCACGTGACTGATCATGCACTGATCACGTGGCTATCATGCACTGATCACGTGGCTGATCATGCACTGATCACGGGACTGATCATGCACTGATCACGTGCTATCATGCACTGACACATGACTGACATGCACTGATCACGTGGCTGATCATGCACTGATCACGTGACTGATCATGCACTGATCACGTGGCTGATCATGCACTGATCACGTGGCTGATCATGCACTGATCACGTGGCTATCATGCACTGATCACGTGGCTGATCATGCAATGATCACGTAGCTACCATGCACTGATCACGTGACTGATCATGCACTGATCACGTAATTGATCATGCACTGATCACGTGGCTGATCATGCACTGATCACGTGGCTGATCATGCACTGATCACGTGACTGATCATGCACTGATCACGTGACTGATCATGCACTGATCACGTGGCTATCATGCACTGATCACGTGGCTGATCATGCACTGATCACGTGCCTGATCATGCACTGATCACGTGGCTGATCATGCACTGATCACGTGACTGATCATGCACTGATCACGTGGCTGATCATGCACTGATCACGTGGCTATCATGCACTGATCACGTGGCTGATCATGCACTGATCACGTGGCTACCATGCACTGATCACGTGACTGATCATGCACTGATCACGTAACTGATCATGCACTGATCACGTGGCTGATCATGCACTGATCACGTGGCTGATCATGCACTGATCACGTGGCTGATCATGCACTGATCACGTGGCTGATCATGCACTGATCACGTGACTGATCATGCACTGATCACGTGACTGATCATGCACTGATCACGTGGCTATCATGCACTGATCACGTGGCTGATCATGCATGATCACGCAGCTACCATGCACTGGTCACATGACTGATCATGCACTGATCACGTGACTGATCATGCACTGATCACGTGGCTATCATGCACTGATCACGTGGCTGATCATGCACTGATCACGTAGCTATCATGCACTGATCACGTGACTGATCATGCACTGATCACGTGACTGATCATGCACTGATCACGTGACTGATCATGCACTGATCACGTGGCTGATCATGCACTGATCACGTGGCTGATCATGCACTGATCACGTGACTGATCATGCACTGATCACGTGACTGATCATGCACTGATCACGTGGCTATCATGCACTGATCACGTGGCTGATCATGCACTGATCACGTGACTGATCATGCACTGATCACATGACTGATCATGCACTGATCACGTGACTGATCATGCACTGATCACGTGGCTATCATGCACTGATCACGTGGCTGATCATGCACTGATCACGTAGCTACCATGTACTGGTCACGTGACTGATCATGCACTGATCACGTGACTGATCATGCACTGATCACGTGGCTGATCATGCACTGATCACGTGGCTGATCATGCACTGATCACGTGACTGATCATGCACTGATCACGTGGCTATCATGCACTGATCACGTGGCTGATCATGCACTGATCACGTGGCTGATCATGCACTGATCACGTGGCTGATCACACTGATCACGTGACTGATCATGCACTGATCACGTGGCTGATCATGCACTGATCACGTGGCTGATCATGCACTGATCACGTGGCTATCATGCACTGATCACGTGGCTGATCATGCACTGATCACGTGGCTACCATGCACTGATCACGTGACTGATCATGCACTGATCACGTAATTGATCATGCACTGATCACGTGGCTCATCATGCACTGATCACGTGGCTGATCACACACTGATCACGTGACTGATCATGCACTGATCACGTGACTGATCATGCACTGATCACGTGGCTATCATGCACTGATCACGTGGATATCATGCACTGATCACGTGGCTGATCATGCACTGATCACGTGACTGATCATGCACTGATCACGTGGCTATCATGCACTGATCACGTGGCTATCATGCACTGATCACGTGGCTGATCATGCACTGATCACGTAGCTATCATGCACTGATCACGTGACTGATCATGCACTGATCACGTGACTGATCATGCACTGATCACGTGACTGATCATGCACTGATCACGTGGCTATCATGCACTGATCACGTGGCTGATCATGCAATGATCACGCAGCTACCATGTACTGGTCACGTGACTGATCATGCACTGATCACATAATTGATCATGCACTGATCACGTGGCTTATCATGCACTGATCATGTGACTGATCATGTGCTGATCATGTTTGGTGTCATACACTGATCATGTGCCTCTGGAGGCAATGAACATAGAGCTGAGTAGGCAGGAATCAGTCAGCAGGCAATAATCATGGAACTCAGCTCTGAGAAATCATGCTGCTCAGCTGGCAATAATCAAGTAGATGAGCAGGCAGGAATTACGCAGCACAGGTGGCAATTGTCAAGGAGATGACAGGCAGGAATCGTGCAGCTCAGCTGGCAATTGTCAAGCAGATGAGCAGACAGTAATCACGCAGCTCAGCAGGCCCTGATCACGTGACTGAGCATGCACTGTTCACGTGGCTGATCACACACTGATCACGTGACTGATCATGCACTGATCACGTGACTGATCATGCACTGATCACGTGGCTATCATGCACTGATCACGTGGCTGATCATGCACTGATCACGGGACTGATCATGCACTGATCACGGGCTATCATGCACTGACACATGACTGACATGCACTGATCACGTGGCTGATCATGCACTGATCACGTGACTGATCATGCACTGATCACGTGGCTATCATGCACTGATCACGTGGCTGATCATGCACTGATCACGTGGCTATCATGCACTGATCACGTGACTGATCATGCACTGATCACGTGACTGATCATGCACTGATCACGTGGCTGATCATGCACTGATCACGTGGCTGATCATGCACTGATCACGTGGCTGATCATGCACTGATCACGTGGCTGATCATGCACTGATCACGTGGCTGATCACACTGATCACGTGACTGATCATGCACTGATCACGTGGCTATCATGCACTGATCACGTGGCTGATCATGCACTGATCACGTGGATGATCATGCACTGATCACGTGACTGATCATGCACTGATCACGTGGCTATCATGCACTGATCACGTGGCTGATCATGCACTGATCACGCAGCTACCATGTACTGGTCACATGACTGATCATGCACTGATCACGTAACTGATCATGCACTGATCACGTGGCTTATCATGCATTGATCATGTGACTGATCATGTGCTGATCATGTTTGGTGTCATACACTGATCATGTGCCTCTGGAGGCAATGAACAAAGAGCTGAGTAGGCAGGAATCAGTCAGCAGGCTATAATCATGGAACTCAGCTCTGAGAAATCATGCTGCTCAGCTGGCAATAATCAAGTAGATGAGCAGGCAGGAATTATGCAGCACAGGTGGCAATTGTCAAGCAGATGACAGGCAGGAATCGTGCAGCTCAGCTGGCAATTGTCAAGCAGATGAGCAGACAGTAATCACGCAGCTCAGCAGGCCCTGATCACGTGACTGAGCATGCACTGTTCACGTGGCTGATCACACACTGATCACGTGACTGATCATGCACTGATCACGTGACTGATCATGCACTGATCACGTGGCTGATCATGCACTGATCACGTGGCTGATCATGCACTGATCACGTGACTGATCATGCACTGATCACGTGGCTATCATGCACTGATCACGTGGCTGATCATGCACTGATCACGTGGCTGATCATGCACTGATCACGTGGCTGATCATGCACTGATCACGTGGCTATCATGCACTGATCACGTGGCTGATCATACTGATCACGTGGCTGATCATGCACTGATCACGTGGCTGATCATGCACTGATCACGTGACTGATCATGCACTGATCACGTGGCTATCATGCACTGATCACGTGGCTATCATGCACTGATCACGTGGCTGATCATGCACTGATCACGTAGCTACATGCACTGATCACGTGACTGATCATGCACTGATCACGTGGCTGATCATGCACTGATCACGTGACTGATCATGCACTGATCACGTGACTGATCATGCACTGATCACGTGGCTATCATGCACTGATCACGTGGCTGATCATGCACTGATCACGTAGCTACCATGCACTGATCACGTGACTGATCATGCACTGATCACGTAATTGATCATGCACTGATCACGTGGCTGATCATGCACTGATCACGTGACTGATCATGCACTGATCACGTGACTGATCATGCACTGATCACGTGGCTATCATGCACTGATCACGTGGCTGATCATGCACTGATCACGTGACTGATCATGCACTGATCACGTGGCTGATCATGCACTGATCACGTGGCTATCATGCACTGATCACGTGGCTGATCATGCAATGATCACGTAGCTATCATGCACTGATCACGTGACTGATCATGCACTGATCACGTAACTGATCATGCACTGATCACGTGGCTGATCATGCACTGATCACGTGGCTGATCATGCACTGATCACGTGACTGATCATGCACTGATCACGTGACTGATCATGCACTGATCACGTGGCTATCATGCACTGATCACGTGGCTGATCATGCACTGATCACGTGCCTGATCATGCACTGATCACGTGGCTGATCATGCACTGATCACGTGACTGATCATGCACTGATCACGTGGCTATCATGCACTGATCACGTGGCTGATCATGCATGATCACGTAGCTATCATGCACTGATCACGTGACTGATCATGCACTGATCACGTGACTGATCATGCACTGATCACGTGGCTGATCATGCACTGATCACGTGGCTGATCATGCACTGATCACGTGGCTGATCACACACTGATCACGTGACTGATCATGCACTGATCACGTGGCTGATCATGCACTGATCACGTGGCTATCATGCACTGATCACGTGGCTGATCATGCACTGATCACGTAGCTATCATGCACTGATCACGTGACTGATCATGCACTGATCACGTGATTGATCATGCACTGATCACGTGGCTGATCATGCACTGATCACGTGGCTGATCATGCACTGATCACGTGACTGATCATGCACTGATCACGTGACTGATCATGCACTGATCACGTGGCTATCATGCACTGATCACGTGGCTATCATGCACTGATCACGTGGCTGATCATGCACTGATCACGTGAGCTATCATGCACTGATCACGTGACTGATCATGCACTGATCACGTGGCTGATCATGCACTGATCACGTGGCTGATCATGCACTGATCACGTGACTGATCATGCACTGATCACGTGACTGATCATGCACTGATCACGTGGCTATCATGCACTGATCACGTGGCTGATCATGCACTGATCACGTGGCTATCATGCACTGATCACGTGACTGATCATGCACTGATCACGTGGCTGATCATGCACTGATCACGTGACTGATCATGCACTGATCACGTGGCTGATCATGCACTGATCACGTGGCTATCATGCACTGATCACGTGGCTGATCACACATGATCACGTGACTGATCATGCACTGATCACGTGGCTATCATGCACTGATCACGTGGCTGATCATGCACTGATCACGTGGATATCATGCACTGATCACGTGACTGATCATGCACTGATCACGTGGCTATCATGCACTGATCACGTGGCTGATCATGCACTGATCACGTGGCTATCATGCACTGGTCACATGACTGATCATGCACTGATCACGTGACTGATCATGCACTGATCACGTGACTTATCATGCACTGATCATGTGACTGATCATGCGCTGATCATGTTTGCTATCATACACTGATCATGTGCCTCTGGAGGCAATGAACAAAGAGCTGAGTAGGCACGAATCAGTCAGCAGGCAATAATCATGGAACTCAGCTGTGAAATCATGCTGCTCAGCTGGCAATAATCAAGCAGCTGAGCAGGCAGGAATTACGCAGCACAGCTGGCAATTGTCAAGCAGATGACAGGCAGGAATCGTGCAGCTCAGCTGGCAATTGTCAAGCAGATGAGCAGACAGTAATCACGCAGCTCAGCAGGCCCTGATCACGTGACTGAGCATGCACTGTTCACGTGGCTGATCATACACTGATCACGTGACTGATCATGCACTGATCACGTGATTGATCATGCACTGATCACGTGGCTGATCATGCACTGATCACGTGGCTGATCATGCACTGATCACGTGACTGATCATGCACTGATCACGTGGCTATCATGCACTGATCACGTGGCTGATCATGCACTGATCACGTGGCTGATCATGCACTGATCACGTGGCTGATCATGCACTGATCACGTGGCTATCATGCACTGATCACGTGGCTGATCATACTGATCACGTGACTGATCATGCACTGATCACGTGGCTGATCATGCACTGATCACGTGACTGATCATGCACTGATCACGTGGCTGATCATGCACTGATCACGTGGCTATCATGCACTGATCACGTGGCTGATCATGCACTGATCACGTAGCTACATGCACTGATCACGTGACTGATCATGCACTGATCACGTGGCTGATCATGCACTGATCACGTGACTGATCATGCACTGATCACGTGACTGATCATGCACTGATCACGTGGCTATCATGCACTGATCACGTGGCTGATCATGCACTGATCACGTAGCTACCATGCACTGATCACGTGACTGATCATGCACTGATCACGTAATGATCATGCACTGATCACGTGGCTGATCATGCACTGATCACGTGACTGATCATGCACTGATCACGTGACTGATCATGCACTGATCACGTGGCTATCATGCACTGATCACGTGGCTGATCATGCACTGATCACGTGACTGATCATGCACTGATCACGTGGCTGATCATGCACTGATCACGTGGCTATCATGCACTGATCACGTGGCTGATCATGCAATGATCACGTAGCTACCATGCACTGGTCACGTGACTGATCATGCACTGATCACGTAACTGATCATGCACTGATCACGTGGCTGATCATGCACTGATCACGTGGCTGATCATGCACTGATCACGTGACTGATCATGCACTGATCACGTGACTGATCATGCACTGATCACGTGGCTATCA
The DNA here is from genome assembly GCF_032452875.1 of Bos javanicus. Lineage (NCBI taxonomy): Eukaryota > Metazoa > Chordata > Mammalia > Artiodactyla > Bovidae > Bos > Bos javanicus. The sequence goes on from NW_026893814.1 coordinate 168,141, forward strand.
TGCACTGATCACGTGGCTGATCATGCACTGATCACGTGGCTGATCATGCACTGATCACGTGGCTGATCATGCACTGATCACGTGACTGATCATGCACTGATCACGTGGCTATCATGCACTGATCACGTGGCTGATCATGCATGATCACGTGCTACCATGCACTGATCACGTGACTGATCATGCACTGATCACGTGACTGATCATGCACTGATCACGTGGCTGATCATGCACTGATCACGTGGCTATCATGCACTGATCACGTGGCTGATCACACACTGATCACGTGACTGATCATGCACTGATCACGTGGCTATCATGCACTGATCACGTGGCTATCATGCACTGATCACGTGGCTGATCATGCACTGATCACGTAGCTATCATGCACTGATCACGTGACTGATCATGCACTGATCACGTGATTGATCATGCACTGATCACGTGGCTGATCATGCACTGATCACGTGGCTGATCATGCACTGATCACGTGACTGATCATGCACTGATCACGTGACTGATCATGCACTGATCACGTGGCTATCATGCACTGATCACGTGGCTATCATGCACTGATCACGTGGCTGATCATGCACTGATCACGTAGCTATCATGCACTGATCACGTGACTGATCATGCACTGATCACGTGACTGATCATGCACTGATCACGTGGCTGATCATGCACTGATCACGTGACTGATCATGCACTGATCACGTGACTGATCATGCACTGATCACGTGGCTGATCATGCACTGATCACGTAGCTACCATGCACTGATCACGTGACTGATCATGCACTGATCACGTAATTGATCATGCACTGATCACGTGGCTGATCATGCACTGATCACGTGACTGATCATGCACTGATCACGTGACTGATCATGCACTGATCACGTGGCTGATCATGCACTGATCACGTGGCTGATCATGCACTGATCACGTAGCTATCATGCACTGATCACGTGACTGATCATGCACTGATCACGTGACTGATCATGCACTGATCACGTGGCTATCATGCACTGATCACGTGACTGATCATGCACTGATCACGTCTATATCATGCACTGATCACGTGACTGATCATGCACTGATCACGTGGCTGATCATGCACTGATCACGTGACTGATCATGCACTGATCACGTGACTGATCATGCACTGATCACGTGACTGATCATGCACTGATCACGTGGCTATCATGCACTGATCACGTGGCTGATCATGCACTGATCACGTGACTGATCATGCACTGATCAATGACTGATCATGCACTGATCACGTGACTGATCATGCACTGATCACGTGACTGATCATGCACTGATCACGTGGCTATCATGCACTGATCACGTGACTGATCATGCACTGATCACGTGACTGATCATGCACTGATCACGTGGCTATCATGCACTGATCACGTGGCTGATCATGCACTGATCACGTGGCTGATCATGCACTGATCACGTGACTGATCATGCACTGATCACGTGGCTGATCATGCACTGATCACGTGGCTGATCATGCACTGATCACGTGGCTGATCATGCACTGATCACGTGGCTGATCATGCACTGATCACGTGACTGATCATGCACTGATCACGTGGCTATCATGCACTGATCACGTGGCTGATCATGCACTGATCACGTGACTGATCATGCACTGATCACGTGGCTGATCATGCACTGATCACGTGACTGATCATGCACTGATCACGTCTGATCATGCACTGATCACGTGGCTGATCATGCACTGATCACGTGGCTGATCATGCACTGATCACGTGGCTATCATGCACTACTCACGTGGCTGATCATGCAATGATCATGTAGCTACCATGTACAGGTCACGTGAATGATCATACACCCATCAGGTGACTGATCATGCACTGATCACGTGGCTATCATGCACTGATCACGAGACTGATCATGCACTGATCACGTCTATATCATGCACTGATCACATGACTGCCCATGCACTGATCACGTGGATGATCATACACTAATCATGTGACAGATCATGCACTGATCACGTGGCTGATCATGCACTGATACCGTGACTGAGCATGGACTGATCACATGACTATCATGTAGTGATCACGTGACTTAATGGCGCTGATCATGTGACTGATCATGCGCTGATCATGTTTGCTATCATACACTGATCATGTGCCTCTGGAGGCAATAAACAAAGAGCTGAGTAGGCACGAATCAAACAGTCAGCAGGCAATAATCATGGAACTCAGCTGTGAGGAATCATGCTGCTCAGCTGGCAATAATCAAGCAGCTGAGCAGGCAGGAATTACGCAGCACAGCTGGCAATTGTCAAGCAGATGACAGGCAGGAATCGTGCAGCTCAGCTGGCAATTGTCAAGCAGATGAGCAGACAGTAATCACGCAGCTCAGCAGGCCCTGATCACGTGACTGAGCATGCACTGTTCACGTGGCTGATCATACACTGATCACGTGATGATCATGCACTGATCACTTGGATATCATGCACTGATCACGTGGCTGATCATACACTGATCACGGGACTGATCATGCACTGATCACGTGGCTGATCATGCACTGCTCACGTGGCTGATCATGCACTGATCACGTGGCTATCATGCACTGATCACGTGACTGATCATGCACTGATCACGTGGCTGATCATGCACTGATCACGTGACTGATCATGCACTGATCACGTGACTGATCATGCACTGATCACGTGGCTATCATGCACTGCTCACGTGGCTGATCATGCAACGATCACGTAGCTATCATGCACTGGTCACGTGACTGATCATGCACTGATCACGTAACTGATCATGCACTGATCACGTGGCTGATCATGCACTGATCACGTGACTGATCATGCACTGATCACGTGACTGATCATGCACTGATCACGTGGCTGATCATGCACTGATCACGTGGCTATCATGCACTGATCACGTGGCTGATCATGCACTGATCACGTGACTGATCATGCACTGATCACGTGGCTATCATGCACTGATCACGTGGCTATCATGCACTGATATCATGCACTGATCACGTGGCTGATCACACACGATCACGTGACTGATCATGCACTGATCACGTGGCTATCATGCACTGATCACGTGGCTGATCATGCACTGATCACGTGGCTATCATGCACTGATCACGTGACTGATCATGCACTGATCACGTGGCTGATCATGCACTGATCACGTGACTGATCATGCACTGATCACGTGGCTGATCATGCACTGATCACGTGGCTGATCATGCACTGATCACGTGGCTGATCACACTGATCACGTGACTGATCATGCACTGATCACGTGGCTATCATGCACTGATCACGTGGCTGATCATGCACTGATCACGTGGCTATCATGCACTGATCACGTGGCTATCATGCACTGATCATGCACTGATCACGTGGCTGATCATGCACTGATCACGTGACTGATCATGCACTGATCACGTGGCTATCATGCACTGATCACGTGGCTGATCATGCACTGATCACGTGCTATCATGCACTGATCACGTGACTGATCATGCACTGATCACGTGACTGATCATGCACTGATCACGTGGCTATCATGCACTGATCACGTGGCTGATCATGCACTGATCACGTAGCTATCATGCACTGATCACGTGACTGATCATGCACTGATCACGTGACTGATCATGCACTGATCACGTGGCTGATCATGCACTGATCACGTGGATGATCATGCACTGATCACGTGACTGATCATGCACTGATCACGTGGCTATCATGCACTGATCACGTGGCTGATCATGCACTGATCACGCAGCTACATGCACTGATCACGTGACTGATCATGCACTGATCACGTGACTGATCATGCACTGATCACGTGGCTATCATGCACTGATCACGTGGCTATCATGCACTGATCACGTGGCTGATCATGCACTGATCACGTGACTGATCATGCACTGATCACGTGACTGATCATGCACTGATCACGTGACTGATCATGCACTGATCACGTGGCTATCATGCACTGATCACGTGGCTGATCATGCACTGATCACGTGACTGATCATGCACTGATCACGTGGCTATCATGCACTGATCACGTGGCTGATCATGCACTGATCACGTGACTGATCATGCACTGATCACGTGGCTATCATGCACTGATCACGTGGCTGATCATGCACTGATCACGTAGCTATCATGCACTGATCACGTGACTGATCATGCACTGATCACGTGACTGATCATGCACTGATCACGTGGCTGATCATGCACTGATCACGTGGCTGATCATGCACTGATCACGTGACTGATCATGCACTGATCACGTGACTGATCATGCACTGATCACGTGACTGATCATGCACTGATCACGTGGCTGATCATGCACTGATCACGTGGCTATCATGCACTGATCACGTGGCTGATCATGCACTGATCACGTAGCTATCATGCACTGATCACGTGACTGATCATGCACTGATCACGTGACTGATCATGCACTGATCACGTGGCAATCATGCACTGATCACGTGGCTGATCATACACTGATCACGTAACTGATCATGCACTGATCACGTGGCTATCATGCACTGATCACGTGGCTGATCATGCAATGATCACGTAGCTACCATATACTGGTCACGTGACTGATCATGCACTGATCACGTAACTGATCATGCACTGATCACGTGACTGATCATGCACTGATCACGTGACTGATCATGCACTGATCACGTGACTGATCATGCACTGATCACGTGGCTATCATGCACTGATCACGTGGCTGATCATGCACTGATCACGTGACTGATCATGCACTGATCATGTCTATATCATGCACTGATCACGTGACTGATCATGCACTGATCACGTGGCTGATCATGCACTGATCACGTGACTGATCATGCACTGATCACGTGGCTGATCATGCACTGATCACGTGGCTGATCATGCACTGATCACGTGGCTATCATGCACTGATCACGTGGCTGATCATGCACTGATCACGTAGCTATCATGCACTGATCACGTGACTGATCATGCACTGATCACGTGACTGATCATGCACTGATCACGTGGCTGATCATGCACTGATCACGTGACTGATCATGCACTGATCACGTGGCTGATCATGCACTGATCACGTGGCTGATCATGCACTGATCACGTGGCTGATCATGCACTGATCACGTAGCTATCATGCACTGATCACGTGACTGATCATGCACTGATCACGTGGCTATCATGCACTGATCACGTGGCTATCATGCACTGATCACGTGGCTATCATGCACTGATCACGTGGCTGATCATGCACTGATCACGTGACTGATCATGCACTGATCACGTGACTGATCATGCACTGATCACGTGGCTATCATGCACTGATCACGTGGCTGATCATGCACTGATCACGTGCCTGATCATGCACTGATCACATGACTGATCATGCACTGATCACGTGACTGATCATGCACTGATCACGTGGCTATCATGCACTACTCACGTGGCTGATCATGCAATGATCATGTAGCTACCATGTACTGGTCACGTGACTGATCATACACCCATCAGGTGACTGATCATGCACTGATCACGTGGCTGATCATGCACTGATCACCTGACTGATCATGCACTGATCACGTGACTGATCATGCACTGATCACATGGCTATCATGCACTGATCACGTGGCTGATCATGCACTGATCACGTGGCTGATCATGCACTGATACCGTGACTGAGCATGGACTGATCACATGACTATCATGTAGTGATCACGTGACTTAATGGCGCTGATCATGTGACTGATCATGCGCTGATCATGTTTGCTATCATACACTGATCATGTGCCTCTGGAGGCAATAAACAAAGAGCTGAGTAGGCACGAATCAAACAGTCAGCAGGCAATAATCATGGAACTCAGGTGTGAGGAATCATGCTGCTCAGCTGGCAATAATCAAGCAGCTGAGCAGGCAGGAATTACGCAGCACAGCTGGCAATTGTCAAGCAGATGACAGGCAGGAATCGTGCAGCTCAGCTGGCAATTGTCAAGCAGATGAGCAGACAGTAATCACGCAGCTCAGCAGGCCCTGATCACGTGACTGAGCATGCACTGTTCACGTGGCTGATCATACACTGATCACGTGATGATCATGCACTGATCACTTGGATATCATGCACTGATCACGTGGCTGATCATACACTGTTCACGTGTCTGACCATGCACTGATCACGTGGCTGATCATACACTGCTCACGTAACTGATCATGCACTGATCACGTGGCTATCATGCACTGATCACGTGGCTGAACATGCACTGTTCACGTGGCTGATCACACACCTGTCACGTGACATATCATGCACTGATCACGTGGCACTCATGCACTGATCACGTGGCTGATCATACTCTGCTCACGTAACTGATCATGCACACATCACGTGGCTATCATGCACTGCTCACGTGGCTCGTCATGGAATGATCACGTAGCTACCATATACTGGTCACGTGACTGATCATGCACAGATCACGTAAATGATCATGCACTGTTCACGTGACTGATCATGTACTGATCACGTGACTGATCATGCACTGATCACGTGGCTATCATGCACTGCTCACGTGGCTGATCATGCAACGATCACGTAGCAACCATGTACTGGTCACGTGACTGATCATGCACTGATCACGTGGCTGATCATGCACTGATCACGTGGCTGATCACACTGATCACGTGACTGATCATGCACTGATCACGTGGCTATCATGCACTGATCACGTGGCTATCATGCACTGATCACGTGGATATCATGCACTGATCACGTGGCTGATCACACACGATCACGTGACTGATCATGCACTGATCACGTGGCTATCATGCACTGATCACGTGGCTATCATGCACTGATCACGTGGCTGATCATGCAATGATCACGTAACTACCATGTACTGGTCACGTGACTGATCATGCACTGATCACGTAATTGATCATGCACTGATCACGTGGCTGATCATGCACTGATCACGTGGCTGATCACACACTGATCACGTGACTGATCATGCACTGATCACGTGACTGATCATGCACTGATCACGTGGCTATCATGCACTGATCACGTGGCTATCATGCACTGATCACGTGGCTGATCATGCACTGATCACGTGACTGATCATGCACTGATCACGTGACTGATCATGCACTGATCACGTGACTGATCATGCACTGATCACGTGGCTATCATGCACTGATCACGTGGCTGATCATGCACTGATCACGTAGCTATCATGCACTGATCACGTGACTGATCATGCACTGATCACGTGACTGATCATGCACTGATCACGTGACTGATCATGCACTGATCACGTGACTGATCATGCACTGATCACGTGACTGATCATGCACTGATCACGTGGCTATCATGCACTGATCACGTGGCTGATCATGCAATGATCACGCAGCTACCATGTACTGGTCACATGACTGATCATGCACTGATCACATAATTGATCATGCACTGATCACGTGGCTTATCATGCACTGATCACGTGACTGATCATGTGCTGATCATGTTGGTGTCATACACTGATCATGTGCCTCTGGAGGCAATGAACAAAGAGCTGAGTAGGCAGGAATCAGTCAGCAGGCTATAATCATGGAACTCAGCTCTGAGAAATCATGCTGCTCAGCTGGCAATAATCAAGCAGATGAGCAGGCAGGAATTACGCAGCACAGGTGGCAATTGTCAAGCAGATGACAGGCAGGAATCGTGCAGCTCAGCTGGCAATTGTCAAGCAGATGAGCAGACAGTAATCACGCAGCTCAGCAGGCCCTGATCACGTGACTGAGCATGCACTGTTCACGTGGCTGATCACACACTGATCACGTGACTGATCATGCACTGATCACGTGACTGATCATGCACTGATCACGTGGCTATCATGCACTGATCACGTGGCTGATCATACACTGATCACGGGACTGATCATGCACTGATCACGTGGCTATCATGCACTGACACATGACTCCATCATGCACTGATCACGTGGATGATCATGCACTGATCACGTGACTGATCATGCACTGATCACGTGACTGATCATGCACTGATCACGTGGCTGATCATGCACTGATCACGTGGCTATCATGCACTGATCACGTGGCTGATCATGCAATGATCACGTAGCTACCATGTACTGGTCACGTGACTGATCATGCACTGATCACGTAATTGATCATGCACTGATCACGTGGCTGATCATGCACTGATCACGTGGCTGATCATGCACTGATCACGTGACTGATCATGCACTGATCACGTGACTGATCATGCACTGATCACGTGGCTATCATGCACTGATCACGTGGCTGATCATGCACTGATCACGTGGCTGATCATGCACTGATCACGTGGCTGATCATGCACTGATCACGTGACTGATCATGCACTGATCACGTGACTGATCATGCACTGATCACGTGGCTATCATGCACTGCTCACGTGGCTGATCATGCATGATCACGCAGCTACCATGTACTGGTCACATGACTGATCATGCACTGATCACGTGACTGATCATGCACTGATCACGTGGCTATCATGCACTACTCACGTGGCTGATCATGCAATGATCATGTAGCTACCATGTACAGGTCACGTGAATGATCATACACCCATCAGGTGACTGATCATGCACTGATCACGTGGCTATCATGCACTGATCACGAGACTGATCATGCACTGATCACGTCTATATCATGCACTGATCACATGACTGCCCATGCACTGATCACGTGGATGATCATACACTAATCATGTGACAGATCATGCACTGATCACGTGGCTGATCATGCACTGATACCGTGACTGAGCATGGACTGATCACATGACTATCATGTAGTGATCACGTGACTTAATGGCGCTGATCATGTGACTGATCATGCGCTGATCATGTTTGCTATCATACACTGATCATGTGCCTCTGGAGGCAATAAACAAAGAGCTGAGTAGGCACGAATCATACAGTCAGCAGGCAATAATCATGGAACTCAGCTGTGAGGAATCATGCTGCTCAGCTGGCAATAATCAAGCAGCTGAGCAGGCAGGAATTACGCAGCACAGCTGGCAATTGTCAAGCAGATGACAGGCAGGAATCGTGCAGCTCAGCTGGCAATTGTCAAGCAGATGAGCAGACAGTAATCACGCAGCTCAGCAGGCCCTGATCACGTGACTGAGCATGCACTGTTCACGTGGCTGATCATACACTGATCACGTGATTGATCATGCACTGATCACTTGGATATCATGCACTGATCACGTGGCTGATCATACACTGTTCACGTGTCTGACCATGCACTGATCACGTGGCTGATCATACACTGATCACGTAACTGATCATGCACTGATCACGTGGCTATCATGCACTGATCACGTGGCTGATCATGCACTGATCACGTGGCTATCATGCACTGATCACGTGACTGATCATGCACTGATCACGTGGCTGATCATGCACTGATCACGTGACTGATCATGCACTGATCACGTGACTGATCATGCACTGATCACGTGACTGATCATGCACTGATCACGTGGCTATCATGCACTGATCACGTGGCTGATCATGCACTGATCACGTAGCTACCATGTACTGGTCACGTGACTGATCATGCACTGATCACGTAACTGATCATGCACTGATCACGTGGCTGATCATGCACTGATCACGTGACTGATCATGCACTGATCACGTGGCTATCATGCACTGATCACGTGGCTGATCATGCAATGATCACGTAGCTACCATGTACTGGTCACGTGACTGATCATGCACTGATCACGTGACTGATCATGCACTGATCACGTGACTGATCATGCACTGATCACGTGGCTGATCATGCACTGATCACGTGACTGATCATGCACTGATCACGTGGCTGATCATGCACTGATCACGTGGCTATCATGCACTGATCACGTGGCTGATCATGCACTGATCACGCAGCTACATGCACTGATCACATGACTGATCATGCACTGATCACGTGACTGATCATGCACTGATCACGTGGCTTATCATGCATGATCATGTGACTGATCATGTGCTGATCATGTTTGGTATCATACACTGATCATGTGCCTCTGGAGGCAATGAACAAAGAGCTGAGTAGGCAGGAATCAGTAGGCAATAATCATGGAACTCAGCTCTGAGAAATCATGCTGCTCAGCTGGCAATAATCAAGCAGCTGAGCAGGCAGGAATTATGCAGCACAGCTGGCAATTGTCAAGCAGATGACAGGCAGGAATCGTGCAGCTCAGCTGGCAATTGTCAAGCAGATGAGCAGACAGTAATCACGCAGCTCAGCAGGCCCTGATCACGTGACTGAGCATGCACTGTTCACGTGGCTGATCATACACTGATCACGTGACTGATCATGCACTGATCACGTGGCTATCATGCACTGATCACGTGGCTGATCATGCACTGATCACGTGACTGATCATGCACTGATCACGTGGCTATCATGCACTGATCACGTGGCTGATCATGCACTGATCACGGGACTGATCATGCACTGATCACGGGCTATCATGCACTGACACATGACTGACATGCACTGATCACGTGCTGATCATGCACTGATCACGTGACTGATCATGCACTGATCACGTGACTGATCATGCACTGATCACGTGGCTATCATGCACTGATCACGTGGCTGATCATGCACTGATCACGTGACTGATCATGCACTGATCACGTGGCTGATCATGCACTGATCACGTGACTGATCATGCACTGATCACGTGACTGATCATGCACTGATCACGTGGCTATCATGCACTGATCACGTGGCTGATCATGCACTGATCACGTAGCTATCATGCACTGATCACGTGACTGATCATGCACTGATCACGTGGCTGATCATGCACTGATCACGTGACTGATCATGCACTGATCACGTGGCTGATCATGCACTGATCACGTGGCTATCATGCACTGATCACGTGGCTGATCATGCACTGATCACGCAGCTACCATGCACTGATCACGTGACTGATCATGCACTGATCACGTACTGATCATGCACTGATCACGTGGCTATCATGCACTGATCATGTGACTGATCATGTGCTGATCATGTTTGGTATCATACACTGATCATGTGCCTCTGGAGGCAATGAAAACAGAGCTGAGTAGGCACGAATCAGTCAGCAGGCAATAATCATGGAACTCAGCTCTGAGAAATCATGCTGCTCAGCTGGCAATAATCAAGCAGCTGAGCAGGCAGGAATTACGCAGCACAGGTGGCAATTGTCAAGCAGATGACAGGCAGGAATCGTGCAGCTCAGCTGGCAATTGTCAAGCAGATGAGCAGACAGTAATCACGCAGCTCAGCAGGCCCTGATCACGTGACTGAGCATGCACTGTTCACGTGGCTGATCATACACTGATCACGTGACTGATCATGCACTGATCACGTGACTGCATCATGCACTGATCACGTGGCTGATCATGCACTGATCACGTGGCTGATCATGCACTGATCACGTGGCTGATCATGCACTGATCACGTGACTGATCATGCACTGATCACGTGGCTATCATGCACTGATCACGTGGCTGATCATGCACTGATCACGGGACTGATCATGCACTGATCACGGGCTATCATGCACTGATCACGTGACTGATCATGCACTGATCACGTGGCTGATCATGCACTGATCACGTGACTGATCATGCACTGATCACGTGACTGATCATGCACTGATCACGTGACTGATCATGCACTGATCACGTGGCTATCATGCACTGATCACGTGGCTGATCATGCACTGATCACGTGACTGATCATGCACTGATCACTGGCTATCATGCACTGATCACGTGGCTGATCATGCACTGATCACGTGGCTGATCATGCACTGATCACGTGACTGATCATGCACTGATCACGTGACTGATCATGCACTGATCACGTGGATATCATGCACTGATCACGTGGCTGATCATGCACTGATCACGTGTCTGATCATGCACTGATCACGTGGCTGATCATGCACTGATCACGTGACTGATCATGCACTGATCACGTGGCTATCATGCACTGATCACGTGGCTGATCATGCACTGATCACGTGGCTGATCACACTGTCACGTGACTGATCATGCACTGATCACGTGGCTGATCATGCACTGATCACGTGGCTGATCATGCACTGATCACGTGACTGATCATGCACTGATCACGTGGAATCATGCACTGATCACGTGGCTGATCATGCACTGATCACGTGGCTACCATGCACTGATCACGTGACTGATCATGCACTGATCACATGACTGATCATGCACTGATCACGTGGCTTATCATGCACTGATCATGTGACTGATCATGTGCTGATCATGTTTGGTATCATACACTGATCATGTGCCTCTGGAGGCAATGAACAAAGAGCTGAGTAGGCAGGAATCAGTCAGCAGGCAATAATCATGGAACTCAGCTCTGAGAAATCATGCTGCTCAGCTGGCAATAATCAAGCAGCTGAGCAGGCAGGAATTATGCAGCACAGCTGGCAATTGTCAAGCAGATGACAGGCAGGAATCGTGCAGCTCAGCTGGCAATTGTCAAGCAGATGAGCAGACAGTAATCACGCAGCTCAGCAGGCCCTGATCACGTGACTGAGCATGCACTGTTCACGTGGCTGATCATACACTGATCACGTGACTGATCATGCACTGATCACGTGATTGTCATGCACTGATCACGTGGCTGATCATGCACTGATCACGTGGCTGATCATGCACTGATCACGTGACTGATCATGCACTGATCACGTAGCTATCATGCACTGATCACGTGGCTGATCATGCACTGATCACGGGACTGATCATGCACTGACACAGCGCTATCATGCACTGACTACATGACTCACATGCACTGATCACGTGATGATCATGCACTGATCACGTGACTGATCATGCACTGATCACGTGACTGATCATGCACTGATCACGTGGCTGATCATGCACTGATCACGTGGCTATCATGCACTGATCACGTGGCTGATCATGCAATGATCACGTAGCTACCATGTACTGGTCACGTGACTGATCATGCACTGATCACGTAATTGATCATGCACTGATCACGTGGCTGATCATGCACTGATCACGTGGCTGATCATGCACTGATCACGTGGCTGATCATGCACTGATCACGTGGCTATCATGCACTGATCACGTGGCTGGTCATACTGATCACGTGGCTCGTCATGCACTGATCACGTGGCTGATCATGCAATGATCACGTAGCTATCATGCACTGGTCACGTGACTGATCATGCACTGATCACGTAATTGATCATGCACTGATCACGTGGCTGATCATGCACTGATCACGTGACTGATCATGCACTGATCACGTGACTGATCATGCACTGATCACGTGGCTATCATGCACTGATCACGTGGCTGATCATGCACTGATCACGTGACTGATCATGCACTGATCACGTGACTGATCATGCACTGATCACGTGACTGATCATGCACTGATCACGTGGCTATCATGCACTGATCACGTGGCTATCATGCACTGATCACGTGGCTGATCACACATGATCACGTGACTGATCATGCACTGATCACGTGGCTATCATGCACTGATCACGTGGCTATCATGCACTGATCACGTGGCTGATCATGCACTGATCACGTGACTGATCATGCACTGATCACGTGGCTGATCATGCACTGATCACGTGACTGATCATGCACTGATCACGTGGCTGATCATGCACTGATCACGTGGCTATCATGCACTGATCACGTGGCTGATCATGCATGATCACGCAGGTACCATGCACTGGTCACATGACTGATCATGCACTGATCACGTGGCTGATCATGCACTGATCACGTGGCTGATCATGCACTGATACCGTGACTGAGCATGGACTGATCACATGACTATCATGTAGTGATCACGTGACTTAATGGCGCTGATCATGTGACTGATCATGCGCTGATCATGTTTGCTATCATACACTGATCATGTGCCTCTGGAGGCAATAAACAAAGAGCTGAGTAGGCACGAATCATACAGTCAGCAGTCAATAATCATGGAACTCAGGTGTGAGGAATCATGCTGCTCAGCTGGCAATAATCAAGCAGCTGAGCAGGCAGGAATTCGCAGCACAGCTGGCAATTGTCAAGCAGATGACAGGCAGGAATCGTGCAGCTCAGCTGGCAATTGTCAAGCAGATGAGCAGACAGTAATCACGCAGCTCAGCAGGCCCTGATCACGTGACTGAGCATGCACTGTTCACGTGGCTGATCATACACTGATCACGTGATTGATCATGCACTGATCACTTGGATATCATGCACTGATCACGTGGCTGATCATACACTGTTCTCGTGTCTGACCATGCACTGATCACGTGGCTGATCATACACTGCTCACGTAACTGATCATGCACTGATCACGTGGCTACCATGCACTGATCACGTGGCTGTCATGCACTGATCACGTGGCTGATCATGCACTGGTCACGTGACTGATCATGCACTGATCACGTGGCTGATCATGCACTGATCACGTGGCTGATCATGCACTGATCACGTGACTGATCATGCACTGATCACGTGGCTGATCATGCACTGATCACGTGGCTGATCATGCACTGATCACGTGGCTGATCATGCACTGATCACGTGACTGATCATGCACTGATCACGTGACTGATCATGCACTGATCACGTGGCTGATCATGCACTGATCACGTGGCTATCATGCACTGATCACGTGGCTGATCACACACTGATCACGTGACTGATCATGCACTGATCACGTGGCTATCATGCACTGATCACGTGGCTATCATGCACTGATATCATGCACTGATCACGTGGCTGATCACACACGTATCACGTGACTGATCATGCATGATCACGCAGGTACCATGTACTGATCACGTGACTGATCATGCACTGATCACGTGACTGATCATGCACTGATCACGTGGCTGATCATGCACTGATCACGTGGCTATCATGCACTGATCACGTGGCTGATCATACTGATCACGTGACTGATCATGCACTGATCACGTGGCTGATCATGCACTGATCACGTGGCTATCATGCACTGATCACGTGGCTGATCATACTGATCACGTGCTGATCATGCACTGATCACGTGGCTGATCATGCACTGATCACGTGGCTGATCATGCACTGATCACGTGGCTATCATGCACTGATCACGTGGCTGATCATGCACTGATCACGTAGCTACATGCACTGATCACGTGACTGATCATGCACTGATCACGTGGCTGATCATGCACTGATCACGTGACTGATCATGCACTGATCACGTGACTGATCATGCACTGATCACGTGGCTATCATGCACTGATCACGTGGCTGATCATGCACTGATCACGTGTCTGATCATGCACTGATCACGTGGCTGATCATGCACTGATCACGTGACTGATCATGCACTGATCACGTGGCTATCATGCACTGATCACGTGGCTGATCATGCACTGATCACGTGGCTGATCATGCACTGTCACGTGACTGATCATGCACTGATCACGTGGCTGATCATGCACTGATCACGTGGCTGATCATGCACTGATCACGTGACTGATCATGCACTGATCACGTGGAATCATGCACTGATCACGTGGCTGATCATGCACTGATCACGCAGCTACCATGTACTGATCACGTGACTGATCATGCACTGATCACATAACTGATCATGCACTGATCACGTGGCTTATCATGCACTGATCATGTGACTGATCATGTGCTGATCATGTTTGGTATCATACACTGATCATGTGCCTCTGGAGGCAATGAACAAAGAGCTGAGTAGGCAGGAATCAGTCAGCAGGCTATAATCATGGAACTCAGCTCTGAGAAATCATGCTGCTCAGCTGGCAATAATCAAGCAGATGAGCAGGCAGGAATTATGCAGCACAGGTGGCAATTGTCAAGCAGATGACAGGCAGGAATCGTGCAGCTCAGCTGGCAATTGTCAAGCAGATGAGCAGACAGTAATCACGCAGCTCAGCAGGCCCTGATCACGTGACTGAGCATGCACTGTTCACGTGGCTGATCACACACTGATCACGTGACTGATCATGCACTGATCACGTGATTGTCATGCACTGATCACGTGGCTGATCATGCACTGATCACGTGGCTGATCATGCACTGATCACGTGACTGATCATGCACTGATCACGTAGCTATCATGCACTGATCACGTGGCTGATCATGCACTGATCACGGGACTGATCATGCACTGATCACAGCGCTATCATGCACTGACTACATGACTCCACATGCACTGATCACGTGATGATCATGCACTGATCACGTGACTGATCATGCACTGATCACGTGACTGATCATGCACTGATCACGTGGCTGATCATGCACTGATCACGTGGCTATCATGCACTGCTCACGTGGCTGATCATGCAATGATCACGTAGCTACCATGTACTGGTCACGTGACTGATCATGCACTGATCACGTAATTGATCATGCACTGATCACGTGGCTGATCATGCACTGATCACGTGGCTGATCATGCACTGATCACGTGGCTGATCATGCACTGATCACGTGGCTATCATGCACTGATCACGTGGCTGGTCATACTGATCACGTGCCTGTCATGCACTGATCACGTGGCTGATCATGCACTGATCACGTAGCTATCATGCACTGGTCACGTGACTGATCATGCACTGATCACGTAATTGATCATGCACTGATCACGTGGCTGATCATGCACTGATCACGTAACTGATCATGCACTGATCACGTGGCTGATCATGCACTGATCACGTGGCTGATCATGCACTGATCACGTGACTGATCATGCACTGATCACGTGACTGATCATGCACTGATCACGTGGCTATCATGCACTGATCACGTGGCTGATCATGCACTGATCACGTGACTGATCATGCACTGATCACGTGACTGATCATGCACTGATCACGTGACTGATCATGCACTGATCACGTGGCTATCATGCACTGATCACGTGGATATCATGCACTGATCACGTGGCTGATCACACATGATCACGTGACTGATCATGCACTGATCACGTGGCTATCATGCACTGATCACGTGGCTATCATGCACTGATCACGTGGCTGATCATGCACTGATCACGTGACTGATCATGCACTGATCACGTGGCTGATCATGCACTGATCACGTGACTGATCATGCACTGATCACGTGACTGATCATGCACTGATCACGTGGCTATCATGCACTGATCACGTGGCTGATCATGCATGATCACGCAGGTACCATGCACTGGTCACATGACTGATCATGCACTGATCACGTGGCTGATCATGCACTGATCACGTGGCTGATCATGCACTGATACCGTGACTGAGCATGGACTGATCACATGACTATCATGTAGTGATCACGTGACTTAATGGCGCTGATCATGTGACTGATCATGCGCTGATCATGTTTGCTATCATACACTGATCATGTGCCTCTGGAGGCAATAAACAAAGAGCTGAGTAGGCACGAATCAAACAGTCAGCAGGCAATAATCATGGAACTCAGGTGTGAGGAATCATGCTGCTCAGCTGGCAATAATCAAGCAGCTGAGCAGGCAGGAATTACGCAGCACAGCTGGCAATTGTCAAGCAGATGACAGGCAGGAATCGTGCAGCTCAGCTGGCAATTGTCAAGCAGATGAGCAGACAGTAATCACGCAGCTCAGCAGGCCCTGATCACGTGACTGAGCATGCACTGTTCACGTGGCTGATCATACACTGATCACGTGATTGATCATGCACTGATCACTTGGATATCATGCACTGATCACGTGGCTGATCATACACTGTTCACGTGTCTGACCATGCACTGATCACGTGGCTGATCATACACTGCTCACGTAACTGATCATGCACTGATCACGTGGCTATCATGCACTGATCACGTGGCGGAACATGCACTGTTCACGTGGCTGATCACACACCTGTCACGTGACATATCATGCACTGATCACGTGGCACTCATGCACTGATCACGTGGCTGATCATACTCTGCTCACGTAACTCATCATGCACACATCACGTGGCTATCATGCACTGCTCACGTGGTTCGTCATGGAATGATCACGTAGCTACCATATACTGGTCACGTGACTGATCATGCACAGATCACGTAAATGATCATGCACTGTTCACGTGACTGATCATGTACTGATCACGTGACTGATCATGCACTGATCACGTGGCTGATCATGCACTGATCACGTGGCTGATCATGCACTGATCCGTGGCTGATCACACACGATCACGTGACTGATCATGCATGATCACGTGACTGATCATGCACTGATCACGTGGCTATCATGCACTGATCACGTGGATATCATGCACTGATCACGTGGCTGATCACACACGATCACGTGACTGATCATGCACTGATCACGTGGCTATCATGCACTGATCACGTGGCTATCATGCACTGATATCATGCACTGATCACGTGGCTGATCACACACGTATCACGTGACTGATCATGTCATGATCACGCAGGTATCATGCACTGATCACGTGACTGATCATGCACTGATCACGTGACTGATCATGCACTGATCACGTGGCTGATCATGCACTGATCACGTGGCTATCATGCACTGATCACGTGGCTGATCATACTGATCACGTGCCTCATCATGCACTGATCACGTGGCTGATCATGCACTGATCACGTGACTGATCATGCACTGATCACGTGGCTATCATGCACTGATCACGTGGCTGATCATGCACTGATCACGTAGCTACCATGCACTGATCACGTGACTGATCATGCACTGATCACGTGGCTGATCATGCACTGATCACGTGACTGATCATGCACTGATCACGTGACTGATCATGCACTGATCACGTGGATATCATGCACTGATCACGTGGCTGATCATGCACTGATCACGTGTCTGATCATGCACTGATCACGTGGCTGATCATGCACTGATCACGTGACTGATCATGCACTGATCACGTGGCTATCATGCACTGATCACGTGGCTGATCATGCACTGATCACGTGGCTGATCACACACCTGTCACGTGACTGATCATGCACTGATCACGTGGCTGATCATGCACTGATCACGTGGCTGATCATGCACTGATCACGTGACTGATCATGCACTGATCACGTGGAATCATGCACTGATCACGTGGCTGATCATGCACTGATCACGCAGCTACCATGCACTGGTCACATGACTGATCATGCACTGATCACATAACTGATCATGCACTGATCACGTGGCTTATCATGCACTGATCATGTGACTGATCATGTGCTGATCATGTTTGGTATCATACACTGATCATGTGCCTCTGGAGGCAATGAACATAGAGCTGAGTAGGCAGGAATCTGTCAGCAGGCTATAATCATGGAACTCACCTCTGAGAAATCATGCTGCTCAGCTGGCAATAATCAAGTAGATGAGCAGGCAGGAATTATGCAGCACAGGTGGCAATTGTCAAGCAGATGACAGGCAGGAATCGTGCAGCTCAGCTGGCAATTGTCAAGCAGATGAGAAGACAGTAATCACGCAGCTCAGCAGGCCCTGATCACGTGACTGAGCATGCACTGTTCACGTGGCTGATCACACACTGATCACGTGAATGATCATGCACTGATCACGTAATTGTCATGCACTGATCACGTGGCTATCATGCACTGATCACGTGGCTGATCATGCACTGATCACGTGACTGATCATGCACTGATCACGTAGCTATCATGCACTGATCACGTGGCTGATCATGCACTGATCACGGGACTGATCATGCACTGATCACAGCGCTATCATGCACTGACTACATGACTCCACATGCACTGATCACGTGATGATCATGCACTGATCACGTGACTGATCATGCACTGATCACGTGACTGATCATGCACTGATCACGTGGCTGATCATGCACTGATCACGTGGCTATCATGCACTATCACGTGGCTGATCATGCAATGATCACGTAGCTACCATGTACTGGTCACGTGACTGATCATGCACTGATCACGTAATTGATCATGCACTGATCACGTGGCTGATCATGCACTGATCACGTGGCTGATCATGCACTGATCACGTGGCTGATCATGCACTGATCACGTGGCTATCATGCACTGATCACGTGGCTGATCATACTGATCACGTGCCTCGTCATGCACTGATCACGTGGCTGATCATGCACTGATCACGTAGCTATCATGCACTGGTCACGTGACTGATCATGCACTGATCACGTAATTGATCATGCACTGATCACGTGGCTGATCATGCACTGATCACGTAATTGATCATGCACTGATCACGTGGCTGATCATGCACTGATCACGTGGCTGATCATGCACTGATCACGTGACTGATCATGCACTGATCACGTGACTGATCATGCACTGATCACGTGGCTATCATGCACTGATCACGTGGCTGATCATGCACTGATCACGTGACTGATCATGCACTGATCACGTGACTGATCATGCACTGATCACGTGACTGATCATGCACTGATCACGTGGCTATCATGCACTGATCACGTGGATATCATGCACTGATCACGTGGCTGATCACACATGATCACGTGACTGATCATGCACTGATCACGTGGCTATCATGCACTGATCACGTGGCTATCATGCACTGATCACGTGGCTGATCATGCACTGATCACGTGACTGATCATGCACTGATCACGTGGCTGATCATGCACTGATCACGTGACTGATCATGCACTGATCACGTGGCTGATCATGCACTGATCACGTGGCTATCATGCACTGATCACGTGGCTGATCATGCATGATCACGCAGGTACCATGCACTGGTCACATGACTGATCATGCACTGATCACGTGGCTGATCATGCACTGATCACGTGGCTGATCATGCACTGATACCGTGACTGAGCATGGACTGATCACATGACTATCATGTAGTGATCACGTGACTTAATGGCGCTGATCATGTGACTGATCATGCGCTGATCATGTTTGCTATCATACACTGATCATGTGCCTCTGGAGGCAATAAACAAAGAGCTGAGTAGGCACGAATCATACAGTCAGCAGGCAATAATCATGGAACTCAGGTGTGAGGAATCATGCTGCTCAGCTGGCAATAATCAAGCAGCTGAGCAGGCAGGAATTACGCAGCACAGCTGGCAATTGTCAAGCAGATGACAGGCAGGAATCGTGCAGCTCAGCTGGCAATTGTCAAGCAGATGAGCAGACAGTAATCACGCAGCTCAGCAGGCCCTGATCACGTGACTGAGCATGCACTGTTCACGTGGCTGATCATACACTGATCACGTGATTGATCATGCACTGATCACTTGGATATCATGCACTGATCACGTGGCTGATCATACACTGTTCACGTGTCTGACCATGCACTGATCACGTGGCTGATCATACACTGCTCACGTAACTGATCATGCACTGATCACGTGGCTATCATGCACTGATCACGTGGCGGAACATGCACTGTTCACGTGGCTGATCACACACCTGTCACGTGACATATCATGCACTGATCACGTGGCACTCATGCACTGATCACGTGGCTGATCATACTCTGCTCACGTAACTCATCATGCACACATCACGTGGCTATCATGCACTGCTCACGTGGTTCGTCATGGAATGATCACGTAGCTACCATATACTGGTCACGTGACTGATCATGCACAGATCACGTAAATGATCATGCACTGTTCACGTGACTGATCATGTACTGATCACGTGACTGATCATGCACTGATCACGTAATTGATCATGCACTGATCAGGTGACTTATCATGCACTGATCACGTGGCTGATCACACACGATCACGTGACTGATCATGCACTGATCACGTGACTGATCATGCACTGATCACGTGGCTATCATGCACTGATCACGTGGATATCATGCACTGATCACGTGGCTGATCACACACGATCACGTGACTGATCATGCACTGATCACGTGGCTATCATGCACTGATCACGTGGCTATCATGCACTGATATCATGCACTGATCACGTGGCTGATCACACACGTATCACGTGACTGATCATGCATGATCACGCAGGTACCATGCACTGGTCACGTGACTGATCATGCACTGATCACGTGACTGATCATGCACTGATCACGTGGCTGATCATGCACTGATCACGTGGCTATCATGCACTGATCACGTGGCTGATCATACTGATCACGTGCCTCATCATGCACTGATCACGTGGCTGATCATGCACTGATCACGTGACTGATCATGCACTGATCACGTGGCTATCATGCACTGATCACGTGGCTGATCATGCACTGATCACGTAGCTACCATGCACTGATCACGTGACTGATCATGCACTGATCACGTGGCTGATCATGCACTGATCACGTGACTGATCATGCACTGATCACGTGACTGATCATGCACTGATCACGTGGCTATCATGCACTGATCACGTGGCTGATCATGCACTGATCACGTGTCTGATCATGCACTGATCACGTGGCTGATCATGCACTGATCACGTAACTGATCATGCACTGATCACGTGGCTATCATGCACTGATCACGTGGCTGATCATGCACTGATCACGTGGCTGATCACACACCTGTCACGTGACTGATCATGCACTGATCACGTGGCTGATCATGCACTGATCACGTGGCTGATCATGCACTGATCACGTGACTGATCATGCACTGATCACGTGGAATCATGCACTGATCACGTGGCTGATCATGCACTGATCACGCAGCTACCATGCACTGATCACATGACTGATCATGCACTGATCACATGACTGATCATGCACTGATCACGTGGCTTATCATGCACTGATCATGTGACTGATCATGTGCTGATCATGTTTGGTATCACACACTGATCATGTGCCTCTGGAGGCAATGAACATAGAGCTGAGTAGGCAGGAATCTGTCAGCAGGCTATAATCATGGAACTCACCTCTGAGAAATCATGCTGCTCAGCTGGCAATAATCAAGTAGATGAGCAGGCAGGAATTATGCAGCACAGGTGGCAATTGTCAAGGAGATGACAGGCAGGAATCGTGCAGCTCAGCTGGCAATTGTCAAGCAGATGAGCAGACAGTAATCACGCAGCTCAGCAGGCCCTGATCACGTGACTGAGCATGCACTGTTCACGTGGCTGATCACACACTGATCACGTGACTGATCATGCACTGATCACGTAATTGTCATGCACTGATCACGTGGCTATCATGCACTGATCACGTGGCTGATCATGCACTGATCACGTGACTGATCATGCACTGATCACGTAGCTATCATGCACTGATCACGTGGCTGATCATGCACTGATCACGGGACTGATCATGCACTGATCACAGCGCTATCATGCACTGACTACATGACTCCACATGCACTGATCACGTGATGATCATGCACTGATCACGTGACTGATCATGCACTGATCACGTGACTGATCATGCACTGATCACGTGGCTGATCATGCACTGATCACGTGGCTATCATGCACTACTCACGTGGCTGATCATGCAATGATCACGTAGCTACCATGTACTGGTCACGTGACTGATCATGCACTGATCCGGTAATTGATCATGCACTGATCACGTGGCTGATCATGCACTGATCACGTGGCTGATCATGCACTGATCACGTGGCTATCATGCACTGATCACGTGGCTGGTCATACTGATCACGTGCCTGTCATGCACTGATCACGTGGCTGATCATGCACTGATCACGTAGCTACCATGCACTGATCACGTGACTGATCATGCACTGATCACGTAATTGATCATGCACTGATCACGTGGCTGATCATGCACTGATCACGTAATTGATCATGCACTGATCACGTGGCTGATCATGCACTGATCACGTGGCTGATCATGCACTGATCACGTGACTGATCATGCACTGATCACGTGACTGATCATGCACTGATCACGTGGCTATCATGCACTGATCACGTGGCTGATCATACACTGATCACGTGACTGATCATGCACTGATCACGTGACTGATCATGCACTGATCACGTGAATGATCATGCACTGATCACGTGGCTATCATGCACTGATCACGTGGATATCATGCACTGATCACGTGGCTGATCACACATGATCACGTGACTGATCATGCACTGATCACGTGGCTATCATGCACTGATCACGTGGCTATCATGCACTGATCACGTGGCTGATCATGCACTGATCACGTGACTGATCATGCACTGATCACGTGGCTGATCATGCACTGATCACGTGACTGATCATGCACTGATCACGTGTCTGATCATGCACTGATCACGTGGCTATCATGCACTGATCACGTGGCTGATCATGCATGATCACGCAGGTACCATGCACTGGTCACATGACTGATCATGCACTGATCACGTGGCTGATCATGCACTGATCACGTGGCTGATCATGCACTGATACCGTGACTGAGCATGGACTGATCACATGACTATCATGTAGTGATCACGTGACTTAATGGCGCTGATCATGTGACTGATCATGCGCTGATCATGTTTGCTATCATACACTGATCATGTGCCTCTGGAGGCAATAAACAAAGAGCTGAGTAGGCACGAATCATACAGTCAGCAGGCAATAATCATGGAACTCAGGTGTGAGGAATCATGCTGCTCAGCTGGCAATAATCAAGCAGCTGAGCAGGCAGGAATTACGCAGCACAGCTGGCAATTGTCAAGCAGATGACAGGCAGGAATCGTGCAGCTCAGCTGGCAATTGTCAAGCAGATGAGCAGACAGTAATCACGCAGCTCAGCAGGCCCTGATCACGTGACTGAGCATGCACTGTTCACGTGGCTGATCATACACTGATCACGTGATTGATCATGCACTGATCACTTGGATATCATGCACTGATCACGTGGCTGATCATACACTGTTCACGTGTCTGACCATGCACTGATCACGTGGCTGATCATACACTGCTCACGTAACTGATCATGCACTGATCACGTGGCTATCATGCACTGATCACGTGGCGGAACATGCACTGTTCACGTGGCTGATCACACACCTGTCACGTGACATATCATGCACTGATCACGTGGCACTCATGCACTGATCACGTGGCTGATCATACTCTGCTCACGTAACTCATCATGCACACATCACGTGGCTATCATGCACTGCTCACGTGGTTCGTCATGGAATGATCACGTAGCTACCATATACGGGTCACGTGACTGATCATGCACAGATCACGTAAATGATCATGCACTGTTCACGTGACTGATCATGTACTGATCACGTGACTGATCATGCACTGATCACGTAATTGATCATGCACTGATCACGTGGCTGATCATGCACTGATCACGTGGCTGATCACACACGTATCACGTGACTGATCATGTATAGATCACGTGACTGATCATGCACTGATCACGTGGCTATCATGCACTGATCACGTGGATATCATGCACTGGTCACGTGGCTTATCACACACGTATCACGTGACTGATCATGCACTGATCACGTGGCTATCATGCACTGATCACGTGGCTATCATGCACTGATATCATGCACTGATCACGTGGCTTATCACACACGTATCACGTGACTGATCATGTGATGATCACGCAGGTACCATGCACTGGTCACATGACTGATCATGCACTGATCACGTGACTGATCATGCACTGATCACGTGGCTGATCATGCACTGATCACGTGGCTATCATGCACTGATCACGTGGCTGATCATACTGATCACGTGCCTCATCATGCACTGATCACGTGGCTGATCATGCACTGATCACGTGACTGATCATGCACTGATCACGTGGCTATCATGCACTGATCACGTGGCTGATCATGCACTGATCACGTAGCTACCATATACTGATCACGTGACTGATCATGCACTGATCACGTGGCTGATCATGCACTGATCACGTGACTGATCATGCACTGATCACGTGACTGATCATGCACTGATCACGTGGCTATCATGCACTGATCACGTGGCTGATCATGCACTGATCACGTGTCTGACCATGCACTGATCACGTGGCTGATCATGCACTGATCACGTGACTGATCATGCACTGATCACGTGGCTATCATGCACTGATCACGTGGCTGATCATGCACTGATCACGTGGCTGATCACACACCTGTCACGTGACTGATCATGCACTGATCACGTGGCTGATCATGCACTGATCACGTGGCTGATCATGCACTGATCACGTGACTGATCATGCACTGATCACGTGGAATCATGCACTGATCACGTGGCTGATCATGCAATGATCACGCAGCTACCATGCACTGATCACATGACTGATCATGCACTGATCACATGACTGATCATGCACTGATCACGTGGCTTATCATGCACTGATCATGTGACTGATCATGTGCTGATCATGTTTGGTATCATACACTGATCATGTGCCTCTGGAGGCAATGAACAAAGAGCTGAGTAGGCAGGAATCAGTCAGCAGGCTATAATCATGGAACTCAGCTCTGAGAAATCATGCTGCTCAGCTGGCAATAATCAAGCAGATGAGCAGGCAGGAATTATGCAGCACAGGTGGCAATTGTCAAGCAGATGACAGGCAGGAATCGTGCAGCTCAGCTGGCAATTGTCAAGCAGATGAGCAGACAGTAATCACGCAGCACAGCAGGCCCTGATCACGTGACTGAGCATGCACTGTTCACGTGGCTGATCACACACTGATCACGTGAATGATCATGCACTGATCACGTAATTGTCATGCACTGATCACGTGGCTATCATGCACTGATCACGTGGCTGATCATGCACTGATCACGTGACTGATCATGCACTGATCACGTAGCTATCATGCACTGATCACGTGGCTGATCATGCACTGATCACGGGACTGATCATGCACTGATCACAGCGCTATCATGCACTGACTACATGACTCCACATGCACTGATCACGTGATGATCATGCACTGATCACGTAACTGATCATGCACTGATCACGTGACTGATCATGCACTGATCACGTGGCTGATCATGCACTGATCACGTGGCTATCATGCACTGCTCACGTGGCTGATCATGCAATGATCACGTAGCTACCATGTACTGGTCACGTGACTGATCATGCACTGATCACGTAATTGATCATGCACTGATCACGTGGCTGATCATGCACTGGTCATGTGGCTGATCATGCACTGATCACGTGGCTATCATGCACTGATCACTGGCTGGTCATACTGATCACCTGCCTCGTCATGCAGTGATCACGTGGCTGATCAGGCAACGATCACGTAGCTACCAAGTACTGGTCACGTGACTGATCATGCACTGATCACGTAATTGATCATGCACTGATCACGTGGCTGATCATGCACTGATCACGTAATTGATCATGCACTTATCATTTGGCTGATCATGCACTGATCACGTGGCTGATCATACACTGATTACGTGAGTGATCATGCACTGATCACGTGACTGATCATGCACTGATCACGTGGCTACCATGCACTGATCACTTGGCTGGTCATACATTGATCACATGACTGATCATGCACTGCTCACGTGACTGATCATGTACAGATCACGTGAATAATCATGAAGTGATCACGTGGCTATCCTGCACTCATCACGTGGATAACATGCACTGATCACGTGGCTGATCACACATGTATCACGTGACTGATCATGCACTGATCACGTGGCTATCATGCACTGATCACGTGGCTATCATACACTGATCACTTGGCTGGACATACACTGATCACGTGACTGGTCATGCACTGATCACGTGGCTGATCATGCACTGATCACGTGACTGATCATGCACTGATCTCGTGTCTGATCATGCACTGATCACGTGGCTATCATGCACTGCTCACGTGGCTGATCATGATGATCACGCAGGTACCATGTACTGGTCACATGACTGATCATGCACTGATCACCTGGCTGATCATGCAGTGATCACGTGGCTGATCATGCACTGATACCGTGACTGAGCATGGACTGATCACATGACTATCAAGTAGTGATCACGTGACTTAATGGCTCTGATCATGTGACTGATCATGCGCTGATCATGTTTGCTATCATACACTGATCATGTGCCTCTGGAGGCAATAAACAAAGAGCTGAGTAGGCACGAATCATACAGTCAGCAGTCAATAATCATGGAACTCAGGTGTGAGGAATCATGCTGCTCAGCTGGCATAATCAAGCAGCTGAGCAGGCAGGAATTACGCAGCACAGCTGGCAATTGTCAAGCAGATGACAGGCAGGAATCGTGCAGCTCAGCTGGCAATTGTCCAACAGATGAGCAGACAGTAATCACGCAGCTCAGCAGGCCCTGATCACGTGACTGAGCATGCACTGTTCACGTGGCTGATCATACACTGATCACGTGATTGATCATGCACTGATCACTTGGATATCATGCACTGATCACGTGGCTGATCATACACTGTTCTCGTGTCTGACCATGCACTGATCACGTGTCTGGTCATACACTGCTCACGTAACTGATCATGCACTGATCACGTGGCTATCATGCACTGAATACGTGGCGGAACATGCACTGTTCACGTGGCTGATCACACACCTGTCACGTGACATATCATGCACTGATCACGTGGCACTCATGCACTGATCACGTGGCTGATCATACTCTGCTCACGTAACTCATCATGCACACATCATGTGGCTATCATGCACTGCTCACGTGGTTCGTCATGGAATGATCACGTAGCTACCATATACTGGTCACGTGACTGATCATGCACTGATCACGTAAATGATCATGCACTGTTCACGTGACTGATCATGTACTGGTCTCGTGACTGATCATGCACTGATCACGTAATTGATCCTGCACTGATCACCTGGCTCATCACGCACTGATCCGGTGGCTGATCACACACGTATCACGTGAATGATCATGTATAGATCACGTGACTAATCATGAAGTGATCACGTGGCTATCCTGCACTGATCACGTGGATATCATGCACTGATCACGTGGCTGATCACACACTGTTCACGTGTCTGACCATGCACTGCTCACGTGGCTGATCATACACTGTTCACGTAACTGATCATGCACTGATCACGTGGATATCATGCACTGATCACGTGGCTGAACATGCACTGTTCACGTGGCTTACCACACACCTGTCACGTGACTGATCATGCACTGATCACGTGGCTGAACATGCACTGTTCACGTGGCTTACCACCCGTCACGTGACTGATCATGCACTGATCACGTGGAACTCATGCACTGCTCACGTGGCTGATCATGCAATGATCACGCAGCTACCATGTACTGGTCACATGACTGATCATGCACTGATCACATAACTGATCATGCACTGATCACCTGGCTTATCATGCATTGATCATGTGACTGATCATGTGCTGATCATGTTTGGTATCACACACTGATCATGTGCCTCTGGAGGCAATGAACATAGAGCTGAGTAGGCAGGAATCTGTCAGCAGGCTATAATCATGGAACTCACCTCTGAGAAATCATGCTGCTCAGCTGGCAATAATCAAGTAGATGAGCAGGCAGGAATTATGCAGCACAGGTGGCAATTGTCAAGGAGATGACAGGCAGGAATCGTACATCTCAGCTGGCAATTGCCAAGCAGATGAGAAGACAGTAATCACGCAGCACAGCAGGCCCTGATCACGTGACTGAGCATGCACTGTTCACGTCGCTGATCACACACCTTTCACGTGAATGATCATGCACTGATCACGTAATTGTATGCACTGCTCACGTGGCTATCATGCACTGATGACCTGGCTGATCATGCACTGATCATGTGACTGATCATGCACTGATCATGTAGCTATCTTGCACTGATCACTTGGCTGATCATACACTCATCACGGGACTGATCGTGCCCTGATTACAGCGCTATCATGCATTGACTACATGACTCCACATGCACTGATTACGTGATGATCATGCACTCATCACGTGACTGACCATGCACTGATCACGTGACTGATTATGCACTGATCACGTGGCTGATCATGCACTGATCACGTGGCTATCATGCACTACTCACGTGGCTGATCATGCAATGATCACATAGCTACCATGTACTGGTGACGTGACTGATCATGCACTGATCATGTAATTGATCATGCACTGGTCATGTGGCTGATCATGCACTGGTCATGTGGCTGATCATGCACTGATCACGTGGCTATCATGCACTGATCACTTGGCTGGTCATACTGATCACCTGCCTCGTCATGCAGTGATCACGTGGCTGATCAGGCAATGATCACGTAGCTACCAAGTACTGGTCACGTGACTGATCATGCACTGATCACGTAATTGATCATGCACTGATCACGTGGCTGATCATGCACTGATCACGTAATTGATCATGCACTTATCATTTGGCTGATCATGCACTGATCACGTGGCTGATCATACACTGATTACGTGAGTGATCATGCACTGATCACGTGACTGATCATGCACTGATCACGTGGCTATCATGCACTGATCACTTGGCTGGTCATACATTGATCACATGACTGATCATGCACTGCTCACGTGACTGATCATGTACAGATCACGTGAATAATCATGAAGTGATCACGTGGCTATCCTGCACTCATCACGTGGATAACATGCACTGATCACGTGGCTGATCACACATGTATCACGTGACTGATCATGCACTGATCACGTGGCTATCATGCACTGATCACGTGGCTATCATACACTGATCACTTGGCTGGACATACACTGATCACGTGACTGGTCATGCACTGATCACGTGGCTGATCATGCACTGTCACGTGACTGATCATGCACTGATCTCGTGTCTGATCATGCACTGATCACGTGGCTATCATGCACTGCTCACGTGGCTGATCATGTGATGATCACGCAGGTACCATGTACTGGTCACATGACTGATCATGCACTGATCACCTGGCTGATCATGCAGTGATCACGTGGCTGATCATGCACTGATACCGTGACTGAGCATGGACTGATCACATGACTATCAAGTAGTGATCACGTGACTTAATGGCTCTGATCATGTGACTGATCATGCGCTGATCATGTTTGCTATCATACACTGATCATGTGCCTCTGAGGCAATAAACAAAGAGCTGAGTAGGCACGAATCATACAGTCAGCAGTCAATAATCATGGAACTCAGGTGTGAGGAATCATGCTCAGCTGGCAATAATCAAGCAGCTGAGCAGGCAGGAATACGCAGCACAGCTGGCAATTGTCAAGCAGATGACAGCAGGAATCGTGCAGCTCAGCTGGCAATTGTCCAACAGATGAGCAGACAGTAATCACGCAGCTCAGCAGGCCCTGATCACGTGACTGAGCATGCACTGTTCACGTGGCTGATCATACACTGATCACGTGATTGATCATGCACTGATCACTTGGATATCATGCACTGATCACGTGGCTGATCATACACTGTTCTCGTGTCTGACCATGCATGATCACGTGTCTGGTCATACACTGCTCACGTAACTGATCATGCACTGATCACGTGGCTATCATGCACTGAATACGTCGGAACATGCACTGTTCACGTGGCTGATCACACACCTGTCACGTGACATATCATGCACTGATCACGTGGCACTCATGCACTGATCACGTGGCTGATCATACTCTGCTCACGTAACTCATCATGCACACATCATGTGGCTATCATGCACTGCTCATGTGGTTCGTCATGGAATGATCACGTAGCTACCATATACTGGTCACGTGACTGATCATGCACAGATCACGTAAATGATCATGCACTGTTCACGTGACTGATCATGTACTGGTCTCGTGACTGATCATGCACTGATCACGTAATTGATCCTGCACTGATCACCTGGCTCATCACGCACTGATCCGGTGGCTGATCACACACGTATCACGTGAATGATCATGTATAGATCACGTGACTAATCATGAAGTGATCACGTGGCTATCCTGCACTGATCACGTGGATATCATGCACTGATCACGTGGCTGATCACACACGTATCACGTGACTGATCATGCACTGATCACGTGGCTATCATGCACTGATAACGTGGCTATCATGCACTGATATCATGCACTGGTCACGTGGCTTATCACACACGTATCACGTGACTGATCATGTGATGATCACGCAGGTACCATGTACTGGTCACATGACTGATCATGCACTGATCACGTGACTGATTATGCACTGATCACGTGGCTGATCATGCACTGATCACGTGGCTATCATGCACTGATCACTTGGCTGGTCATACTGATCACGTGCCTGTCATGCACTGATCACGTGGCTGATCATGCACTGATCACGTGACTGACATGCACTGATCATGTGGCTATCATGAACAGATCACATGGCTGATCATGAAATGATCACCTAGCTACCATATACTGGTCACGTGACTGATCATGCACTGATCACGTGTCTGATCATGCACTGCTCACATGACTGATCATGCACTGTTCATGAGACTCATCATGCACTGATCACGTGGATATCATGCACTGATCACGTGTTTGATCATACACTGTTCACGTGTCTGACCATGCACTGCTCACGTGGCTGATCATACACTGTTCACGTAACTGATCATGCACTGATCACGTGGATATCATGCACTGATCACGTGGCTGAACATGCACTGTTCACGTGGCTTACCACACACCTGTCACGTGACTGATCATGCACTGATCACGTGGCTGAACATGCACTGTTCACGTGGCTTACCACACACCGGTCACGTGACTGATCATGCACTGATCACGTGGAACTCATGCACTGCTCACGTGGCTGATCATGCAATGATCACGCAGCTACCATGTACTGGTCACATGACTGATCATGCACTGATCACATAACTGATCATGCACTGATCACCTGGCTTATCATGCATTGATCATGTGACTGATCATGTGCTGATCATGTTTGGTATCACACACTGATCATGTGCCTCTGGAGGCAATGAACATAGAGCTGAGTAGGCAGGAATCTGTCAGCAGGCTATAATCATGGAACTCACCTCTGAGAAATCATGCTGCTCAGCTGGCAATAATCAAGTAGATGAGCAGGCAGGAATTATGCAGCACAGGTGGCAATTGTCAAGAGATGACAGGCAGGAATCGTACATCTCAGCTGGCAATTGCCAAGCAGATGAGAAGACAGTAATCACGCAGCACAGCAGGCCCTGATCACGTGACTGAGCATGCACTGTTCACATCGCTGATCACACACCTTTCACGTGAATGATCATGCACTGATCACGTAATTGTATGCACTGCTCACGTGGCTATCATGCACTGATGACTGGCTGATCATGCACTGATCATGTGACTGATCATGCACTGATCATGTAGCTATCTTGCACTGATCACTGGCTGATCATACACTCATCACGGGACTGATCGTGCCCTGATTACAGCGCTATCATGCATTGACTACATGACTCACATGCACTGATCACGTGATGATCATGCACTCATCACGTGACTGACCATGCACTGATCACGTGACTGATTATGCACTGATCACGTGGCTGATCATGCACTGATCACGTGGCTATCATGCACTACTCACGTGGCTGATCATGCAATGATCACATAGCTACCATGTACTGGTGACGTGACTGATCATGCACTGTTCATGTAATTGATCATGCACTGGTCATGTGGCTGATCATGCACTGATCACGGGCTGATCATGCACTGATAACGTGGCTGATTATGCACTGATCACGTGGCTATCATGCACTGATCACTGGCTGGTCATACTGATCACCTGCCTCCGTCATGCAGTGATCACGTGGCTGATCAGGCAATGATCACGTAGCTACCAAGTACTGGTCACGTGACTGATCATGCACTGATCACGAATTGATCATGCACTGATCACGGCTGATCATGCACTGATCACGTAATTGATCATGCACTTATCATTTGGCTGATCATGCACTGATCACGTGGCTGATCATACACTGATACGTGAGTGATCATGCACTGATCACGTGACTGATCATGCACTGATCACGTGGCTATCATGCACTGATCACTTGGCTGGTCATACATTGATCACATGACTGATCATGCACTGCTCACGTGACTGATCATGTACAGATCACGTGAATAATCATGAAGTGATCACGTGGCTATCCTGCACTCATCACGTGGATAACATGCACTGATCACGTGGCTGATCACACATGTATCACGTGACTGATCATGCACTGATCACGTGGCTATCATGCACTGATCACGTGGCTATCATACACTGATCACTTGGCTGGACATACACTGATCACGTGACTGGTCATGCACTGATCACGGCTGATCATGCACTGATCACGGACTGATCATGCACTGATCTCGTGTCTGATCATGCACTGATCACGTGGCTATCATGCACTGCTCACGTGGCTGATCATGAGATCACGCAGGTACCATGTACTGGTCACATGACTGATCATGCACTGATCACCTGGCTGATCATGCAGTGATCACGTGGCTGATCATGCACTGATACCGTGACTGAGCATGGACTGATCACATGACTATCAAGTAGTGATCACGTGACTAATGGCGCTGATCATGTGACTGATCATGCGCTGATCATGTTTGCTATCATACACTGATCATGTGCCTCTGGAGGCAATAAACAAAGAGCTGAGTAGGCACGAATCATACAGTCAGCAGTCAATAATCATGGAACTCAGGTGTGAGGAATCATGCTGCTCAGCTGGCATAATCAAGCAGCTGAGCAGGCAGGAATTACGCTGCACAGCTGGCAATTGTCAAGCAGATGACAGGCAGGAATCGTGCAGCTCAGCTGGCAATTGTCCAACAGATGAGCAGACAGTAATCACGCAGCTCAGCAGGCCCTGATCACGTGACTGAGCATGCACTGTTCACGTGGCTGATCATACACTGATCACGTGATTGATCATGCACTGATCACTTGATATCATGCACTGATCACGTGGCTGATCATACACTGTTCTCGTGTCTGACCATGCACTGATCACGTGTCTGGTCATACACTGCTCACGTAACTGATCATGCACTGATCACGTGGCTATCATGCACTGAATACGTGGCGGAACATGCACTGTTCACGTGGCTGATCACACACCTGTCACGTGACATATCATGCACTGATCACGTGGCACTCATGCACTGATCACGTGGCTGATCATACTCTGCTCACGTAACTCATCATGCACACATCATGTGGCTATCATGCACTGCTCACGTGGTTCGTCATGGAATGATCACGTAGCTACCATATACTGGTCACGTGACTGATCATGCACAGATCACGTAAATGATCATGCACTGTTCACGTGACTGATCATGTACTGGTCTCGTGACTGATCATGCACTGATCACGAATTGATCCTGCACTGATCACCTGGCTCATCACGCACTGATCCGGTGGCTGATCACACACGTATCACGTGAATGATCATGTATAGATCACGTGACTAATCATGAAGTGATCACGTGGCTATCCTGCACTGATCACGTGGATATCATGCACTGATCACGTGGCTGATCACACACGTATCACGTGACTGATCATGCACTGATCACGTGGCTATCATGCACTGATAACGTGGCTATCATGCACTGATATCATGCACTGTCACGTGGCTTATCACACACGTATCACGTGACTGATCATGTGATGATCACGCAGGTACCATATACTGGTCACATGACTGATCATGCACTGATCACGTGACTGATTATGCACTGATCACGTGGCTGATCATGCACTGATCACGTGGCTATCATGCACTGATCACTTGGCTGATCATACTGATCACGTGCCTCGTCATGCACTGATCACGTGGCTGATCATGCACTGATCACGTGGCTATCATGCACTGATCACTTGGCTGGTCCTACTGATCACGTGCCTCCTCATGCACTGATCACGTGGCTGATCATGCACTGATCACGTGGCTATCATGCAGTGATCACGTGGCTATCATGAACAGATCACATGGCTGATCATGAAATGATCACCTAGCTACCATATACTGGTCACGTGACTGATCATGCACTGATCACGTGTCTGATCATGCACTGCTCACGTGACTGATCATGCACTGTTCACGAGACTCATCATGCACTGATCACGTGGATATCATGCACTGATCACGTGTTTGATCATACACTGTTCACGTGTCTGACCATGCACTGCTCACGTGGCTGATGATACACTGTTCACGTAACTGATCATGCACTGATCACGTGGATATCATGCACTGATCACGTGGCTGAACATGCACTGTTCACGGGCTTACCACACACCTGTCACGTGACTGATCATGCACTGATCACGTGGCTGAACATGCACTGTTCACGTGGCTTACCACACACCGGTCACGTGACTAATCATGCACTGATCACGTGGAACTCATGCACTGCTCACGTGGCTGATCATGCAATGATCACGCAGCTACCATGTACTGGTCACATGACTGATCATGCACTGATCACATAACTGATCATGCACTGATCACCTGGCTTATCATGCATTGATCATGTGACTGATCATGTGCTGATCATGTTTGGTATCACACACTGATCATGTGCCTCTGGAGGCAATGAACATAGAGCTGAGTAGGCAGGAATCTGTCAGCAGGCTATAATCATGGAACTCACCTCTGAGAAATCATGCTGCTCAGCTGGCAATAATCAAGTAGATGAGCAGGCAGGAATTATGCAGCACAGGTGGCAATTGTCAAGGAGATGACAGGCAGGAATCGTACATCTCAGCTGGCAATTGCCAAGCAGATGAGAAGACAGTAATCACGCAGCACAGCAGGCCCTGATCACGTGACTGAGCATGCACTGTTCACGTCGCTGATCACACACCTTTCACGTGAATGATCATGCACTGATCACGTAATTGTATGCACTGCTCACGTGGCTATCATGCACTGATGACCTGGCTGATCATGCACTGATCATGTGACTGATCATGCACTGATCATGTAGCTATCTTGCACTGATCACTTGGCTGATCATACACTCATCACGGGACTGATCGTGCCCTGATTACAGCGCTATCATGCATTGACTACATGACTCCACATGCACTGATCACCTGATGATCATGCACTCATCATGTGACTGACCATGCACTGATCACGTGACTGATTATGCACTGATCACGTGGCTGATCATGCACTGATCACGTGGCTATCATGCACTACTCACGTGGCTGATCATGCAATGATCACATAGCTACCATGTACTGGTGACGTGACTGATCATGCACTGATCATGTAATTGATCATGCACTGGTCATGTGGCTGATCATGCACTGGTCATGTGGCTGATCATGCACTGATCACGTGGCTATCATGCACTGATCACTTGGCTGGTCATACTGATCACCTGCCTCGTCATGCAGTGATCACGTGGCTGATCAGGCAATGATCACGTAGCTACCAAGTACTGGTCACGTGACTGATCATGCACTGATCACGTAATTGATCATGCACTGATCACGTGGCTGATCATGCACTGATCACGTAATTGATCATGCACTTATCATTTGGCTGATCATGCACTGATCACGTGGCTGATCATGCTGATTAGTGGTGATCATGCACTGATCACGTGACTGATCATGCACTGATCACGTGGCTATCATGCACTGATCACTTGGCTGGTCATACATTGATCACATGACTGATCATGCACTGCTCACGTGACTGATCATGTACAGATCACGTGAATAATCATGAAGTGATCACGTGGCTATCCTGCACTCATCACGTGATAACATGCACTGATCACGTGGCTGATCACACATGTATCACGGACTGATCATGCACTGATCACGTGGCTATCATGCACTGATCACGTGGCTATCATACACTGATCACTTGGCTGGACATACACTGATCACGTGACTGGTCATGCACTGATCACGTGGCTGATCATGCACTGATCACGTGACTGATCATGCACTGATCTCGTGTCTGATCATGCACTGATCACGTGCTATCATGCACTGCTCACGTGGCTGATCATGTGATGATCACGCAGGTACCATGTACTGGTCACATGACTGATCATGCACTGATCACCTGGCTGATCATGCAGTGATCACGTGGCTGATCATGCACTGATACCGTGACTGAGCATGGACTGATCATGACTATCAAGTAGTGATCACGTGACTTAATGGCTCTGATCATGTGACTGATCATGCGCTGATCATGTTTGCTATCATACACTGATCATGTGCCTCTGGAGGCAATAAACAAAGAGCTGAGTAGGCACGAATCATACAGTCAGCAGTCAATAATCATGGAACTCAGGTGTGAGGAATCATGCTGCTCAGCTGGCAATAATCAAGCAGCTGAGCAGGCAGGAATTACGCAGCACAGCTGGCAATTGTCAAGCAGATGACAGGCAGGAATCTGCAGCTCAGCTGGCAATTGTCCAACAGATGAGCAGACAGTAATCACGCAGCTCAGCAGGCCCTGATCACGTGACTGAGCATGCACTGTTCACGTGGCTGATCATACACTGATCACGTGATTGATCA
The DNA here is from genome assembly GCF_032452875.1 of Bos javanicus. Lineage (NCBI taxonomy): Eukaryota > Metazoa > Chordata > Mammalia > Artiodactyla > Bovidae > Bos > Bos javanicus. The sequence continues at coordinate 206,867 of NW_026893814.1, forward strand.
TGCACTGATCACTTGATATCATGCACTGATCACGTGGCTGATCATACACTGTTCTCGTGTCTGACCATGCACTGATCACGTGTCTGGTCATACACTGCTCACGTAACTGATCATGCACTGATCACGTGGCTATCATGCACTGAATACGTGGCGGAACATGCACTGTTCACGTGGCTGATCACACACCTGTCACGTGACATATCATGCACTGATCACGTGGCACTCATGCACTGATCACGTGGCTGATCATACTCTGCTCACGTAACTCATCATGCACACATCATGTGGCTATCATGCACTGCTCACGTGGTTCGTCATGGAATGATCACGTAGCTACCATATACTGGTCACGTGACTGATCATGCACAGATCACGTAAATGATCATGCACTGTTCACGTGACTGATCATGTACTGGTCTCGTGACTGATCATGCACTGATCACGAATTGATCCTGCACTGATCACCTGGCTCATCACGCACTGATCCGGTGGCTGATCACACACGTATCACGTGAATGATCATGTATAGATCACGTGACTAATCATGAAGTGATCACGTGGCTATCCTGCACTGATCACGTGGATATCATGCACTGATCACGTGGCTGATCACACACGTATCACGTGACTGATCATGCACTGATCACGTGGCTATCATGCACTGATAACGTGGCTATCATGCACTGATATCATGCACTGGTCACGTGGCTATCACACACGTATCACGTGACTGATCATGTGATGATCACGCAGGTACCATGTACTGGTCACATGACTGATCATGCACTGATCACGTGACTGATTATGCACTGATCACGTGGCTGATCATGCACTGATCACGTGGCTATCATGCACTGATCACTTGGCTGGTCATACTGATCACGTGCCTCGTCATGCACTGATCACGTGGCTGATCATGCACTGATCACGTGACTGATCATGCACTGATCATGTGGCTATCATGAACAGATCACATGGCTGATCATGAAATGATCACCTAGCTACCATATACTGGTCACGTGACTGATCATGCACTGATGACGTAATTGATCATGCACTGATCATGTGGCTGATCATGCACTGATCACTTTCTGATCATGCACTGATCACGTGGCTATCATGCACTGATCATGTGGCTGATCATACACTGATCATCTGCCTGGTCATGCACAGATCAAGTGATTAATCATGAACTGATCACGAATCAATCATTCACTGATCACTTGGCTGATCATGCACTGATCACGTGGCTATCATGCAATGATCACGTGGCTATCATGCACTGATCACGTGGCTGATCATGCACTGATACCGTGACTGAGTATGGACTGATCACATGACTATCATGTAGTGATCACGTGACTTAATGGCGCTGACCATGTGACTGATCATGCGCTGAGCATGTTTGCTATCATACACTGATCATGTGCCTCTGGAGGCAATAAACAAAGAGCTGAGTAGGCATGAATGAAACAGTCAGCAGGCAATAATCATGGAACTCAGCTGTGAGGAATCATGCTGCTCAGGTGGCAATAATCAAGCAGCTGAGCAGGCAGGAATTACGCAGCACAGCTGGCAATTTTCAAGCAGATGACAGGCAGGAATCATGCAGCTCAGCTGGCAATTGTCAAACAGATGAGCAGACAGGAATCACGCAGCTCAGCAGGCCCTGATCACGTGACTGAGCATGCACTGTTCACCTGGCTGATCATACACTGATCACGTGATTGATCAAGCATTGATCACTTGGATATCATGCACTGATCACGTGTCTGACCATGCACTGATCACGTGGCTGATCATACACTGCTCACGTAACTGATCATGCACTGATCATGTAATTGATCATGCACTGATCACGTGGCTGATCATGCACTGAACACGTGACTGATCATGCACTGATCACGTGACTGATCATGCACTGATCACGTGGCTATCATGCACTGCTCGCGTGGCTGATCATGCAGTGATCACGCAGCTACCATGTACTGGTCACATGACTCCACATGCACTGATCACGTGGATGATCATGCACTGATCACGTGACTGACCATGCACTGATCACGTGACTGATTATGCACTGATCACGTGGCTGATCATTCACTGATCAGGTGGCTATCATGCACTGATCACGTGGCTGATCATGCACTGATCACGTAATTCATCATGCACTGGTCATGTGGCTGATCATGCACTGACCACGAGACTGAAAATGCACTGATCACGTCTAATCATGCACTGATCACGTGACTGCCCATGCACTGATCACGTTGATGATCATACACTAATCATGTGACAGATCATGCACTGATAACGTGGCTGATCATGCACTGATACCTTGACTGAGCATGGACTGATCACATGACTATCATGTAGTGATCACGTGACTTAATGGCGCTGATCATGTGACTGATCATGCGCTGATCATGTTTGCTATCATACACTGATCATGTGCCTCTGGAGGCAATAAACAAAGAGCTGAGTAGGCACGAATCAAACAGTCAGCAGGCAATAATCATGGAACTCAGCTGTGAGGAATCATGCTGCTCAGCTGGCAATAATCAAGCAGCTGAGCAGGCAGGAATTACGCAGCACAGCTGGCAATTGTCAAGCAGATGAAAGGCAGGAATCGTGCAGCTCAGCTGGCAATTGTCAAGCAGATGAGCAGACAGTAATCACGCAGCTCAGCAGGCCCTGATCACGTGACTGAGCATGCACTGTTCACGTGGTTGATCATACACTGATCACGTGATTGATCATGCACTGATCACTTGGATATCATGCACTGATCACGTGGCTGATCATACACTGTTCACGTGTCTGACCATGCACTGATCACGTGGCTGATCATACAATGCTCACGTAACTGATCATGCATTGATCACGTGACTGATCATGCACTGATCACGTGACTGACCATGCACTGATCACGTGACTGATCATGCACTGATGAGTTGGCAATCATGCACTGATTACTTGGCTGATCATACACTGATCACGTGACTGATAATGCACTGATCATCTGGCTATCGTGCACTCATTACCTGGCTATCGTGCACTGATCACGTGGTTGATCATACACTGATCACGAGACTGATCTTGCACTGATCACGTCTGTATCATGCACTGATCACCTGACTGCCCATGCACTGATCACGTGGATAAACATACACTGATCATGTCACAGATCATGCAGTGATTACGCGGCTATCATGCACTGATCACGTGGCTGATCATACACTGTTCACGTGTCTGACCATGCACTGATCACGTGGCTGATCATACACTGCTCACGTAACTGATCATGCACTGATCACGTGGCTATCATGCACTGATCACGTGACTGATCATGCACTGATCAAGTGACCTATCATGCACTGATCACGTGACTGATCATGCACTGATGAGTTGGCAATCATACACTGATTACTTGGCTGATCATACACTGATCACGTGATTGATAATGCACTGATCATCTGGCTATCGTGCACTCATTACCTGGCTATCGTGCACTGATCACGTGGTTGATCATACACTGATCACGAGACTGATCTTGCACTGATCACGTCTGTATCATGCACTGATCACCTGACTGCCCATGCACTGATCACGTGGATAAACATACACTGATCATGTCACAGATCATGCAGTGATCACGCGGCTATCATGCACTGCTCACGTGGCTGATCATGCAAAGATCACGTAGCTACCATGTACTGGTCACGTGAGTGATCATGCACTGATCACGTAATTGATCATACACTGATCAGGTGACTTATCATGCACAGTTCACGAGACTGATCATGCACTGATCACGTGGATATCATGCACTGATCACGTGGCTGAACATGCACTGTTCACGTGGCTTATCACACACCTGTCACGTGAGTGATCATGCACTGATCACGTGGCACTCATTCACTGATCACGTGGCTGATCATATTCTGCTCACGTAACTGATCATGCACACATCAGGTGGCTATCATGCACTTCTCACCTGGCTGGTCATGCAATGTTCACGCAGCTACCATATACTGGTCACGTGACTGATCATTCACAGATCACGTAAATGATCATGCACTGTTCACGTGACTGATCATGTACTGGTCACGTGACTGATCACGCACTGATCACGTGGCTATCATGCACTGCTCACGTGGCTGATCTTGCAATGATCACGTAGCAAACATGTACTGGTCACGTGACTGATCATGCACTGATCACGTAATTAATCCTGCACTGATCACCTGACTCATCATGCACTGATCACGGGGCTGATCACACACGTATCACGTGACTGATCATGCACTGATAAAGTGGCTATCATGCACTGATCACGTGGCTATCATGCACTGATCACGTGGCTGATCATGCAATGATCACGTAGCTACCATGTACTGGTCACGTGACTGATCTTGCACTGATCACGTATTGATCATGCACTGACCACGTGGCTGATCAAGCACTGATCACGTGGCTATCATGCACTGCTAACGTGGCTGATCATGAAATGATCACGCAGCTACCATGTACTGCTCACGTATGTGATCATGCACTGATCATGTGGCTGATCATGCCCTGATCACGTGACTGATCATACACTGATCACGTGGCTATCATGCACTGATCACTTGGCTGGTCATACACTGATCACGCAGCTACCATGTACTGGTCACGTGACTGATCATGCACTGATGACGTAATTGATCATGCACTGATCATGTGGCTGATCATGCACTGATCATGTAGCTATCTTGCACTGATCACTTGGCTGATCATACACTCATCACGGGACTGATCGTGCCCTGATTACAGCGCTATCATGCATTGACTACATGACTCCACATGCACTGATCACGTGATGATCATGCACTCATCACGTGACTGACCATGCACTGATCACGTGACTGATTATGCACTGATCACGTGGCTGATCATGCACTGATCACGTGGCTATCATGCACTACTCACGTGGCTGATCATGCAATGATCACATAGCTACCATGTACTGGTGACGTGACTGATCATGCACTGATCATGTAATTGATCATGCACTGGTCATGTGGCTGATCATGCACTGATCACGTGGCTGATCATGCACTGATAACGTGGCTGATTATGCACTGATCACGTGGCTATCATGCACTGATCACTTGGCTGGTCATACTGATCACCTGCCTCGTCATGCACTGATCACGTGGCTGATCAGGCAATGATCACGTAGCTACCAAGTACTGGTCACGTGACTGATCATGCACTGATCACGTAATTGATCATGCACTGATCACGTGGCTGATCATGCAGTGATCACGTAATTGATCATGCACTTATCATTTGGCTGATCATGCACTGATCACGTGGCTGATCATACACTGATTACGTGAGTGATCATGCACTGATCACGTGACTGATCATGCACTGATCACGTGGCTATCATGCACTGATCACTTGGCTGGTCATACATTGATCACATGACTGATCATGCACTGCTCACGTGACTGATCATGTACAGATCACGTGAATAATCATGAAGTGATCACGTGGCTATCCTGCACTCATCACGTGGATAACATGCACTGATCACGTGGCTGATCACACATGTATCACGTGACTGATCATGCACTGATCACGTGGCTATCATGCACTGATCACGTGGCTATCATACACTGATCACTTGGCTGGACATACACTGATCACGTGACTGGTCATGCACTGATCACGTGGCTGATCATGCACTGATCACGTGACTGATCATGCACTGATCTCGTGTCTGATCATGCACTGATCACGTGGCTATCATGCACTGCTCACGTGGCTGATCATGATGATCACGCAGGTACCATGTACTGGTCACATGACTGATCATGCACTGATCACCTGGCTGATCATGCAGTGATCACGTGGCTGATCATGCACTGATACCGTGACTGAGCATGGACTGATCACATGACTATCAAGTAGTGATCACGTGACTTAATGGCTCTGATCATGTGACTGATCATGCGCGATCATGTTTGCTATCATACACTGATCATGTGCCTCTGAGGCAATAAACAAAGAGCTGAGTAGGCACGAATCATACAGTCAGCAGTCAATAATCATGGAACTCAGGTGTGAGGAATCATGCTGCTCAGCTGGCAATAATCAAGCAGCTGAGCAGGCAGGAATTACGAGCACAGCTGGCAATTGTCAAGCAGATGACAGGCAGGAATCGCAGCTCAGCTGGCAATTGTCCAACAGATGAGCAGACAGTAATCACGCAGCTCAGCAGGCCCTGATCACGTGACTGAGCATGCACTGTTCACGTGGCTGATCATACACTGATCACGTGATTGATCATGCACTGATCACTTGGATATCATGCACTGATCACGTGGCTGATCATACACTGTTCTCGTGTCTGACCATGCACTGATCACGTGTCTGGTCATACACTGCTCACGTAACTGATCATGCACTGATCACGTGGCTATCATGCACTGAATACGTGGCGGAACATGCACTGTTCACGTGGCTGATCACACACCTGTCACGTGACATATCATGCACTGATCACGTGGCACTCATGCACTGATCACGTGGCTGATCATACTCTGCTCACGTAACTCATCATGCACACATCATGTGGCTATCATGCACTGCTCACGTGGTTCGTCATGGAATGATCACGTAGCTACCATATACTGGTCACGTGACTGATCATGCACAGATCACGTAAATGATCATGCACTGTTCACGTGACTGATCATGTACTGGTCTCGTGACTGATCATGCACTGATCACGTAATTGATCCTGCACTGATCACCTGGCTCATCACGCACTGATCCGGTGGCTGATCACACACGTATCACGTGAATGATCATGTATAGATCACGTGACTAATCATGAAGTGATCACGTGGCTATCCTGCACTGATCACGTGGATATCATGCACTGATCACGTGGCTGATCACACACGTATCACGTGACTGATCATGCACTGATCACGTGGCTATCATGCACTGATAACGTGGCTATCATGCACTGATATCATGCACTGGTCACGTGGCTTATCACACACGTATCACGTGACTGATCATGTGATGATCACGCAGGTACCATGTACTGGTCACATGACTGATCATGCACTGATCACGTGACTGATTATGCACTGATCACGTAGCTGATCATGCACTGATCACGTGGCTATCATGCACTGATCACTTGGCTGGTCATACTGATCACGTGCCTCGTCATGCACTGATCACGTGGCTGATCATGCACTGATCACGTGACTGATCATGCACTGATCATGTGGCTATCATGAACAGATCACATGGCTGATCATGAAATGATCACCTAGCTACCATATACTGGTCACGTGACTGATCATGCACTGATCACGTGTCTGATCATGCACTGCTCACGTGACTGATCATGCACTGTTCACGAGACTCATCATGCACTGATCACGTGGATATCATGCACTGATCACGTGTTTGATCATACACTGTTCACGTGTCTGACCATGCACTGCTCACGTGGCTGATCATACACTGTTCACGTAACTGATCATGCACTGATCACGTGGATATCATGCACTGATCACGTGGCTGAACATGCACTGTTCACGTGGCTTACCACACACCTGTCACGTGACTGATCATGCACTGATCACGTGGCTGAACATGCACTGTTCACGTGGCTTACCACACACCGGTCACGTGACTGATCATGCACTGATCACGTGGAACTCATGCACTGCTCACGTGGCTGATCATGCAATGATCACGCAGCTACCATGTACTGGTCACATGACTGATCATGCACTGATCACATAACTGATCATGCACTGATCACCTGGCTTATCATGCATTGATCATGTGACTGATCATGTGCTGATCATGTTTGGTATCACACACTGATCATGTGCCTCTGGAGGCAATGAACATAGAGCTGAGTAGGCAGGAATCTGTCAGCAGGCTATAATCATGGAACTCACCTCTGAGAAATCATGCTGCTCAGCTGGCAATAATCAAGTAGATGAGCAGGCAGGAATTATGCAGCACAGGTGGCAATTGTCAAGGAGATGACAGGCAGGAATCGTACATCTCAGCTGGCAATTGCCAAGCAGATGAGAAGACAGTAATCACGCAGCACAGCAGGCCCTGATCACGTGACTGAGCATGCACTGTTCACGTCGCTGATCACACACCTTTCACGTGAATGATCATGCACTGATCACGTAATTGTATGCACTGCTCACGTGGCTATCATGCACTGATGACCTGGCTGATCATGCACTGATCATGTGACTGATCATGCACTGATCATGTAGCTATCTTGCACTGATCACTTGGCTGATCATACACTCATCACGGGACTGATCGTGCCCTGATTACAGCGCTATCATGCATTGACTACATGACTCCACATGCACTGATTACGTGATGATCATGCACTCATCACGTGACTGACCATGCACTGATCACGTGACTGATTATGCACTGATCACGTGGCTGATCATGCACTGATCACGTGGCTATCATGCACTACTCACGTGGCTGATCATGCAATGATCACATAGCTACCATGTACTGGTGACGTGACTGATCATGCACTGATCATGTAATTGATCATGCACTGGTCATGTGGCTGATCATGCACTGATCACGTGGCTGATCATGCACTGATAACGTGGCTGATTATGCACTGATCACGTGGCTATCATGCACTGATCACTTGGCTGGTCATACTGATCACCTGCCTCGTCATGCACTGATCACGTGGCTGATCAGGCAATGATCACGTAGCTACCAAGTACTGGTCACGTGACTGATCATGCACTGATCACGTAATTGATCATGCACTGATCACGTGGCTGATCATGCAGTGATCACGTAATTGATCATGCACTTATCATTTGGCTGATCATGCACTGATCACGTGGCTGATCATACACTGATTACGTGAGTGATCATGCACTGATCACGTGACTGATCATGCACTGATCACGTGGCTATCATGCACTGATCACTTGGCTGGTCATACATTGATCACATGACTGATCATGCACTGCTCACGTGACTGATCATGTACAGATCACGTGAATAATCATGAAGTGATCACGTGGCTATCCTGCACTCATCACGTGGATAACATGCACTGATCACGTGGCTGATCACACATGTATCACGTGACTGATCATGCACTGATCACGTGGCTATCATGCACTGATCACGTGGCTATCATACACTGATCACTTGGCTGGACATACACTGATCACGTGACTGGTCATGCACTGATCACGTGGCTGATCATGCACTGATCACGTGACTGATCATGCACTGATCTCGTGTCTGATCATGCACTGATCACGTGGCTATCATGCACTGCTCACGTGGCTGATCATGTGATGATCACGCAGGTACCATGTACTGGTCACATGACTGATCATGCACTGATCACCTGGCTGATCATGCAGTGATCACGTGGCTGATCATGCACTGATACCGTGACTGAGCATGGACTGATCACATGACTATCAAGTAGTGATCACGTGACTTAATGGCTCTGATCATGTGACTGATCATGCGCTGATCATGTTTGCTATCATACACTGATCATGTGCCTCTGGAGGCAATAAACAAAGAGCTGAGTAGGCACGAATCATACAGTCAGCAGTCAATAATCATGGAACTCAGGTGTGAGGAATCATGCTGCTCAGCTGGCAATAATCAAGCAGCTGAGCAGGCAGGAATTACGCAGCACAGCTGGCAATTGTCAAGCAGATGACAGGCAGGAATCGTGCAGCTCAGCTGGCAATTGTCCAACAGATGAGCAGACAGTAATCACGCAGCTCAGCAGGCCCTGATCACGTGACTGAGCATGCACTGTTCACGTGGCTGATCATACACTGATCACGTGATTGATCATGCACTGATCACTTGGATATCATGCACTGATCACGTGGCTGATCATACACTGTTCTCGTGTCTGACCATGCACTGATCACGTGTCTGGTCATACACTGCTCACGTAACTGATCATGCACTGATCACGTGGCTATCATGCACTGAATACGTGGCGGAACATGCACTGTTCACGTGGCTGATCACACACCTGTCACGTGACATATCATGCACTGATCACGTGGCACTCATGCACTGATCACGTGGCTGATCATACTCTGCTCACGTAACTCATCATGCACACATCATGTGGCTATCATGCACTGCTCACGTGGTTCGTCATGGAATGATCACGTAGCTACCATATACTGGTCACGTGACTGATCATGCACAGATCACGTAAATGATCATGCACTGTTCACGTGACTGATCATGTACTGGTCTCGTGACTGATCATGCACTGATCACGTAATTGATCCTGCACTGATCACCTGGCTCATCACGCACTGATCCGGTGGCTGATCACACACGTATCACGTGAATGATCATGTATAGATCACGTGACTAATCATGAAGTGATCACGTGGCTATCCTGCACTGATCACGTGGATATCATGCACTGATCACGTGGCTGATCACACACGTATCACGTGACTGATCATGCACTGATCACGTGGCTATCATGCACTGATAACGTGGCTATCATGCACTGATATCATGCACTGGTCACGTGGCTTATCACACACGTATCACGTGACTGATCATGTGATGATCACGCAGGTACCATGTACTGGTCACATGACTGATCATGCACTGATCACGTGACTGATTATGCACTGATCACGTAGCTGATCATGCACTGATCACGTGGCTATCATGCACTGATCACTTGGCTGGTCATACTGATCACGTGCCTCGTCATGCACTGATCACGTGGCTGATCATGCACTGATCACGTGACTGATCATGCACTGATCATGTGGCTATCATGAACAGATCACATGGCTGATCATGAAATGATCACCTAGCTACCATATACTGGTCACGTGACTGATCATGCACTGATCACGTGTCTGATCATGCACTGCTCACGTGACTGATCATGCACTGTTCACGAGACTCATCATGCACTGATCACGTGGATATCATGCACTGATCACGTGTTTGATCATACACTGTTCACGTGTCTGACCATGCACTGCTCACGTGGCTGATGATACACTGTTCACGTAACTGATCATGCACTGATCACGTGGATATCATGCACTGATCACGTGGCTGAACATGCACTGTTCACGTGGCTTACCACACACCTGTCACGTGACTGATCATGCACTGATCACGTGGCTGAACATGCACTGTTCACGTGGCTTACCACACACCGGTCACGTGACTGATCATGCACTGATCACGTGGAACTCATGCACTGCTCACGTGGCTGATCATGCAATGATCACGCAGCTACCATGTACTGGTCACATGACTGATCATGCACTGATCACATAACTGATCATGCACTGATCACCTGGCTTATCATGCATTGATCATGTGACTGATCATGTGCTGATCATGTTTGGTATCACACACTGATCATGTGCCTCTGGAGGCAATGAACATAGAGCTGAGTAGGCAGGAATCTGTCAGCAGGCTATAATCATGGAACTCACCTCTGAGAAATCATGCTGCTCAGCTGGCAATAATCAAGTAGATGAGCAGGCAGGAATTATGCAGCACAGGTGGCAATTGTCAAGGAGATGACAGGCAGGAATCGTACATCTCAGCTGGCAATTGCCAAGCAGATGAGAAGACAGTAATCACGCAGCACAGCAGGCCCTGATCACGTGACTGAGCATGCACTGTTCACGTCGCTGATCACACACCTTTCACGTGAATGATCATGCACTGATCACGTAATTGTATGCACTGCTCACGTGGCTATCATGCACTGATGACCTGGCTGATCATGCACTGATCATGTGACTGATCATGCACTGATCATGTAGCTATCTTGCACTGATCACTTGGCTGATCATACACTCATCACGGGACTGATCGTGCCCTGATTACAGCGCTATCATGCATTGACTACATGACTCCACATGCACTGATTACGTGATGATCATGCACTCATCACGTGACTGACCATGCACTGATCACGTGACTGATTATGCACTGATCACGTGGCTGATCATGCACTGATCACGTGGCTATCATGCACTACTCACGTGGCTGATCATGCAATGATCACATAGCTACCATGTACTGGTGACGTGACTGATCATGCACTGATCATGTAATTGATCATGCACTGGTCATGTGGCTGATCATGCACTGGTCATGTGGCTGATCATGCACTGATCACGTGGCTATCATGCACTGATCACTTGGCTGGTCATACTGATCACCTGCCTCGTCATGCAGTGATCACGTGGCTGATCAGGCAATGATCACGTAGCTACCAAGTACTGGTCACGTGACTGATCATGCACTGATCACGTAATTGATCATGCACTGATCACGTGGCTGATCATGCACTGATCACGTAATTGATCATGCACTTATCATTTGGCTGATCATGCACTGATCACGTGGCTGATCATACACTGATTACGTGAGTGATCATGCACTGATCACGTGACTGATCATGCACTGATCACGTGGCTATCATGCACTGATCACTTGGCTGGTCATACATTGATCACATGACTGATCATGCACTGCTCACGTGACTGATCATGTACAGATCACGTGAATAATCATGAAGTGATCACGTGGCTATCCTGCACTCATCACGTGGATAACATGCACTGATCACGTGGCTGATCACACATGTATCACGTGACTGATCATGCACTGATCACGTGGCTATCATGCACTGATCACGTGGCTATCATACACTGATCACTTGGCTGGACATACACTGATCACGTGACTGGTCATGCACTGATCACGTGGCTGATCATGCACTGATCACGTGACTGATCATGCACTGATCTCGTGTCTGATCATGCACTGATCACGTGGCTATCATGCACTGCTCACGTGGCTGATCATGTGATGATCACGCAGGTACCATGTACTGGTCACATGACTGATCATGCACTGATCACCTGGCTGATCATGCAGTGATCACGTGGCTGATCATGCACTGATACCGTGACTGAGCATGGACTGATCACATGACTATCAAGTAGTGATCACGTGACTTAATGGCTCTGATCATGTGACTGATCATGCGCTGATCATGTTTGCTATCATACACTGATCATGTGCCTCTGGAGGCAATAAACAAAGAGCTGAGTAGGCACGAATCATACAGTCAGCAGTCAATAATCATGGAACTCAGGTGTGAGGAATCATGCTGCTCAGCTGGCAATAATCAAGCAGCTGAGCAGGCAGGAATTACGCAGCACAGCTGGCAATTGTCAAGCAGATGACAGGCAGGAATCGTGCAGCTCAGCTGGCAATTGTCCAACAGATGAGCAGACAGTAATCACGCAGCTCAGCAGGCCCTGATCACGTGACTGAGCATGCACTGTTCACGTGGCTGATCATACACTGATCACGTGATTGATCATGCACTGATCACTTGGATATCATGCACTGATCACGTGGCTGATCATACACTGTTCTCGTGTCTGACCATGCACTGATCACGTGTCTGGTCATACACTGCTCACGTAACTGATCATGCACTGATCACGTGGCTATCATGCACTGAATACGTGGCGGAACATGCACTGTTCACGTGGCTGATCACACACCTGTCACGTGACATATCATGCACTGATCACGTGGCACTCATGCACTGATCACGTGGCTGATCATACTCTGCTCACGTAACTCATCATGCACACATCATGTGGCTATCATGCACTGCTCACGTGGTTCGTCATGGAATGATCACGTAGCTACCATATACTGGTCACGTGACTGATCATGCACAGATCACGTAAATGATCATGCACTGTTCACGTGACTGATCATGTACTGGTCTCGTGACTGATCATGCACTGATCACGTAATTGATCCTGCACTGATCACCTGGCTCATCACGCACTGATCCGGTGGCTGATCACACACGTATCACGTGAATGATCATGTATAGATCACGTGACTAATCATGAAGTGATCACGTGGCTATCCTGCACTGATCACGTGGATATCATGCACTGATCACGTGGCTGATCACACACGTATCACGTGACTGATCATGCACTGATCACGTGGCTATCATGCACTGATAACGTGGCTATCATGCACTGATATCATGCACTGGTCACGTGGCTTATCACACACGTATCACGTGACTGATCATGTGATGATCACGCAGGTACCATGTACTGGTCACATGACTGATCATGCACTGATCACGTGACTGATTATGCACTGATCACGTGGCTGATCATGCACTGATCACGTGGCTATCATGCACTGATCACTTGGCTGGTCATACTGATCACGTGCCTCGTCATGCACTGATCACGTGGCTGATCATGCACTGATCACGTGACTGATCATGCACTGATCATGTGGCTATCATGAACAGATCACATGGCTGATCATGAAATGATCACCTAGCTACCATATACTGGTCACGTGACTGATCATGCACTGATCACGTGTCTGATCATGCACTGCTCACATGACTGATCATGCACTGTTCATGAGACTCATCATGCACTGATCACGTGGATATCATGCACTGATCACGTGTTTGATCATACACTGTTCACGTGTCTGACCATGCACTGCTCACGTGGCTGATCATACACTGTTCACGTAACTGATCATGCACTGATCACGTGGATATCATGCACTGATCACGTGGCTGAACATGCACTGTTCACGTGGCTTACCACACACCTGTCACGTGACTGATCATGCACTGATCACGTGGCTGAACATGCACTGTTCACGTGGCTTACCACACACCGGTCACGTGACTGATCATGCACTGATCACGTGGAACTCATGCACTGCTCACGTGGCTGATCATGCAATGATCACACAGCTACCATGTACTGGTCACATGACTGATCATGCACTGATCACATAACTGATCATGCACTGATCACCTGGCTTATCATGCATTGATCATGTGACTGATCATGTGCTGATCATGTTTGGTATCACACACTGATCATGTGCCTCTGGAGGCAATGAACATAGAGCTGAGTAGGCAGGAATCTGTCAGCAGGCTATAATCATGGAACTCACCTCTGAGAAATCATGCTGCTCAGCTGGCAATAATCAAGTAGATGAGCAGGCAGGAATTATGCAGCACAGGTGGCAATTGTCAAGGAGATGACAGGCAGGAATCGTACATCTCAGCTGGCAATTGCCAAGCAGATGAGAAGACAGTAATCACGCAGCACAGCAGGCCCTGATCACGTGACTGAGCATGCACTGTTCACATCGCTGATCACACACCTTTCACGTGAATGATCATGCACTGATCACGTAATTGTATGCACTGCTCACGTGGCTATCATGCACTGATGACCTGGCTGATCATGCACTGATCATGTGACTGATCATGCACTGATCATGTAGCTATCTTGCACTGATCACTTGGCTGATCATACACTCATCACGGGACTGATCGTGCCCTGATTACAGCGCTATCATGCATTGACTACATGACTCCACATGCACTGATCACGTGATGATCATGCACTCATCACGTGACTGACCATGCACTGATCACGTGACTGATTATGCACTGATCACGTGGCTGATCATGCACTGATCACGTGGCTATCATGCACTACTCACGTGGCTGATCATGCAATGATCACATAGCTACCATGTACTGGTGACGTGACTGATCATGCACTGATCATGTAATTGATCATGCACTGGTCATGTGGCTGATCATGCACTGATCACGTGGCTGATCATGCACTGATAACGTGGCTGATTATGCACTGATCACGTGGCTATCATGCACTGATCACTTGGCTGGTCATACTGATCACCTGCCTCGTCATGCACTGATCACGTGGCTGATCAGGCAATGATCACGTAGCTACCAAGTACTGGTCACGTGACTGATCATGCACTGATCACGTAATTGATCATGCACTGATCACGTGGCTGATCATGCACTGATCACGTAATTGATCATGCACTTATCATTTGGCTGATCATGCACTGATCACGTGGCTGATCATACACTGATTACGTGAGTGATCATGCACTGATCACGTGACTGATCATGCACTGATCACGTGGCTATCATGCACTGATCACTTGGCTGGTCATACATTGATCACATGACTGATCATGCACTGCTCACGTGACTGATCATGTACAGATCACGTGAATAATCATGAAGTGATCACGTGGCTATCCTGCACTCATCACGTGGATAACATGCACTGATCACGTGGCTGATCACACATGTATCACGTGACTGATCATGCACTGATCACGTGGCTATCATGCACTGATCACGTGGCTATCATACACTGATCACTTGGCTGGACATACACTGATCACGTGACTGGTCATGCACTGATCACGTGGCTGATCATGCACTGATCACGTGACTGATCATGCACTGATCTCGTGTCTGATCATGCACTGATCACGTGGCTATCATGCACTGCTCACGTGGCTGATCATGTGATGATCACGCAGGTACCATGTACTGGTCACATGACTGATCATGCACTGATCACCTGGCTGATCATGCAGTGATCACGTGGCTGATCATGCACTGATACCGTGACTGAGCATGGACTGATCACATGACTATCAAGTAGTGATCACGTGACTTAATGGCGCTGATCATGTGACTGATCATGCGCTGATCATGTTTGCTATCATACACTGATCATGTGCCTCTGGAGGCAATAAACAAAGAGCTGAGTAGGCACGAATCATACAGTCAGCAGTCAATAATCATGGAACTCAGGTGTGAGGAATCATGCTGCTCAGCTGGCAATAATCAAGCAGCTGAGCAGGCAGGAATTACGCTGCACAGCTGGCAATTGTCAAGCAGATGACAGGCAGGAATCGTGCAGCTCAGCTGGCAATTGTCCAACAGATGAGCAGACAGTAATCACGCAGCTCAGCAGGCCCTGATCACGTGACTGAGCATGCACTGTTCACGTGGCTGATCATACACTGATCACGTGATTGATCATGCACTGATCACTTGGATATCATGCACTGATCACGTGGCTGATCATACACTGTTCTCGTGTCTGACCATGCACTGATCACGTGTCTGGTCATACACTGCTCACGTAACTGATCATGCACTGATCACGTGGCTATCATGCACTGAATACGTGGCGGAACATGCACTGTTCACGTGGCTGATCACACACCTGTCACGTGACATATCATGCACTGATCACGTGGCACTCATGCACTGATCACGTGGCTGATCATACTCTGCTCACGTAACTCATCATGCACACATCATGTGGCTATCATGCACTGCTCACGTGGTTCGTCATGGAATGATCACGTAGCTACCATATACTGGTCACGTGACTGATCATGCACAGATCACGTAAATGATCATGCACTGTTCACGTGACTGATCATGTACTGGTCTCGTGACTGATCATGCACTGATCACGTAATTGATCCTGCACTGATCACCTGGCTCATCACGCACTGATCCGGTGGCTGATCACACACGTATCACGTGAATGATCATGTATAGATCACGTGACTAATCATGAAGTGATCACGTGGCTATCCTGCACTGATCACGTGGATATCATGCACTGATCACGTGGCTGATCACACACGTATCACGTGACTGATCATGCACTGATCACGTGGCTATCATGCACTGATAACGTGGCTATCATGCACTGATATCATGCACTGGTCACGTGGTTTATCACACACCTATCACGTGACTGATCATGTGATGATCACGCAGGTACCATGTACTGGTCACATGACTGATCATGCACTGATCACGTGACTGATTATGCACTGATCACGTGGCTGATCATGCACTGATCACGTGGCTATCATGCACTGATCACTTGGCTGATCATACTGATCACGTGCCTCGTCATGCACTGATCACGTGGCTGATCATGCACTGATCACGTGGCTATCATGCACTGATCACTTGGCTGGTCCTACTGATCACGTGCCTCCTCATGCACTGATCACGTGGCTGATCATGCACTGATCACGTGGCTATCATGCAGTGATCACGTGGCTATCATGAACAGATCACATGGCTGATCATGAAATGATCACCTAGCTACCATATACTGGTCACGTGACTGATCATGCACTGATCACGTGTCTGATCATGCACTGCTCACGTGACTGATCATGCACTGTTCACGAGACTCATCATGCACTGATCACGTGGATATCATGCACTGATCACGTGTTTGATCATACACTGTTCACGTGTCTGACCATGCACTGCTCACGTGGCTGATGATACACTGTTCACGTAACTGATCATGCACTGATCACGTGGATATCATGCACTGATCACGTGGCTGAACATGCACTGTTCACGTGGCTTACCACACACCTGTCACGTGACTGATCATGCACTGATCACGTGGCTGAACATGCACTGTTCACGTGGCTTACCACACACCGGTCACGTGACTGATCATGCACTGATCACGTGGAACTCATGCACTGCTCACGTGGCTGATCATGCAATGATCACGCAGCTACCATGTACTGGTCACATGACTGATCATGCACTGATCACATAACTGATCATGCACTGATCACCTGGCTTATCATGCATTGATCATGTGACTGATCATGTGCTGATCATGTTTGGTATCACACACTGATCATGTGCCTCTGGAGGCAATGAACATAGAGCTGAGTAGGCAGGAATCTGTCAGCAGGCTATAATCATGGAACTCACCTCTGAGAAATCATGCTGCTCAGCTGGCAATAATCAAGTAGATGAGCAGGCAGGAATTATGCAGCACAGGTGGCAATTGTCAAGGAGATGACAGGCAGGAATCGTACATCTCAGCTGGCAATTGCCAAGCAGATGAGAAGACAGTAATCACGCAGCACAGCAGGCCCTGATCACGTGACTGAGCATGCACTGTTCACGTCGCTGATCACACACCTTTCACGTGAATGATCATGCACTGATCACGTAATTGTATGCACTGCTCACGTGGCTATCATGCACTGATGACCTGGCTGATCATGCACTGATCATGTGACTGATCATGCACTGATCATGTAGCTATCTTGCACTGATCACTTGGCTGATCATACACTCATCACGGGACTGATCGTGCCCTGATTACAGCGCTATCATGCATTGACTACATGACTCCACATGCACTGATCACGTGATGATCATGCACTCATCATGTGACTGACCATGCACTGATCACGTGACTGATTATGCACTGATCACGTGGCTGATCATGCACTGATCACGTGGCTATCATGCACTACTCACGTGGCTGATCATGCAATGATCACATAGCTACCATGTACTGGTGACGTGACTGATCATGCACTGATCATGTAATTGATCATGCACTGGTCATGTGGCTGATCATGCACTGATCACGTGGCTGATCATGCACTGATAACGTGGCTGATTATGCACTGATCACGTGGCTATCATGCACTGATCACTTGGCTGGTCATACTGATCACCTGCCTCGTCATGCACTGATCACGTGGCTGATCAGGCAATGATCACGTAGCTACCAAGTACTGGTCACGTGACTGATCATGCACTGATCACGTAATTGATCATGCACTGATCACGTGGCTGATCATGCAGTGATCACGTAATTGATCATGCACTTATCATTTGGCTGATCATGCACTGATCACGTGGCTGATCATACACTGATTACGTGAGTGATCATGCACTGATCACGTGACTGATCATGCACTGATCACGTGGCTATCATGCACTGATCACTTGGCTGGTCATACATTGATCACATGACTGATCATGCACTGCTCACGTGACTGATCATGTACAGATCACGTGAATAATCATGAAGTGATCACGTGGCTATCCTGCACTCATCACGTGGATAACATGCACTGATCACGTGGCTGATCACACATGTATCACGTGACTGATCATGCACTGATCACGTGGCTATCATGCACTGATCACGTGGCTATCATACACTGATCACTTGGCTGGACATACACTGATCACGTGACTGGTCATGCACTGATCACGTGGCTGATCATGCACTGATCACGTGACTGATCATGCACTGATCTCGTGTCTGATCTTGCACTGATCACGTGGCTATCATGCACTGCTCACGTGGCTGATCATGTGATGATCACGCAGGTACCATGTACTGGTCACATGACTGATCATGCACTGATCACCTGGCTGATCATGCAGTGATCACGTGGCTGATCATGCACTGATACCGTGACTGAGCATGGACTGATCACATGACTATCAAGTAGTGATCACGTGACTTAATGGCTCTGATCATGTGACTGATCATGCGCTGATCATGTTTGCTATCATACACTGATCATGTGCCTCTGGAGGCAATAAACAAAGAGCTGAGTAGGCACGAATCATACAGTCAGCAGTCAATAATCATGGAACTCAGGTGTGAGGAATCATGCTGCTCAGCTGGCAATAATCAAGCAGCTGAGCAGGCAGGAATTACGCAGCACAGCTGGCAATTGTCAAGCAGATGACAGGCAGGAATCGTGCAGCTCAGCTGGCAATTGTCCAACAGATGAGCAGACAGTAATCACGCAGCTCAGCAGGCCCTGATCACGTGACTGAGCATGCACTGTTCACGTGGCTGATCATACACTGATCACGTGATTGATCATGCACTGATCACTTGGATATCATGCACTGATCACGTGGCTGATCATACACTGTTCTCGTGTCTGACCATGCACTGATCACGTGTCTGGTCATACACTGCTCACGTAACTGATCATGCACTGATCACGTGGCTATCATGCACTGAATACGTGGCGGAACATGCACTGTTCACGTGGCTGATCACACACCTGTCACGTGACATATCATGCACTGATCACGTGGCACTCATGCACTGATCACGTGGCTGATCATACTCTGCTCACGTAACTCATCATGCACACATCATGTGGCTATCATGCACTGCTCACGTGGTTCGTCATGGAATGATCACGTAGCTACCATATACTGGTCACGTGACTGATCATGCACAGATCACGTAAATGATCATGCACTGTTCACGTGACTGATCATGTGCTGGTCTCGTGACTGATCATGCACTGATCACGTAATTGATCCTGCACTGATCACCTGGCTCATCACGCACTGATCCGGTGGCTGATCACACACGTATCACGTGAATGATCATGTATAGATCACGTGACTAATCATGAAGTGATCACGTGGCTATCCTGCACTGATCACGTGGATATCATGCACTGATCACGTGGCTGATCACACACGTATCACGTGACTGATCATGCACTGATCACGTGGCTATCATGCACTGATAACGTGGCTATCATGCACTGATATCATGCACTGGTCACGTGGCTTATCACACACGTATCACGTGACTGATCATGTGATGATCACGCAGGTACCATGTACTGGTCACTTGACTGATCATGCACTGATCACGTGACTGATTATGCACTGATCACGTAGCTGATCATGCACTGATCACGTGGCTATCATGCACTGATCACTTGGCTGGTCATACTGATCACGTGCCTCGTCATGCACTGATCACGTGGCTGATCATGCACTGATCACGTGACTGATCATGCACTGATCATGTGGCTATCATGAACAGATCACATGGCTGATCATGAAATGATCACCTAGCTACCATATACTGGTCACGTGACTGATCATGCACTGATCACGTGTCTGATCATGCACTGCTCACGTGACTGATCATGCACTGTTCACGAGACTCATCATGCACTGATCACGTGGATATCATGCACTGATCACGTGTTTGATCATACACTGTTCACGTGTCTGACCATGCACTGCTCACGTGGCTGATCATACACTGTTCACGTAACTGATCATGCACTGATCACGTGGATATCATGCACTGATCACGTGGCTGAACATGCACTGTTCACGTGGCTTACCACACACCTGTCACGTGACTGATCATGCACTGATCACGTGGCTGAACATGCACTGTTCACGTGGCTTACCACACACCGGTCACGTGACTGATCATGCACTGATCACGTGGAACTCATGCACTGCTCACGTGGCTGATCATGCAATGATCACGCAGCTACCATGTACTGGTCACATGACTGATCATGCACTGATCACATAACTGATCATGCACTGATCACCTGGCTTATCATGCATTGATCATGTGACTGATCATGTGCTGATCATGTTTGGTATCACACACTGATCATGTGCCTCTGGAGGCAATGAACATAGAGCTGAGTAGGCAGGAATCTGTCAGCAGGCTATAATCATGGAACTCACCTCTGAGAAATCATGCTGCTCAGCTGGCAATAATCAAGTAGATGAGCAGGCAGGAATTATGCAGCACAGGTGGCAATTGTCAAGGAGATGACAGGCAGGAATCGTACATCTCAGCTGGCAATTGCCAAGCAGATGAGAAGACAGTAATCACGCAGCACAGCAGGCCCTGATCACGTGACTGAGCATGCACTGTTCACGTCGCTGATCACACACCTTTCACGTGAATGATCATGCACTGATCACGTAATTGTATGCACTGCTCACGTGGCTATCATGCACTGATGACCTGGCTGATCATGCACTGATCATGTGACTGATCATGCACTGATCATGTAGCTATCTTGCACTGATCACTTGGCTGATCATACACTCATCACGGGACTGATCGTGCCCTGATTACAGCGCTATCATGCATTGACTACATGACTCCACATGCACTGATTACGTGATGATCATGCACTCATCACGTGACTGACCATGCACTGATCACGTGACTGATTATGCACTGATCACGTGGCTGATCATGCACTGATCACGTGGCTATCATGCACTACTCACGTGGCTGATCATGCAATGATCACATAGCTACCATGTACTGGTGACGTGACTGATCATGCACTGATCATGTAATTGATCATGCACTGGTCATGTGGCTGATCATGCACTGGTCATGTGGCTGATCATGCACTGATCACGTGGCTATCATGCACTGATCACTTGGCTGGTCATACTGATCACCTGCCTCGTCATGCAGTGATCACGTGGCTGATCAGGCAATGATCACGTAGCTACCAAGTACTGGTCACGTGACTGATCATGCACTGATCACGTAATTGATCATGCACTGATCACGTGGCTGATCATGCACTGATCACGTAATTGATCATGCACTTATCATTTGGCTGATCATGCACTGATCACGTGGCTGATCATACACTGATTACGTGAGTGATCATGCACTGATCACGTGACTGATCATGCACTGATCACGTGGCTATCATGCACTGATCACTTGGCTGGT
The DNA here is from genome assembly GCF_032452875.1 of Bos javanicus. Classification (NCBI taxonomy): domain Eukaryota; kingdom Metazoa; phylum Chordata; class Mammalia; order Artiodactyla; family Bovidae; genus Bos; species Bos javanicus. The sequence continues at coordinate 230,239 of NW_026893814.1, forward strand.
CATACATTGATCACATGACTGATCATGCACTGCTCACGTGACTGATCATGTACAGATCACGTGAATAATCATGAAGTGATCACGTGGCTATCCTGCACTCATCACGTGGATAACATGCACTGATCACGTGGCTGATCACACATGTATCACGTGACTGATCATGCACTGATCACGTGGCTATCATGCACTGATCACGTGGCTATCATACACTGATCACTTGGCTGGACATACACTGATCACGTGACTGGTCATGCACTGATCACGTGGCTGATCATGCACTGATCACGTGACTGATCATGCACTGATCTCGTGTCTGATCATGCACTGATCACGTGGCTATCATGCACTGCTCACGTGGCTGATCATGTGATGATCACGCAGGTACCATGTACTGGTCACATGACTGATCATGCACTGATCACCTGGCTGATCATGCAGTGATCACGTGGCTGATCATGCACTGATACCGTGACTGAGCATGGACTGATCACATGACTATCAAGTAGTGATCACGTGACTTAATGGCTCTGATCATGTGACTGATCATGCGCTGATCATGTTTGCTATCATACACTGATCATGTGCCTCTGGAGGCAATAAACAAAGAGCTGAGTAGGCACGAATCATACAGTCAGCAGTCAATAATCATGGAACTCAGGTGTGAGGAATCATGCTGCTCAGCTGGCAATAATCAAGCAGCTGAGCAGGCAGGAATTACGCAGCACAGCTGGCAATTGTCAAGCAGATGACAGGCAGGAATCGTGCAGCTCAGCTGGCAATTGTCCAACAGATGAGCAGACAGTAATCACGCAGCTCAGCAGGCCCTGATCACGTGACTGAGCATGCACTGTTCACGTGGCTGATCATACACTGATCACGTGATTGATCATGCACTGATCACTTGGATATCATGCACTGATCACGTGGCTGATCATACACTGTTCTCGTGTCTGACCATGCACTGATCACGTGTCTGGTCATACACTGCTCACGTAACTGATCATGCACTGATCACGTGGCTATCATGCACTGAATACGTGGCGGAACATGCACTGTTCACGTGGCTGATCACACACCTGTCACGTGACATATCATGCACTGATCACGTGGCACTCATGCACTGATCACGTGGCTGATCATACTCTGCTCACGTAACTCATCATGCACACATCATGTGGCTATCATGCACTGCTCACGTGGTTCGTCATGGAATGATCACGTAGCTACCATATACTGGTCACGTGACTGATCATGCACAGATCACGTAAATGATCATGCACTGTTCACGTGACTGATCATGTACTGGTCTCGTGACTGATCATGCACTGATCACGTAATTGATCCTGCACTGATCACCTGGCTCATCACGCACTGATCCGGTGGCTGATCACACACGTATCACGTGAATGATCATGTATAGATCACGTGACTAATCATGAAGTGATCACGTGGCTATCCTGCACTGATCACGTGGATATCATGCACTGATCACGTGGCTGATCACACACGTATCACGTGACTGATCATGCACTGATCACGTGGCTATCATGCACTGATAACGTGGCTATCATGCACTGATATCATGCACTGGTCACGTGGCTTATCACACACGTATCACGTGACTGATCATGTGATGATCACGCAGGTACCATGTACTGGTCACATGACTGATCATGCACTGATCACGTGACTGATTATGCACTGATCACGTGGCTGATCATGCACTGATCACGTGGCTATCATGCACTGATCACTTGGCTGGTCATACTGATCACGTGCCTCGTCATGCACTGATCACGTGGCTGACCATGCACTGATCACGTGACTGATTATGCACTGATCACGTGGCTGATCATGCACTGATCACGTGGCTATCATGCACTACTCACGTGGCTGATCATGCAATGATCACATAGCTACCATGTACTGGTGACGTGACTGATCATGCACTGATCATGTAATTGATCATGCACTGGTCATGTGGCTGATCATGCACTGATCACGTGGCTGATCATGCACTGATAACGTGGCTGATTATGCACTGATCACGTGGCTATCATGCACTGATCACTTGGCTGGTCATACTGATCACCTGCCTCGTCATGCAGTGATCACGTGGCTGATCAGGCAATGATCACGTAGCTACCAAGTACTGGTCACGTGACTGATCATGCACTGATCACGTAATTGATCATGCACTGATCACGTGGCTGATCATGCACTGATCACGTAATTGATCATGCACTTATCATTTGGCTGATCATGCACTGATCACGTGGCTGATCATACACTGATTACGTGAGTGATCATGCACTGATCACGTGACTGATCATGCACTGATCACGTGGCTATCATGCACTGATCACTTGGCTGGTCATACATTGATCACATGACTGATCATGCACTGCTCACGTGACTGATCATGTACAGATCACGTGAATAATCATGAAGTGATCACGTGGCTATCCTGCACTCATCACGTGGATAACATGCACTGATCACGTGGCTGATCACACATGTATCCGTGACTGATCATGCACTGATCCGTGGCTATCATGCACTGATCACGTGGCTATCATACACTGATCACTTGGCTGGACATACACTGATCACGTGACTGGTCATGCACTGATCACGTGGCTGATCATGCACTGATCACGTGACTGATCATGCACTGATCTCGTGTCTGATCATGCACTGATCACGTGGCTATCATGCACTGCTCACGTGGCTGATCATGTGATGATCACGCAGGTACCATGTACTGGTCACATGACTGATCATGCACTGATCACCTGGCTGATCATGCAGTGATCACGTGGCTGATCATGCACTGATACCGTGACTGAGCATGGACTGATCACATGACTATCAAGTAGTGATCACGTGACTTAATGGCTCTGATCATGTGACTGATCATGCGCTGATCATGTTTGCTATCATACACTGATCATGTGCCTCTGGAGGCAATAAACAAAGAGCTGAGTAGGCACGAATCATACAGTCAGCAGTCAATAATCATGGAACTCAGGTGTGAGGAATCATGCTGCTCAGCTGGCAATAATCAAGCAGCTGAGCAGGCAGGAATTACGCAGCACAGCTGGCAATTGTCAAGCAGATGACAGGCAGGAATCGTGCAGCTCAGCTGGCAATTGTCCAACAGATGAGCAGACAGTAATCACGCAGCTCAGCAGGCCCTGATCACGTGACTGAGCATGCACTGTTCACGTGGCTGATCATACACTGATCACGTGATTGATCATGCACTGATCACTTGGATATCATGCACTGATCACGTGGCTGATCATACACTGTTCTCGTGTCTGACCATGCACTGATCACGTGTCTGGTCATACACTGCTCACGTAACTGATCATGCACTGATCACGTGGCTATCATGCACTGAATACGTGGCGGAACATGCACTGTTCACGTGGCTGATCACACACCTGTCACGTGACATATCATGCACTGATCACGTGGCACTCATGCACTGATCACGTGGCTGATCATACTCTGCTCACGTAACTCATCATGCACACATCATGTGGCTATCATGCACTGCTCACGTGGTTCGTCATGGAATGATCACGTAGCAACCATATACTGGTCACGTGACTGATCATGCAAAGATCACATAAATGATCATGCACTGTTCACATGACTGATCATGTACTGGTCTCGTGACTGATCATGCACTGATCACGTAATTGATCCTGCACTGATCACCTGGCTCATCACGCACTGATCCGGTGGCTGATCACACACGTATCACGTGAATGATCATGTATAGATCACGTGACTAATCATGAAGTGATCACGTGGCTATCCTGCACTGATCACGTGGATATCATGCACTGATCACGTGGCTGATCACACACGTATCACGTGACTGATCATGCACTGATCACGTGGCTATCATGCACTGATAACGTGGCTATCATGCACTGATATCATGCACTGGTCACGTGGCTTATCACACACGTATCACGTGACTGATCATGTGATGATCACGCAGGTACCATGTACTGGTCACATGACTGATCATGCACTGATCACGTGACTGATTATGCACTGATCACGTGGCTGATCATGCACTGATCACGTGGCTATCATGCACTGATCACTTGGCTGGTCATACTGATCACGTGCCTCGTCATGCACTGATCACGTGGCTGATCATGCACTGATCACGTGACTGATCATGCACTGATCATGTGGCTATCATGAACAGATCACATGGCTGATCATGAAATGATCACCTAGCTACCATATACTGGTCACGTGACTGATCATGCACTGATGACGTAATTGATCATGCACTGATCATGTGGCTGATCATGCACTGATCACTTTCTGATCATGCACTGATCACGTGGCTATCATGCACTGATCATGTGGCTGATCATACACTGATCATCTGCCTGGTCATGCACAGATCAAGTGATTAATCATGAACTGATCACGAATCAATCATTCACTGATCACTTGGCTGATCATGCACTGATCACGTGGCTATCATGCAATGATCACGTGGCTATCATGCACTGATCACGTGGCTGATCATGCACTGATACCGTGACTGAGTATGGACTGATCACATGACTATCATGTAGTGATCACGTGACTTAATGGCGCTGACCATGTGACTGATCATGCGCTGAGCATGTTTGCTATCATACACTGATCATGTGCCTCTGGAGGCAATAAACAAAGAGCTGAGTAGGCATGAATGAAACAGTCAGCAGGCAATAATCATGGAACTCAGCTGTGAGGAATCATGCTGCTCAGGTGGCAATAATCAAGCAGCTGAGCAGGCAGGAATTACGCAGCACAGCTGGCAATTTTCAAGCAGATGACAGGCAGGAATCATGCAGCTCAGCTGGCAATTGTCAAACAGATGAGCAGACAGGAATCACGCAGCTCAGCAGGCCCTGATCACGTGACTGAGCATGCACTGTTCACCTGGCTGATCATACACTGATCACGTGATTGATCAAGCATTGATCACTTGGATATCATGCACTGATCACGTGTCTGACCATGCACTGATCACGTGGCTGATCATACACTGCTCACGTAACTGATCATGCACTGATCATGTAATTGATCATGCACTGATCACGTGGCTGATCATGCACTGAACACGTGACTGATCATGCACTGATCACGTGACTGATCATGCACTGATCACGTGGCTATCATGCACTGCTCGCGTGGCTGATCATGCAGTGATCACGCAGCTACAATGTACTGGTCACATGACTCCACATGCACTGATCACGTGGATGATCATGCACTGATCACGTGACTGACCATGCACTGATCACGTGACTGATTATGCACTGATCACGTGGCTGATCATTCACTGATCAGGTGGCTATCATGCACTGATCACGTGGCTGATCATGCACTGATCACGTAATTCATCATGCACTGGTCATGTGGCTGATCATGCACTGACCACGAGACTGAAAATGCACTGATCACGTCTAATCATGCACTGATCACGTGACTGCCCATGCACTGATCACGTTGATGATCATACACTAATCATGTGACAGATCATGCACTGATAACGTGGCTGATCATGCACTGATACCTTGACTGAGCATGGACTGATCACATGACTATCATGTAGTGATCACGTGACTTAATGGCGCTGATCATGTGACTGATCATGCGCTGATCATGTTTGCTATCATACACTGATCATGTGCCTCTGGAGGCAATAAACAAAGAGCTGAGTAGGCACGAATCAAACAGTCAGCAGGCAATAATCATGGAACTCAGCTGTGAGGAATCATGCTGCTCAGCTGGCAATAATCAAGCAGCTGAGCAGGCAGGAATTACGCAGCACAGCTGGCAATTGTCAAGCAGATGAAAGGCAGGAATCGTGCAGCTCAGCTGGCAATTGTCAAGCAGATGAGCAGACAGTAATCACGCAGCTCAGCAGGCCCTGATCACGTGACTGAGCATGCACTGTTCACGTGGTTGATCATACACTGATCACGTGATTGATCATGCACTGATCACTTGGATATCATGCACTGATCACGTGGCTGATCATACACTGTTCACGTGTCTGACCATGCACTGATCACGTGGCTGATCATACAATGCTCACGTAACTGATCATGCATTGATCACGTGACTGATCATGCACTGATCACGTGACTGACCATGCACTGATCACGTGACTGATCATGCACTGATGACGTTGGCAAACATGCACTGATTACTTGGCTGATCATACACTGATCACGTGACTGATAATGCACTGATCATCTGGCTATCGTGCACTCATTACCTGGCTATCGTGCACTGATCACGTGGTTGATCATACACTGATCACGAGACTGATCTTGCACTGATCACGTCTGTATCATGCACTGATCACCTGACTGCCCATGCACTGATCACGTGGCTAAACATACACTGATCATGTCACAGATCATGCAGTGATTACGCGGCTATCATGCACTGATCACGTGGCTGATCATACACTGTTCACGTGTCTGACCATGCACTGATCACGTGGCTGATCATACACTGCTCACGTAACTGATCATGCACTGATCACGTGGCTATCATGCACTGATCACGTGACTGATCATGCACTGATCAAGTGACCTATCATGCACTGATCACGTGACTGATCATGCACTGATGAGTTGGCTATCATACACTGATTACTTGGCTGATCATACACTGATCACGTGATTGATAATGCACTGATCATCTGGCTATCGTGCACTCATTACCTGGCTATCGTGCACTGATCACGTGGTTGATCATACACTGATCACGAGACTGATCTTGCACTGATCACGTCTGTATCATGCACTGATCACCTGACTGCCCATGCACTGATCACGTGGATAAACATACACTGATCACGTCACAGATCATGCAGTGATCACGCGGCTGATCATGCACTGCTCACGTGGCTGATCATGCAAAGATCACGTAGCTACCATGTACTGGTCACGTGAGTGATCATGCACTGATCACGTAATTGATCATACACTGATCAGGTGACTTATCATGCACAGTTCACGAGACTGATCATGCACTGCTCACGTGGATATCATGCACTGATCACGTGGCTGAACATGCACTGTTCACGTGGCTTATCACACACCTGTCACGTGAGTGATCATGCACTGATCACTTGGCACTCATTCACTGATCACGTGGCTGATCATATTCTGCTCACGTAACTGATCATGCACACATCAGGTGGATATCATGCACTTCTCACCTGGCTGGTCATGCACTGTTCACGCAGCTACCATATACTGGTCACGTGACTGATCATGCACAGATCACGTAAATGAACATGCACTGTTCACGTGACTTATCATGTACTGATCACGTGACTGATCACGCACTGATCACGTGGCTATCATGCACTGCTCACGTGGCTGATCTTGCAATGATCACGTAGCAAACATGTACTGGTCACGTGACTGATCATGCACTGATCACGTAATTAATCCTGCACTGATCACCTGGCTCATCATGCACTGATCATGGGGCTGATCACACACGTATCACGTGACTGATCATGCACTGATAAAGTGGCTATCATGCACTGATCACGTGGCTATCATGCACTGATCACGTGGCTGATCATGCAATGATCACGTAGGCTACCATGTACTGGTCACGTGACTGATCTTGCACTGCTCACGTAATTGATCATGCACTGACCACGTGGCTGATCAAGCACTGATCACGTGGCTATCATGCACTGCTAACGTGGCTGGAATCATGAAATGATCACGCAGCTACCATGTACTGCTCACGTATGTGATCATGCACTGATCATGTGGCTGATCATGCCCTGATCACGTGACTGATCATACACTGATCACGTGGCTATCATGCACCGATCACTTGGCTGGTCATACACTGATCACGCAGCTACCATGTACTGCTCACGTGACTGATCATGCACTGATGACGTAATTGATCATGCACTGATCATGTGGCTGATCATGCACTGATCATGTAGCTATCTTGCACTGATCACTTGGCTGATCATACACTCATCACGGGACTGATCGTGCCCTGATTACAGCGCTATCATGCATTGACTACATGACTCCACATGCACTGATCACGTGATGATCATGCACTCATCACGTGACTGACCATGCACTGATCACGTGACTGATTATGCACTGATCACGTGGCTGATCATGCACTGATCACGTGGCTATCATGCACTACTCACGTGGCTGATCATGCAATGATCACATAGCTACCATGTACTGGTGACGTGACTGATCATGCACTGATCATGTAATTGATCATGCACTGGTCATGTGGCTGATCATGCACTGATCACGTGGCTGATCATGCACTGATAACGTGGCTGATTATGCACTGATCACGTGGCTATCATGCACTGATCACTTGGCTGGTCATACTGATCACCTGCCTCGTCATGCACTGATCACGTGGCTGATCAGGCAATGATCACGTAGCTACCAAGTACTGGTCACGTGACTGATCATGCACTGATCACGTAATTGATCATGCACTGATCACGTGGCTGATCATGCAGTGATCACGTAATTGATCATGCACTTATCATTTGGCTGATCATGCACTGATCACGTGGCTGATCATACACTGATTACGTGAGTGATCATGCACTGATCACGTGACTGATCATGCACTGATCACGTGGCTATCATGCACTGATCACTTGGCTGGTCATACATTGATCACATGACTGATCATGCACTGCTCACGTGACTGATCATGTACAGATCACGTGAATAATCATGAAGTGATCACGTGGCTATCCTGCACTCATCACGTGGATAACATGCACTGATCACGTGGCTGATCACACATGTATCACGTGACTGATCATGCACTGATCACGTGGCTATCATGCACTGATCACGTGGCTATCATACACTGATCACTTGGCTGGACATACACTGATCACGTGACTGGTCATGCACTGATCACGTGGCTGATCATGCACTGATCACGTGACTGATCATGCACTGATCTCGTGTCTGATCATGCACTGATCACGTGGCTATCATGCACTGCTCACGTGGCTGATCATGTGATGATCACGCAGGTACCATGTACTGGTCACATGACTGATCATGCACTGATCACCTGGCTGATCATGCAGTGATCACGTGGCTGATCATGCACTGATACCGTGACTGAGCATGGACTGATCACATGACTATCAAGTAGTGATCACGTGACTTAATGGCTCTGATCATGTGACTGATCATGCGCTGATCATGTTTGCTATCATACACTGATCATGTGCCTCTGGAGGCAATAAACAAAGAGCTGAGTAGGCACGAATCATACAGTCAGCAGTCAATAATCATGGAACTCAGGTGTGAGGAATCATGCTGCTCAGCTGGCAATAATCAAGCAGCTGAGCAGGCAGGAATTACGCAGCACAGCTGGCAATTGTCAAGCAGATGACAGGCAGGAATCGTGCAGCTCAGCTGGCAATTGTCCAACAGATGAGCAGACAGTAATCACGCAGCTCAGCAGGCCCTGATCACGTGACTGAGCATGCACTGTTCACGTGGCTGATCATACACTGATCACGTGATTGATCATGCACTGATCACTTGGATATCATGCACTGATCACGTGGCTGATCATACACTGTTCTCGTGTCTGACCATGCACTGATCACGTGTCTGGTCATACACTGCTCACGTAACTGATCATGCACTGATCACGTGGCTATCATGCACTGAATACGTGGCGGAACATGCACTGTTCACGTGGCTGATCACACACCTGTCACGTGACATATCATGCACTGATCACGTGGCACTCATGCACTGATCACGTGGCTGATCATACTCTGCTCACGTAACTCATCATGCACACATCATGTGGCTATCATGCACTGCTCACGTGGTTCGTCATGGAATGATCACGTAGCTACCATATACTGGTCACGTGACTGATCATGCACAGATCACGTAAATGATCATGCACTGTTCACGTGACTGATCATGTACTGGTCTCGTGACTGATCATGCACTGATCACGTAATTGATCCTGCACTGCTCACCTGGCTCATCACGCACTGATCCGGTGGCTGATCACACACGTATCACGTGAATGATCATGTATAGATCACGTGACTAATCATGAAGTGATCACGTGGCTATCCTGCACTGATCACGTGGATATCATGCACTGATCACGTGGCTGATCACACACGTAACACGTGACTGATCATGCACTGATCACGTGGCTATCATGCACTGATAACGTGGCTATCAAGCACTGATATCATGCACTGGTCACGTGGCTTATCACACACGTATCACGTGACTGATCATGTGATGATCACGCAGGTACCATGTACTGGTCACATGACTGATCATGCACTGATCACGTGACTGATTATGCACTGATCACGTGGCTGATCATGCACTGATCACGTGGCTATCATGCACTGATCACTTGGCTGGTCATACTGATCACGTGCCTCGTCATGCACTGATCACGTGGCTGATCATGCACTGATCACGTGACTGATCATGCACTGATCATGTGGCTATCATGAACAGATCACATGGCTGATCATGAAATGATCACCTAGCTACCATATACTGGTCACGTGACTGATCATGCACTGATCACGTGTCTGATCATGCACTGCTCACGTGACTGATCATGCACTGTTCACGAGACTCATCATGCACTGATCACGTGGATATCATGCACTGATCACGTGTTTGATCATACACTGTTCACGTGTCTGACCATGCACTGCTCACGTGGCTGATCATACACTGTTCACGTAACTGATCATGCACTGATCACGTGGATATCATGCACTGATCACGTGGCTGAACATGCACTGTTCACGTGGCTTACCACACACCTGTCACGTGACTGATCATGCACTGATCACGTGGCTGAACATGCACTGTTCACGTGGCTTACCACACACCGGTCACGTGACTGATCATGCACTGATCACGTGGAACTCATGCACTGCTCACGTGGCTGATCATGCAATGATCACGCAGCTACCATGTACTGGTCACATGACTGATCATGCACTGATCACATAACTGATCATGCACTGATCACCTGGCTTATCATGCATTGATCATGTGACTGATCATGTGCTGATCATGTTTGGTATCACACACTGATCATGTGCCTCTGGAGGCAATGAACATAGAGCTGAGTAGGCAGGAATCTGTCAGCAGGCTATAATCATGGAACTCACCTCTGAGAAATCATGCTGCTCAGCTGGCAATAATCAAGTAGATGAGCAGGCAGGAATTATGCAGCACAGGTGGCAATTGTCAAGGAGATGACAGGCAGGAATCGTACATCTCAGCTGGCAATTGCCAAGCAGATGAGAAGACAGTAATCACGCAGCACAGCAGGCCCTGATCACGTGACTGAGCATGCACTGTTCACGTCGCTGATCACACACCTTTCACGTGAATGATCATGCACTGATCACGTAATTGTATGCACTGCTCACGTGGCTATCATGCACTGATGACCTGGCTGATCATGCACTGATCATGTGACTGATCATGCACTGATCATGTAGCTATCTTGCACTGATCACTTGGCTGATCATACACTCATCACGGGACTGATCGTGCCCTGATTACAGCGCTATCATGCATTGACTACATGACTCCACATGCACTGATTACGTGATGATCATGCACTCATCACGTGACTGACCATGCACTGATCACGTGACTGATTATGCACTGATCACGTGGCTGATCATGCACTGATCACGTGGCTATCATGCACTACTCACGTGGCTGATCATGCAATGATCACATAGCTACCATGTACTGGTGACGTGACTGATCATGCACTGATCATGTAATTGATCATGCACTGGTCATGTGGCTGATCATGCACTGATCACGTGGCTGATCATGCACTGATAACGTGGCTGATTATGCACTGATCACGTGGCTATCATGCACTGATCACTTGGCTGGTCATACTGATCACCTGCCTCGTCATGCACTGATCACGTGGCTGATCAGGCAATGATCACGTAGCTACCAAGTACTGGTCACGTGACTGATCATGCACTGATCACGTAATTGATCATGCACTGATCACGTGGCTGATCATGCAGTGATCACGTAATTGATCATGCACTTATCATTTGGCTGATCATGCACTGATCACGTGGCTGATCATACACTGATTACGTGAGTGATCATGCACTGATCACGTGACTGATCATGCACTGATCACGTGGCTATCATGCACTGATCACTTGGCTGGTCATACATTGATCACATGACTGATCATGCACTGCTCACGTGACTGATCATGTACAGATCACGTGAATAATCATGAAGTGATCACGTGGCTATCCTGCACTCATCACGTGGATAACATGCACTGATCACGTGGCTGATCACACATGTATCACGTGACTGATCATGCACTGATCACGTGGCTATCATGCACTGATCACGTGGCTATCATACACTGATCACTTGGCTGGACATACACTGATCACGTGACTGGTCATGCACTGATCACGTGGCTGATCATGCACTGATCACGTGACTGATCATGCACTGATCTCGTGTCTGATCATGCACTGATCACGTGGCTATCATGCACTGCTCACGTGGCTGATCATGTGATGATCACGCAGGTACCATGTACTGGTCACATGACTGATCATGCACTGATCACCTGGCTGATCATGCAGTGATCACGTGGCTGATCATGCACTGATACCGTGACTGAGCATGGACTGATCACATGACTATCAAGTAGTGATCACGTGACTTAATGGCTCTGATCATGTGACTGATCATGCGCTGATCATGTTTGCTATCATACACTGATCATGTGCCTCTGGAGGCAATAAACAAAGAGCTGAGTAGGCACGAATCATACAGTCAGCAGTCAATAATCATGGAACTCAGGTGTGAGGAATCATGCTGCTCAGCTGGCAATAATCAAGCAGCTGAGCAGGCAGGAATTACGCAGCACAGCTGGCAATTGTCAAGCAGATGACAGGCAGGAATCGTGCAGCTCAGCTGGCAATTGTCCAACAGATGAGCAGACAGTAATCACGCAGCTCAGCAGGCCCTGATCACGTGACTGAGCATGCACTGTTCACGTGGCTGATCATACACTGATCACGTGATTGATCATGCACTGATCACTTGGATATCATGCACTGATCACGTGGCTGATCATACACTGTTCTCGTGTCTGACCATGCACTGATCACGTGTCTGGTCATACACTGCTCACGTAACTGATCATGCACTGATCACGTGGCTATCATGCACTGAATACGTGGCGGAACATGCACTGTTCACGTGGCTGATCACACACCTGTCACGTGACATATCATGCACTGATCACGTGGCACTCATGCACTGATCACGTGGCTGATCATACTCTGCTCACGTAACTCATCATGCACACATCATGTGGCTATCATGCACTGCTCACGTGGTTCGTCATGGAATGATCACGTAGCTACCATATACTGGTCACGTGACTGATCATGCACAGATCACGTAAATGATCATGCACTGTTCACGTGACTGATCATGTACTGGTCTCGTGACTGATCATGCACTGATCACGTAATTGATCCTGCACTGATCACCTGGCTCATCACGCACTGATCCGGTGGCTGATCACACACGTATCACGTGAATGATCATGTATAGATCACGTGACTAATCATGAAGTGATCACGTGGCTATCCTGCACTGATCACGTGGATATCATGCACTGATCACGTGGCTGATCACACACGTATCACGTGACTGATCATGCACTGATCACGTGGCTATCATGCACTGATAACGTGGCTATCATGCACTGATATCATGCACTGGTCACGTGGCTTATCACACACGTATCACGTGACTGATCATGTGATGATCACGCAGGTACCATGTACTGGTCACAGGACTGATCATGCACTGATCACGTGACTGATTATGCACTGATCACGTGGCTGATCATGCACTGATCACGTGGCTATCATGCACTGATCACTTGGCTGGTCATACTGATCACGTGCCTCGTCATGCACTGATCACGTGGCTGATCATGCACTGATCACGTGACTGATCATGCACTGATCATGTGGCTATCATGAACAGATCACATGGCTGATCATGAAATGATCACCTAGCTACCATATACTGGTCACGTGACTGATCATGCACTGATCACGTGTCTGATCATGCACTGCTCACGTGACTGATCATGCACTGTTCACGAGACTCATCATGCACTGATCACGTGGATATCATGCACTGATCACGTGTTTGATCATACACTGTTCACGTGTCTGACCATGCACTGCTCACGTGGCTGATCATACACTGTTCACGTAACTGATCATGCACTGATCACGTGGATATCATGCACTGATCACGTGGCTGAACATGCACTGTTCACGTGGCTTACCACACACCTGTCACGTGACTGATCATGCACTGATCACGTGGCTGAACATGCACTGTTCACGTGGCTTACCACACACCGGTCACGTGACTGATCATGCACTGATCACGTGGAACTCATGCACTGCTCACGTGGCTGATCATGCAATGATCACGCAGCTACCATGTACTGGTCACATGACTGATCATGCACTGATCACATAACTGATCATGCACTGATCACCTGGCTTATCATGCATTGATCATGTGACTGATCATGTGCTGATCATGTTTGGTATCACACACTGATCATGTGCCTCTGGAGGCAATGAACATAGAGCTGAGTAGGCAGGAATCTGTCAGCAGGCTATAATCATGGAACTCACCTCTGAGAAATCATGCTGCTCAGCTGGCAATAATCAAGTAGATGAGCAGGCAGGAATTATGCAGCACAGGTGGCAATTGTCAAGGAGATGACAGGCAGGAATCGTACATCTCAGCTGGCAATTGCCAAGCAGATGAGAAGACAGTAATCACGCAGCACAGCAGGCCCTGATCACGTGACTGAGCATGCACTGTTCACGTCGCTGATCACACACCTTTCACGTGAATGATCATGCACTGATCACGTAATTGTATGCACTGCTCACGTGGCTATCATGCACTGATGACCTGGCTGATCATGCACTGATCATGTGACTGATCATGCACTGATCATGTAGCTATCTTGCACTGATCACTTGGCTGATCATACACTCATCACGGGACTGATCGTGCCCTGATTACAGCGCTATCATGCATTGACTACATGACTCCACATGCACTGATTACGTGATGATCATGCACTCATCACGTGACTGACCATGCACTGATCACGTGACTGATTATGCACTGATCACGTGGCTGATCATGCACTGATCACGTGGCTATCATGCACTACTCACGTGGCTGATCATGCAATGATCACATAGCTACCATGTACTGGTGACGTGACTGATCATGCACTGATCATGTAATTGATCATGCACTGGTCATGTGGCTGATCATGCACTGATCACGTGGCTGATCATGCACTGATAACGTGGCTGATTATGCACTGATCACGTGGCTATCATGCACTGATCACTTGGCTGGTCATACTGATCACCTGCCTCGTCATGCACTGATCACGTGGCTGATCAGGCAATGATCACGTAGCTACCAAGTACTGGTCACGTGACTGATCATGCACTGATCACGTAATTGATCATGCACTGATCACGTGGCTGATCATGCAGTGATCACGTAATTGATCATGCACTTATCATTTGGCTGATCATGCACTGATCACGTGGCTGATCATACACTGATTACGTGAGTGATCATGCACTGATCACGTGACTGATCATGCACTGATCACGTGGCTATCATGCACTGATCACTTGGCTGGTCATACATTGATCACATGACTGATCATGCACTGCTCACGTGACTGATCATGTACAGATCACGTGAATAATCATGAAGTGATCACGTGGCTATCCTGCACTCATCACGTGGATAACATGCACTGATCACGTGGCTGATCACACATGTATCACGTGACTGATCATGCACTGATCACGTGGCTATCATGCACTGATCACGTGGCTATCATACACTGATCACTTGGCTGGACATACACTGATCACGTGACTGGTCATGCACTGATCACGTGGCTGATCATGCACTGATCACGTGACTGATCATGCACTGATCTCGTGTCTGATCATGCACTGATCACGTGGCTATCATGCACTGCTCACGTGGCTGATCATGTGATGATCACGCAGGTACCATGTACTGGTCACATGACTGATCATGCACTGATCACCTGGCTGATCATGCAGTGATCACGTGGCTGATCATGCACTGATACCGTGACTGAGCATGGACTGATCACATGACTATCAAGTAGTGATCACGTGACTTAATGGCGCTGATCATGTGACTGATCATGCGCTGATCATGTTTGCTATCATACACTGATCATGTGCCTCTGGAGGCAATAAACAAAGAGCTGAGTAGGCACGAATCATACAGTCAGCAGTCAATAATCATGGAACTCAGGTGTGAGGAATCATGCTGCTCAGCTGGCAATAATCAAGCAGCTGAGCAGGCAGGAATTACGCAGCACAGCTGGCAATTGTCAAGCAGATGACAGGCAGGAATCGTGCAGCTCAGCTGGCAATTGTCCAACAGATGAGCAGACAGTAATCACGCAGCTCAGCAGGCCCTGATCACGTGACTGAGCATGCACTGTTCACGTGGCTGATCATACACTGATCACGTGATTGATCATGCACTGATCACTTGGATATCATGCACTGATCACGTGGCTGATCATACACTGTTCTCGTGTCTGACCATGCACTGATCACGTGTCTGGTCATACACTGCTCACGTAACTGATCATGCACTGATCACGTGGCTATCATGCACTGAATACGTGGCGGAACATGCACTGTTCACGTGGCTGATCACACACCTGTCACGTGACATATCATGCACTGATCACGTGGCACTCATGCACTGATCACGTGGCTGATCATACTCTGCTCACGTAACTCATCATGCACACATCATGTGGCTATCATGCACTGCTCACGTGGTTCGTCATGGAATGATCACGTAGCTACCATATACTGGTCACGTGACTGATCATGCACAGATCACGTAAATGATCATGCACTGTTCACGTGACTGATCATGTACTGGTCTCGTGACTGATCATGCACTGATCACGTAATTGATCCTGCACTGATCACCTGGCTCATCACGCACTGATCCGGTGGCTGATCACACACGTATCACGTGAATGATCATGTATAGATCACGTGACTAATCATGAAGTGATCACGTGGCTATTCCTGCACTGATCACGTGGATATCATGCACTGATCACGTGGCTGATCACACACGTATCACGTGACTGATCATGCACTGATCACGTGGCTATCATGCACTGATAACGTGGCTATCATGCACTGATATCATGCACTGGTCACGTGGCTTATCACACACGTATCACGTGACTGATCATGTGATGATCACGCAGGTACCATGTACTGGTCACATGACTGATCATGCACTGATCACGTGACTGATTATGCACTGATCACGTAGCTGATCATGCACTGATCACGTGGCTATCATGCACTGATCACTTGGCTGGTCATACTGATCACGTGCCTCGTCATGCACTGATCACGTGGCTGATCATGCACTGATCACGTGACTGATCATGCACTGATCATGTGGCTATCATGAACAGATCACATGGCTGATCATGAAATGATCACCTAGCTACCATATACTGGTCACGTGACTGATCATGCACTGATCACGTGTCTGATCATGCACTGCTCACGTGACTGATCATGCACTGTTCACGAGACTCATCATGCACTGATCACGTGGATATCATGCACTGATCACGTGTTTGATCATACACTGTTCACGTGTCTGACCATGCACTGCTCACGTGGCTGATGATACACTGTTCACGTAACTGATCATGCACTGATCACGTGGATATCATGCACTGATCACGTGGCTGAACATGCACTGTTCACGTGGCTTACCACACACCTGTCACGTGACTGATCATGCACTGATCACGTGGCTGAACATGCACTGTTCACGTGGCTTACCACACACCGGTCACGTGACTGATCATGCACTGATCACGTGGAACTCATGCACTGCTCACGTGGCTGATCATGCAATGATCACGCAGCTACCATGTACTGGTCACATGACTGATCATGCACTGATCACATAACTGATCATGCACTGATCACCTGGCTTATCATGCATTGATCATGTGACTGATCATGTGCTGATCATGTTTGGTATCACACACTGATCATGTGCCTCTGGAGGCAATGAACATAGAGCTGAGTAGGCAGGAATCTGTCAGCAGGCTATAATCATGGAACTCACCTCTGAGAAATCATGCTGCTCAGCTGGCAATAATCAAGTAGATGAGCAGGCAGGAATTATGCAGCACAGGTGGCAATTGTCAAGGAGATGACAGGCAGGAATCGTACATCTCAGCTGGCAATTGCCAAGCAGATGAGAAGACAGTAATCACGCAGCACAGCAGGCCCTGATCACGTGACTGAGCATGCACTGTTCACGTCGCTGATCACACACCTTTCACGTGAATGATCATGCACTGATCACGTAATTGTATGCACTGCTCACGTGGCTATCATGCACTGATGACCTGGCTGATCATGCACTGATCATGTGACTGATCATGCACTGATCATGTAGCTATCTTGCACTGATCACTTGGCTGATCATACACTCATCACGGGACTGATCGTGCCCTGATTACAGCGCTATCATGCATTGACTACATGACTCCACATGCACTGATTACGTGATGATCATGCACTCATCACGTGACTGACCATGCACTGATCACGTGACTGATTATGCACTGATCACGTGGCTGATCATGCACTGATCACGTGGCTATCATGCACTACTCACGTGGCTGATCATGCAATGATCACATAGCTACCATGTACTGGTGACGTGACTGATCATGCACTGATCATGTAATTGATCATGCACTGGTCATGTGGCTGATCATGCACTGGTCATGTGGCTGATCATGCACTGATCACGTGGCTATCATGCACTGATCACTTGGCTGGTCATACTGATCACCTGCCTCGTCATGCAGTGATCACGTGGCTGATCAGGCAATGATCACGTAGCTACCAAGTACTGGTCACGTGACTGATCATGCACTGATCACGTAATTGATCATGCACTGATCACGTGGCTGATCATGCACTGATCACGTAATTGATCATGCACTTATCATTTGGCTGATCATGCACTGATCACGTGGCTGATCATACACTGATTACGTGAGTGATCATGCACTGATCACGTGACTGATCATGCACTGATCACGTGGCTATCATGCACTGATCACTTGGCTGGTCATACATTGATCACATGACTGATCATGCACTGCTCACGTGACTGATCATGTACAGATCACGTGAATAATCATGAAGTGATCACGTGGCTATCCTGCACTCATCACGTGGATAACATGCACTGATCACGTGGCTGATCACACATGTATCACGTGACTGATCATGCACTGATCACGTGGCTATCATGCACTGATCACGTGGCTATCATACACTGATCACTTGGCTGGACATACACTGATCACGTGACTGGTCATGCACTGATCACGTGGCTGATCATGCACTGATCACGTGACTGATCATGCACTGATCTCGTGTCTGATCATGCACTGATCACGTGGCTATCATGCACTGCTCACGTGGCTGATCATGTGATGATCACGCAGGTACCATGTACTGGTCACATGACTGATCATGCACTGATCACCTGGCTGATCATGCAGTGATCACGTGGCTGATCATGCACTGATACCGTGACTGAGCATGGACTGATCACATGACTATCAAGTAGTGATCACGTGACTTAATGGCTCTGATCATGTGACTGATCATGCGCTGATCATGTTTGCTATCATACACTGATCATGTGCCTCTGGAGGCAATAAACAAAGAGCTGAGTAGGCACGAATCATACAGTCAGCAGTCAATAATCATGGAACTCAGGTGTGAGGAATCATGCTGCTCAGCTGGCAATAATCAAGCAGCTGAGCAGGCAGGAATTACGCAGCACAGCTGGCAATTGTCAAGCAGATGACAGGCAGGAATCGTGCAGCTCAGCTGGCAATTGTCCAACAGATGAGCAGACAGTAATCACGCAGCTCAGCAGGCCCTGATCACGTGACTGAGCATGCACTGTTCACGTGGCTGATCATACACTGATCACGTGATTGATCATGCACTGATCACTTGGATATCATGCACTGATCACGTGGCTGATCATACACTGTTCTCGTGTCTGACCATGCACTGATCACGTGTCTGGTCATACACTGCTCACGTAACTGATCATGCACTGATCACGTGGCTATCATGCACTGAATACGTGGCGGAACATGCACTGTTCACGTGGCTGATCACACACCTGTCACGTGACATATCATGCACTGATCACGTGGCACTCATGCACTGATCACGTGGCTGATCATACTCTGCTCACGTAACTCATCATGCACACATCATGTGGCTATCATGCACTGCTCACGTGGTTCGTCATGGAATGATCACGTAGCTACCATATACTGGTCACGTGACTGATCATGCACAGATCACGTAAATGATCATGCACTGTTCACGTGACTGATCATGTACTGGTCTCGTGACTGATCATGCACTGATCACGTAATTGATCCTGCACTGATCACCTGGCTCATCACGCACTGATCCGGTGGCTGATCACACACGTATCACGTGAATGATCATGTATAGATCACGTGACTAATCATGAAGTGATCACGTGGCTATCCTGCACTGATCACGTGGATATCATGCACTGATCACGTGGCTGATCACACACGTATCACGTGACTGATCATGCACTGATCACGTGGCTATCATGCACTGATAACGTGGCTATCATGCACTGATATCATGCACTGGTCACGTGGCTTATCACACACGTATCACGTGACTGATCATGTGATGATCACGCAGGTACCATGTACTGGTCACATGACTGATCATGCACTGATCACGTGACTGATTATGCACTGATCACGTGGCTGATCATGCACTGATCACGTGGCTATCATGCACTGATCACTTGGCTGGTCATACTGATCACGTGCCTCGTCATGCACTGATCACGTGGCTGATCATGCACTGATCACGTGACTGATCATGCACTGATCATGTGGCTATCATGAACAGATCACATGGCTGATCATGAAATGATCACCTAGCTACCATATACTGGTCACGTGACTGATCATGCACTGATCACGTGTCTGATCATGCACTGCTCACATGACTGATCATGCACTGTTCATGAGACTCATCATGCACTGATCACGTGGATATCATGCACTGATCACGTGTTTGATCATACACTGTTCACGTGTCTGACCATGCACTGCTCACGTGGCTGATCATACACTGTTCACGTAACTGATCATGCACTGATCACGTGGATATCATGCACTGATCACGTGGCTGAACATGCACTGTTCACGTGGCTTACCACACACCTGTCACGTGACTGATCATGCACTGATCACGTGGCTGAACATGCACTGTTCACGTGGCTTACCACACACCGGTCACGTGACTGATCATGCACTGATCACGTGGAACTCATGCACTGCTCACGTGGCTGATCATGCAATGATCACACAGCTACCATGTACTGGTCACATGACTGATCATGCACTGATCACATAACTGATCATGCACTGATCACCTGGCTTATCATGCATTGATCATGTGACTGATCATGTGCTGATCATGTTTGGTATCACACACTGATCATGTGCCTCTGGAGGCAATGAACATAGAGCTGAGTAGGCAGGAATCTGTCAGCAGGCTATAATCATGGAACTCACCTCTGAGAAATCATGCTGCTCAGCTGGCAATAATCAAGTAGATGAGCAGGCAGGAATTATGCAGCACAGGTGGCAATTGTCAAGGAGATGACAGGCAGGAATCGTACATCTCAGCTGGCAATTGCCAAGCAGATGAGAAGACAGTAATCACGCAGCACAGCAGGCCCTGATCACGTGACTGAGCATGCACTGTTCACGTCGCTGATCACACACCTTTCACGTGAATGATCATGCACTGATCACGTAATTGTATGCACTGCTCACGTGGCTATCATGCACTGATGACCTGGCTGATCATGCACTGATCATGTGACTGATCATGCACTGATCATGTAGCTATCTTGCACTGATCACTTGGCTGATCATACACTCATCACGGGACTGATCGTGCCCTGATTACAGCGCTATCATGCATTGACTACATGACTCCACATGCACTGATTACGTGATGATCATGCACTCATCACGTGACTGACCATGCACTGATCACGTGACTGATTATGCACTGATCACGTGGCTGATCATGCACTGATCACGTGGCTATCATGCACTACTCACGTGGCTGATCATGCAATGATCACATAGCTACCATGTACTGGTGACGTGACTGATCATGCACTGATCATGTAATTGATCATGCACTGGTCATGTGGCTGATCATGCACTGGTCATGTGGCTGATCATGCACTGATCACGTGGCTATCATGCACTGATCACTTGGCTGGTCATACTGATCACCTGCCTCGTCATGCAGTGATCACGTGGCTGATCAGGCAATGATCACGTAGCTACCAAGTACTGGTCACGTGACTGATCATGCACTGATCACGTAATTGATCATGCACTGATCACGTGGCTGATCATGCACTGATCACGTAATTGATCATGCACTTATCATTTGGCTGATCATGCACTGATCACGTGGCTGATCATACACTGATTACGTGAGTGATCATGCACTGATCACGTGACTGATCATGCACTGATCACGTGGCTATCATGCACTGATCACTTGGCTGGTCATACATTGATCACATGACTGATCATGCACTGCTCACGTGACTGATCATGTACAGATCACGTGAATAATCATGAAGTGATCACGTGGCTATCCTGCACTCATCACGTGGATAACATGCACTGATCACGTGGCTGATCACACATGTATCACGTGACTGATCATGCACTGATCACGTGGCTATCATGCACTGATCACGTGGCTATCATACACTGATCACTTGGCTGGACATACACTGATCACGTGACTGGTCATGCACTGATCACGTGGCTGATCATGCACTGATCACGTGACTGATCATGCACTGATCTCGTGTCTGATCATGCACTGATCACGTGGCTATCATGCACTGCTCACGTGGCTGATCATGTGATGATCACGCAGGTACCATGTACTGGTCACATGACTGATCATGCACTGATCACCTGGCTGATCATGCAGTGATCACGTGGCTGATCATGCACTGATACCGTGACTGAGCATGGACTGATCACATGACTATCAAGTAGTGATCACGTGACTTAATGGCTCTGATCATGTGACTGATCATGCGCTGATCATGTTTGCTATCATACACTGATCATGTGCCTCTGGAGGCAATAAACAAAGAGCTGAGTAGGCACGAATCATACAGTCAGCAGTCAATAATCATGGAACTCAGGTGTGAGGAATCATGCTGCTCAGCTGGCAATAATCAAGCAGCTGAGCAGGCAGGAATTACGCAGCACAGCTGGCAATTGTCAAGCAGATGACAGGCAGGAATCGTGCAGCTCAGCTGGCAATTGTCCAACAGATGAGCAGACAGTAATCACGCAGCTCAGCAGGCCCTGATCACGTGACTGAGCATGCACTGTTCACGTGGCTGATCATACACTGATCACGTGATTGATCATGCACTGATCACTTGGATATCATGCACTGATCACGTGGCTGATCATACACTGTTCTCGTGTCTGACCATGCACTGATCACGTGTCTGGTCATACACTGCTCACGTAACTGATCATGCACTGATCACGTGGCTATCATGCACTGAATACGTGGCGGAACATGCACTGTTCACGTGGCTGATCACACACCTGTCACGTGACATATCATGCACTGATCACGTGGCACTCATGCACTGATCACGTGGCTGATCATACTCTGCTCACGTAACTCATCATGCACACATCATGTGGCTATCATGCACTGCTCACGTGGTTCGTCATGGAATGATCACGTAGCTACCATATACTGGTCACGTGACTGATCATGCACAGATCACGTAAATGATCATGCACTGTTCACGTGACTGATCATGTACTGGTCTCGTGACTGATCATGCACTGATCACGTAATTGATCCTGCACTGATCACCTGGCTCATCACGCACTGATCCGGTGGCTGATCACACACGTATCACGTGAATGATCATGTATAGATCACGTGACTAATCATGAAGTGATCACGTGGCTATCCTGCACTGATCACGTGGATATCATGCACTGATCACGTGGCTGATCACACACGTATCACGTGACTGATCATGCACTGATCACGTGGCTATCATGCACTGATAACGTGGCTATCATGCACTGATATCATGCACTGGTCACGTGGCTTATCACACACGTATCACGTGACTGATCATGTGATGATCACGCAGGTACCATGTACTGGTCACATGACTGATCATGCACTGATCACGTGACTGATTATGCACTGATCACGTGGCTGATCATGCACTGATCACGTGGCTATCATGCACTGATCACTTGGCTGGTCATACTGATCACGTGCCTCGTCATGCACTGATCACGTGGCTGATCATGCACTGATCACGTGACTGATCATGCACTGATCATGTGGCTATCATGAACAGATCACATGGCTGATCATGAAATGATCACCTAGCTACCATATACTGGTCACGTGACTGATCATGCACTGATCACGTGTCTGATCATGCACTGCTCACATGACTGATCATGCACTGTTCATGAGACTCATCATGCACTGATCACGTGGATATCATGCACTGATCACGTGTTTGATCATACACTGTTCACGTGTCTGACCATGCACTGCTCACGTGGCTGATCATACACTGTTCACGTAACTGATCATGCACTGATCACGTGGATATCATGCACTGATCACGTGGCTGAACATGCACTGTTCACGTGGCTTACCACACACCTGTCACGTGACTGATCATGCACTGATCACGTGGCTGAACATGCACTGTTCACGTGGCTTACCACACACCGGTCACGTGACTGATCATGCACTGATCACGTGGAACTCATGCACTGCTCACGTGGCTGATCATGCAATGATCACACAGCTACCATGTACTGGTCACATGACTGATCATGCACTGATCACATAACTGATCATGCACTGATCACCTGGCTTATCATGCATTGATCATGTGACTGATCATGTGCTGATCATGTTTGGTATCACACACTGATCATGTGCCTCTGGAGGCAATGAACATAGAGCTGAGTAGGCAGGAATCTGTCAGCAGGCTATAATCATGGAACTCACCTCTGAGAAATCATGCTGCTCAGCTGGCAATAATCAAGTAGATGAGCAGGCAGGAATTATGCAGCACAGGTGGCAATTGTCAAGGAGATGACAGGCAGGAATCGTACATCTCAGCTGGCAATTGCCAAGCAGATGAGAAGACAGTAATCACGCAGCACAGCAGGCCCTGATCACGTGACTGAGCATGCACTGTTCACATCGCTGATCACACACCTTTCACGTGAATGATCATGCACTGATCACGTAATTGTATGCACTGCTCACGTGGCTATCATGCACTGATGACCTGGCTGATCATGCACTGATCATGTGACTGATCATGCACTGATCATGTAGCTATCTTGCACTGATCACTTGGCTGATCATACACTCATCACGGGACTGATCGTGCCCTGATTACAGCGCTATCATGCATTGACTACATGACTCCACATGCACTGATCACGTGATGATCATGCACTCATCACGTGACTGACCATGCACTGATCACGTGACTGATTATGCACTGATCACGTGGCTGATCATGCACTGATCACGTGGCTATCATGCACTACTCACGTGGCTGATCATGCAATGATCACATAGCTACCATGTACTGGTGACGTGACTGATCATGCACTGATCATGTAATTGATCATGCACTGGTCATGTGGCTGATCATGCACTGATCACGTGGCTGATCATGCACTGATAACGTGGCTGATTATGCACTGATCACGTGGCTATCATGCACTGATCACTTGGCTGGTCATACTGATCACCTGCCTCGTCATGCACTGATCACGTGGCTGATCAGGCAATGATCACGTAGCTACCAAGTACTGGTCACGTGACTGATCATGCACTGATCACGTAATTGATCATGCACTGATCACGTGGCTGATCATGCACTGATCACGTAATTGATCATGCACTTATCATTTGGCTGATCATGCACTGATCACGTGGCTGATCATACACTGATTACGTGAGTGATCATGCACTGATCACGTGACTGATCATGCACTGATCACGTGGCTATCATGCACTGATCACTTGGCTGGTCATACATTGATCACATGACTGATCATGCACTGCTCACGTGACTGATCATGTACAGATCACGTGAATAATCATGAAGTGATCACGTGGCTATCCTGCACTCATCACGTGGATAACATGCACTGATCACGTGGCTGATCACACATGTATCACGTGACTGATCATGCACTGATCACGTGGCTATCATGCACTGATCACGTGGCTATCATACACTGATCACTTGGCTGGACATACACTGATCACGTGACTGGTCATGCACTGATCACGTGGCTGATCATGCACTGATCACGTGACTGATCATGCACTGATCTCGTGTCTGATCATGCACTGATCACGTGGCTATCATGCACTGCTCACGTGGCTGATCATGTGATGATCACGCAGGTACCATGTACTGGTCACATGACTGATCATGCACTGATCACCTGGCTGATCATGCAGTGATCACGTGGCTGATCATGCACTGATACCGTGACTGAGCATGGACTGATCACATGACTATCAAGTAGTGATCACGTGACTTAATGGCGCTGATCATGTGACTGATCATGCGCTGATCATGTTTGCTATCATACACTGATCATGTGCCTCTGGAGGCAATAAACAAAGAGCTGAGTAGGCACGAATCATACAGTCAGCAGTCAATAATCATGGAACTCAGGTGTGAGGAATCATGCTGCTCAGCTGGCAATAATCAAGCAGCTGAGCAGGCAGGAATTACGCTGCACAGCTGGCAATTGTCAAGCAGATGACAGGCAGGAATCGTGCAGCTCAGCTGGCAATTGTCCAACAGATGAGCAGACAGTAATCACGCAGCTCAGCAGGCCCTGATCACGTGACTGAGCATGCACTGTTCACGTGGCTGATCATACACTGATCACGTGATTGATCATGCACTGATCACTTGGATATCATGCACTGATCACGTGGCTGATCATACACTGTTCTCGTGTCTGACCATGCACTGATCACGTGTCTGGTCATACACTGCTCACGTAACTGATCATGCACTGATCACGTGGCTATCATGCACTGAATACGTGGCGGAACATGCACTGTTCACGTGGCTGATCACACACCTGTCACGTGACATATCATGCACTGATCACGTGGCACTCATGCACTGATCACGTGGCTGATCATACTCTGCTCACGTAACTCATCATGCACACATCATGTGGCTATCATGCACTGCTCACGTGGTTCGTCATGGAATGATCACGTAGCTACCATATACTGGTCACGTGACTGATCATGCACAGATCACGTAAATGATCATGCACTGTTCACGTGACTGATCATGTACTGGTCTCGTGACTGATCATGCACTGATCACGTAATTGATCCTGCACTGATCACCTGGCTCATCACGCACTGATCCGGTGGCTGATCACACACGTATCACGTGAATGATCATGTATAGATCACGTGACTAATCATGAAGTGATCACGTGGCTATCCTGCACTGATCACGTGGATATCATGCACTGATCACGTGGCTGATCACACACGTATCACGTGACTGATCATGCACTGATCACGTGGCTATCATGCACTGATAACGTGGCTATCATGCACTGATATCATGCACTGGTCACGTGGTTTATCACACACCTATCACGTGACTGATTATGTGATGATCACGCAGGTACCATGTACTGGTCACATGACTGATCATGCACTGATCACGTGACTGATTATGCACTGATCACGTGGCTGATCATGCACTGATCACGTGGCTATCATGCACTGATCACTTGGCTGATCATACTGATCACGTGCCTCGTCATGCACTGATCACGTGGCTGATCATGCACTGATCACGTGGCTATCATGCACTGATCACTTGGCTGGTCCTACTGATCACGTGCCTCCTCATGCACTGATCACGTGGCTGATCATGCACTGATCACGTGGCTATCATGCAGTGATCACGTGGCTATCATGAACAGATCACATGGCTGATCATGAAATGATCACCTAGCTACCATATACTGGTCACGTGACTGATCATGCACTGATCACGTGTCTGATCATGCACTGCTCACGTGACTGATCATGCACTGTTCACGAGACTCATCATGCACTGATCACGTGGATATCATGCACTGATCACGTGTTTGATCATACACTGTTCACGTGTCTGACCATGCACTGCTCACGTGGCTGATCATACACTGTTCACGTAACTGATCATGCACTGATCACGTGGCTGATCATGCACTGATCACGTGGCTGAACATGCACTGTTCACGTGGCTTACCACACACCTGTCACGTGACTGATCATGCACTGATCACGTGGCTGAACATGCACTGTTCACGTGGCTTACCACACACCGGTCACGTGACTGATCATGCACTGATCACGTGGAACTCATGCACTGCTCACGTGGCTGATCATGCAATGATCACGCAGCTACCATGTACTGGTCACATGACTGATCATGCACTGATCACATAACTGATCATGCACTGATCACCTGGCTTATCATGCATTGATCATGTGACTGATCATGTGCTGATCATGTTTGGTATCACACACTGATCATGTGCCTCTGGAGGCAATGAACATAGAGCTGAGTAGGCAGGAATCTGTCAGCAGGCTATAATCATGGAACTCACCTCTGAGAAATCATGCTGCTCAGCTGGCAATAATCAAGTAGATGAGCAGGCAGGAATTAAGCAGCACAGGTGGCAATTGTCAAGGAGATGACAGGCAGGAATCGTACATCTCAGCTGGCAATTGCCAAGCAGATGAGAAGACAGTAATCACGCAGCACAGCAGGCCCTGATCACGTGACTGAGCATGCACTGTTCACGTCGCTGATCACACACCTTTCACGTGAATGATCATGCACTGATCACGTAATTGTATGCACTGCTCACGTGGCTATCATGCACTGATGACCTGGCTGATCATGCACTGATCATGTGACTGATCATGCACTGATCATGTAGCTATCTTGCACTGATCACTTGGCTGATCATACACTCATCACGGGACTGATCGTGCCCTGATTACAGCGCTATCATGCATTGACTACATGACTCCACATGCACTGATCACGTGATGATCATGCACTCATCACGTGACTGACCATGCACTGATCACGTGACTGATTATGCACTGATCACGTGGCTGATCATGCACTGATCACGTGGCTATCATGCACTACTCACGTGGCTGATCATGCAATGATCACATAGCTACCATGTACTGGTGACGTGACTGATCATGTACTGATCATGTAATTGATCATGCACTGGTCATGTGGCTGATCATGCACTGATCACGTGGCTGATCATGCACTGATAACGTGGCTGATTATGCACTGATCACGTGGCTATCATGCACTGATCACTTGGCTGGTCATACTGATCACCTGCCTCGTCATGCACTGATCACGTGGCTGATCAGGCAATGATCACGTAGCTACCAAGTACTGGTCACGTGACTGATCATGCACTGATCACGTAATTGATCATGCACTGATCACGTGGCTGATCATGCAGTGATCACGTAATTGATCATGCACTTATCATTTGGCTGATCATGCACTGATCACGTGGCTGATCATACACTGATTACGTGAGTGATCATGCACTGATCACGTGACTGATCATGCACTGATCACGTGGCTATCATGCACTGATCACTTGGCTGGTCATACATTGATCACATGACTGATCATGCACTGCTCACGTGACTGATCATGTACAGATCACGTGAATAATCATGAAGTGATCACGTGGCTATCCTGCACTCATCACGTGGATAACATGCACTGATCACGTGGCTGATCACACATGTATCACGTGACTGATCATGCACTGATCACGTGGCTATCATGCACTGATCACGTGGCTATCATACACTGATCACTTGGCTGGACATACACTGATCACGTGACTGGTCATGCACTGATCACGTGGCTGATCATGCACTGATCACGTGACTGATCATGCACTGATCTCGTGTCTGATCATGCACTGATCACGTGGCTATCATGCACTGCTCACGTGGCTGATCATGTGATGATCACGCAGGTACCATGTACTGGTCACATGACTGATCATGCACTGATCACCTGGCTGATCATGCAGTGATCACGTGGCTGATCATGCACTGATACCGTGACTGAGCATGGACTGATCACATGACTATCAAGTAGTGATCACGTGACTTAATGGCTCTGATCATGTGACTGATCATGCGCTGATCATGTTTGCTATCATACACTGATCATGTGCCTCTGGAGGCAATAAACAAAGAGCTGAGTAGGCACGAATCATACAGTCAGCAGTCAATAATCATGGAACTCAGGTGTGAGGAATCATGCTGCTCAGCTGGCAATAATCAAGCAGCTGAGCAGGCAGGAATTACGCAGCACAGCTGGCAATTGTCAAGCAGATGACAGGCAGGAATCGTGCAGCTCAGCTGGCAATTGTCCAACAGATGAGCAGACAGTAATCACGCAGCTCAGCAGGCCCTGATCACGTGACTGAGCATGCACTGTTCACGTGGCTGATCATACACTGATCACGTGATTGATCATGCACTGATCACTTGGATATCATGCACTGATCACGTGGCTGATCATACACTGTTCTCGTGTCTGACCATGCACTGATCACGTGTCTGGTCATACACTGCTCACGTAACTGATCATGCACTGATCACGTGGCTATCATGCACTGAATACGTGGCGGAACATGCACTGTTCACGTGGCTGATCACACACCTGTCACGTGACATATCATGCACTGATCACGTGGCACTCATGCACTGATCACGTGGCTGATCATACTCTGCTCACGTAACTCATCATGCACACATCATGTGGCTATCATGCACTGCTCACGTGGTTCGTCATGGAATGATCACGTAGCTACCATATACTGGTCACGTGACTGATCATGCACAGATCACGTAAATGATCATGCACTGTTCACGTGACTGATCATGTACTGGTCTCGTGACTGATCATGCACTGATCACGTAATTGATCCTGCACTGATCACCTGGCTCATCACGCACTGATCCGGTGGCTGATCACACACGTATCACGTGAATGATCATGTATAGATCACGTGACTAATCATGAAGTGATCACGTGGCTATCCTGCACTGATCACGTGGATATCATGCACTGATCACGTGGCTGATCACACACGTATCACGTGACTGATCATGCACTGATCACGTGGCTATCATGCACTGATAACGTGGCTATCATGCACTGATATCATGCACTGGTCACGTGGCTTATCACACACGTATCACGTGACTGATCATGTGATGATCACGCAGGTACCATGTACTGGTCACATGACTGATCATGCACTGATCACGTGACTGATTATGCACTGATCACGTAGCTGATCATGCACTGATCACGTGGCTATCATGCACTGATCACTTGGCTGGTCATACTGATCACGTGCCTTGACATGCACTGATCACGTGGCTGATCATGCACTGATCACGTGACTGATCATGCACTGATCACGTGGCTATCATGAACAGATCACATGGCTGATCATGAAATGATCACCTAGCTACCATATACGGGTCACGTGACTGATCATGCACTGATCACGTGTCTGATCATGCACTGCTCACGTGACTGATCATGCACTGTTCACGAGACTCATCATGCACTGATCACGTGGATATCATGCACTGATCACTTGTTTGATCATACACTGTTCACGTGTCTGACCATGCACTGCTCACGTGGCTGATCATACACTGTTCACGTAACTGATCATGCACTGATCACGTGGATATCAGGCACTGATCACGTGGCTGAACATGCACTGTTCACGTGGCTTACCACACACCTGTCACGTGACTGATCATGCACTGATCACGTGGCTGAACATGCACTGTTCACGTGGCTTACCACACACCGGTCACGTGACTGATCATGCACTGATCACATGGAACTCATGCACTGCTCACGTGGCTGATCATGCAATGATCACGCAGCTACCATGTACTGGTCACATGACTGATCATGCACTGATCACATAACTGATCATGCACTGATCACCTGGCTTATCATGCATTGATCATGTGACTGATCATGTGCTGATCATGTTTGGTATCACACACTGATCATGTGCCTCTGGAGGCAATGAACATAGAGCTGAGTAGGCAGGAATCTGTCAGCAGGCTATAATCATGGAACTCACCTCTGAGAAATCATGCTGCTCAGCTGGCAATAATCAAGTAGATGAGCAGGCAGGAATTATGCAGCACAGGTGGCAATTGTCAAGGAGATGACAGGCAGGAATCGTACATCTCAGCTGGCAATTGCCAAGCAGATGAGAAGACAGTAATCACGCAGCACAGCAGGCCCTGATCACGTGACTGAGCATGCACTGTTCACGTCGCTGATCACACACCTTTCACGTGAATGATCATGCACTGATCACGTAATTGTATGCACTGCTCACGTGGCTATCATGCACTGATGACCTGGCTGATCATGCACTGATCATGTGACTGATCATGCACTGATCATGTAGCTATCTTGCACTGATCACTTGGCTGATCATACACTCATCACGGGACTGATCGTGCCCTGATTACAGCGCTATCATGCATTGACTACATGACTCCACATGCACTGATTACGTGATGATCATGCACTCATCACGTGACTGACCATGCACTGATCACGTGACTGATTATGCACTGATCACGTGGCTGATCATGCACTGATCACGTGGCTATCATGCACTACTCACGTGGCTGATCATGCAATGATCACATAGCTACCATGTACTGGTGACGTGACTGATCATGCACTGATCATGTAATTGATCATGCACTGGTCATGTGGCTGATCATGCACTGGTCATGTGGCTGATCATGCACTGATCACGTGGCTATCATGCACTGATCACTTGGCTGGTCATACTGATCACCTGCCTCGTCATGCAGTGATCACGTGGCTGATCAGGCAATGATCACGTAGCTACCAAGTACTGGTAACGTGACTGATCATGCACTGATCACGTAATTGATCATGCACTGATCACGTGGCTGATCATGCACTGATCACGTAATTGATCATGCACTTATCATTTGGCTGATCATGCACTGATCACGTGGCTGATCATACACTGATTACGTGAGTGATCATGCACTGATCACGTGACTGATCATGCACTGATCACGTGGCTATCATGCACTGATCACTTGGCTGGTCATACATTGATCACATGACTGATCATGCACTGCTCACGTGACTGATCATGTACAGATCACGTGAATAATCATGAAGTGATCACGTGGCTATCCTGCACTCATCACGTGGATAACATGCACTGATCACGTGGCTGATCACACATGTATCACGTGACTGATCATGCACTGATCACGTGGCTATCATGCACTGATCACGTGGCTATCATACACTGATCACTTGGCTGGACATACACTGATCACGTGACTGGTCATGCACTGATCACGTGGCTGATCATGCACTGATCACGTGACTGATCATGCACTGATCTCGTGTCTGATCATGCACTGATCACGTGGCTATCATGCACTGCTCACGTGGCTGATCATGTGATGATCACGCAGGTACCATGTACTGGTCACATGACTGATCATGCACTGATCACCTGGCTGATCATGCAGTGATCACGTGGCTGATCATGCACTGATACCGTGACTGAGCATGGACTGATCACATGACTATCAAGTAGTGATCACGTGACTTAATGGCTCTGATCATGTGACTGATCATGCGCTGATCATGTTTGCTATCATACACTGATCATGTGCCTCTGGAGGCAATAAACAAAGAGCTGAGTAGGCACGAATCATACAGTCAGCAGTCAATAATCATGGAACTCAGGTGTGAGGAATCATGCTGCTCAGCTGGCAATAATCAAGCAGCTGAGCAGGCAGGAATTACGCTGCACAGCTGGCAATTGTCAAGCAGATGACAGGCAGGAATCGTGCAGCTCAGCTGGCAATTGTCCAACAGATGAGCAGACAGTAATCACGCAGCTCAGCAGGCCCTGATCACGTGACTGAGCATGCACTGTTCACGTGGCTGATCATACACTGATCACGTGATTGATCATGCACTGATCACTTGGATATCATGCACTGATCACGTGGCTGATCATACACTGTTCTCGTGTCTGACCATGCACTGATCACGTGTCTGGTCATACACTGCTCACGTAACTGATCATGCACTGATCACGTGGCTATCATGCACTGAACACGTGGCGGAACATGCACTGTTCACGTGGCTGATCACACACCTGTCACGTGACATATCATGCACTGATCACGTGGCACTCATGCACTGATCACGTGGCTGATCATACTCTGCTCACGTAACTCATCATGCACACATCATGTGGCTATCATGCACTGCTCACGTGGTTCGTCATGGAATGATCACGTAGCTACCATATACTGGTCACGTGACTGATCATGCACAGATCACGTAAATGATCATGCACTGTTCACGTGACTGATCATGTACTGGTCTCGTGACTGATCATGCACTGATCACGTAATTGATCCTGCACTGATCACCTGGCTCATCACGCACTGATCCGGTGGCTGATCACACACGTATCACGTGAATGATCATGTATAGATCACGTGACTAATCATGAAGTGATCACGTGGCTATCCTGCACTGATCACGTGGATATCATGCACTGATCACGTGGCTGATCACACACGTATCACGTGACTGATCATGCACTGATCACGTGGCTATCATGCACTGATAACGTGGCTATCATGCACTGATATCATGCACTGGTCACGTGGCTTATCACACACGTATCACGTGACTGATCATGTGATGATCACGCAGGTACCATGTACTGGTCACATGACTGATCATGCACTGATCACGTGACTGATTATGCACTGATCACGTGGCTGATCATGCACTGATCACGTGGCTATCATGCACTGATCACTTGGCTGGTCATACTGATCACGTGCCTCGTCATGCACTGATCACGTGGCTGATCATGCACTGATCACGTGACTGATCATGCACTGATCATGTGGCTATCATGAACAGATCACATGGCTGATCATGAAATGATCACCTAGCTACCATATACTGGTCACGTGACTGATCATGCACTGATCACGTGTCTGATCATGCACTGCTCACGTGACTGATCATGCACTGTTCATGAGACTCATCATGCACTGATCACGTGGATATCATGCACTGATCACGTGTTTGATCATACACTGTTCACGTGTCTGACCATGCACTGCTCACGTGGTTGATCATACACTGTTCACGTAACTGATCATGCACTGATCACG
The DNA here is from genome assembly GCF_032452875.1 of Bos javanicus. NCBI lineage: Eukaryota > Metazoa > Chordata > Mammalia > Artiodactyla > Bovidae > Bos > Bos javanicus. The sequence goes on from NW_026893814.1 coordinate 266,138, forward strand.
TGGATATCATGCACTGATCACGTGGCTGAACATGCACTGTTCACGTGGCTGATCACACACTGTCACGTGACATATCATGCACTGATCACGTGGCTGAACATGCACTGTTCACGTGGCTTACCACACACCGGTCACGTGACTGATCATGCACTGATCACGTGGAACTCATGCACTGCTCACGTGGCTGATCATGCAATGATCACGCAGCTACCATGTACTGGTCACATGACTGATCATGCACTGATCACATAACTGATCATGCACTGATCACGTGGCTTATCATGCATTGATCATGTGACTGATCATGTGCTGATCATGTTTGGTATCACACACTGATCATGTGCCTCTGGAGGCAATGAACATAGAGCTGAGTAGGCAGGAATCTGTCAGCAGGCTATAATCATGGAACTCACCTCTGAGAAATCATGCTGCTCAGCTGGCAATAATCAAGTAGATGAGCAGGCAGGAATTATGCAGCACAGGTGGCAATTGTCAAGGAGATGACAGGCAGGAATCGTACATCTCAGCTGGCAATTGCCAAGCAGATGAGAAGACAGTAATCACGCAGCACAGCAGGCCCTGATCACGTGACTGAGCATGCACTGTTCACGTCGCTGATCACACAACTTTCACGTGAATGATCATGCACTGATCACGTAATTGTATGCACTGCTCACGTGGCTATCATGCACTGATGACCTGGCTGATCATGCACTGATCATGTGACTGATCATGCACTGATCATGTAGCTATCTTGCACTGATCACTTGGCTGATCATACACTCATCACGGGACTGATCGTGCCCTGATTACAGCGCTATCATGCATTGACTACATGACTCCACATGCACTGATCACGTGATGATCATGCACTCATCACGTGACTGACCATGCACTGATCACGTGACTGATTATGCACTGATCACGTGGCTGATCATGCACTGATCACGTGGCTATCATGCACTGCTCACGTGGCTGATCATGCAATGATCACGTAGCTACCATGTACTGGTCACGTGACTGATCATGCACTGATCACGTAATTGATCATGCACTGATCACGTGGCTGATCATGCACTGATCACGTGGCTGATCATGCACTGATCACGTGGCTGATCATGCACTGATCACGTGGCTATCATGCACTGATCACGTGGCTGATCATACTGATCACGTGCTGTCATGCACTGATCACGTGGCTGATCATGCACTGATCACGTAGCTATCATGCACTGATCACGTGACTGATCATGCACTGATCACGTAATTGATCATGCACTGATCACGTGGCTGATCATGCACTGATCACGTGACTGATCATGCACTGATCACGTGGCTGATCATGCACTGATCACGTGGCTGATCATGCACTGATCACGTGACTGATCATGCACTGATCACGTGACTGATCATGCACTGATCACGTGGCTATCATGCACTGATCACGTGGCTGATCATGCACTGATCACGTGACTGATCATGCACTGATCACGTGACTGATCATGCACTGATCACGTGACTGATCATGCACTGATCACGTGGCTATCATGCACTGATCACGTGGATATCATGCACTGATCACGTGGCTGATCACACATGATCACGTGACTGATCATGCACTGATCACGTGGCTATCATGCACTGATCACGTGGCTATCATGCACTGATCACGTGGCTGATCATGCACTGATCACGTGACTGATCATGCACTGATCACGTGGCTGATCATGCACTGATCACGTGACTGATCATGCACTGATCACGTGACTGATCATGCACTGATCACGTGGCTATCATGCACTGATCACGTGGCTGATCATGTCATGATCACGCAGGTACCATGTACTGATCACGTGACTGATCATGCACTGATCACGTGGCTGATCATGCACTGATCACGTGGCTGATCATGCACTGATACCGTGACTGAGCATGGACTGATCACATGACTATCATGTAGTGATCACGTGACTTAATGGCGCTGATCATGTGACTGATCATGCGCTGATCATGTTTGCTATCATACACTGATCATGTGCCTCTGGAGGCAATAAACAAAGAGCTGAGTAGGCACGAATCAAACAGTCAGCAGGCAATAATCATGGAACTCAGGTGTGAGGAATCATGCTGCTCAGCTGGCAATAATCAAGCAGCTGAGCAGGCAGGAATTACGCAGCACAGCTGGCAATTGTCAAGCAGATGACAGGCAGGAATCGTGCAGCTCAGCTGGCAATTGTCAAGCAGATGAGCAGACAGTAATCACGCAGCTCAGCAGGCCCTGATCACGTGACTGAGCATGCACTGTTCACGTGGCTGATCATACACTGATCACGTGATTGATCATGCACTGATCACTTGGATATCATGCACTGATCACGTGGCTGATCATACACTGTTCACGTGTCTGACCATGCACTGATCACGTGGCTGATCATACACTGCTCACGTAACTGATCATGCACTGATCACGTGGCTATCATGCACTGATCACGTGGCTGAACATGCACTGTTCACGTGGCTGATCACACACCTGTCACGTGACATATCATGCACTGATCACGTGGCACTCATGCACTGATCACGTGGCTGATCATACTCTGCTCACGTAACTCATCATGCACACATCACGTGGCTATCATGCACTGCTCACGTGGTTCGTCATGGAATGATCACGTAGCTACCATATACTGGTCACGTGACTGATCATGCACAGATCACGTAAATGATCATGCACTGTTCACGTGACTGATCATGTACTGATCACGTGACTGATCATGCACTGATCACGTGGCTGATCATGCACTGATCACGTGGCTGATCATGCACTGATCACGTGGCTGATCACACACGATCACGTGACTGATCATGCACTGATCACGTGACTGATCATGCACTGATCACGTGGCTATCATGCACTGATCACGTGGATATCATGCACTGATCACGTGGCTGATCACACACGTATCACGTGACTGATCATGCACTGATCACGTGGCTATCATGCACTGATCACGTGGCTATCATGCACTGATATCATGCACTGATCACGTGGCTGATCACACACGATCACGTGACTGATCATGCATGATCACGCAGGTATCATGCACTGATCACGTGACTGATCATGCACTGATCACGTGACTGATCATGCACTGATCACGTGACTGATCATGCACTGATCACGTGGCTATCATGCACTGATCACGTGGCTGATCATACTGATCACGTGCCTCGTCATGCACTGATCACGTGGCTGATCATGCACTGATCACGTGACTGATCATGCACTGATCACGTGGCTATCATGCACTGATCACGTGGCTGATCATGCACTGATCACGCAGCTACCATGTACTGGTCACGTGACTGATCATGCACTGATCACGTAACTGATCATGCACTGATCACGTGGCTGATCATGCACTGATCACTGGCTGATCATGCACTGATCACGTGGCTATCATGCACTGATCACGTGGCTGATCATGCACTGATCATCTGCCTGATCATGCACTGATCACGTGACTGATCATGCACTGATCACGAATCAATCATTCACTGATCACGTGGCTGATCATGCACTGATCACGTGGCTGATCATGCACTGATCACGTGGCTGATCATGCACTGATCACGTGGCTGATCATGCACTGATACCGTGACTGAGCATGGACTGATCACATGACTATCATGTAGTGATCACGTGACTTAATGGCGCTGACCATGTGACTGATCATGCGCTTAGCATGTTTGCTATCATACACTGATCATGTGCCTCTGGAGGCAATAAACAAAGAGCTGAGTAGGCATGAATGAAACAGTCAGCAGGCAATAATCATGGAACTCAGCTGTGAGGAATCATGCTGCTCAGCTGGCAATAATCAAGCAGCTGAGCAGGCAGGAATTACGCAGCACAGCTGGCAATTGTCAAGCAGATGACAGGCAGGAATCATGCAGCTCAGCTGGCAATTGTCAAGCAGATGAGCAGACAGTAATCACGCAGCTCAGCAGGCCCTGATCACGTGACTGAGCATGCACTGTTCACGTGGCTGATCACACACTGATCACGTGACTGATCATGCACTGATCACGTGGATATCATGCACTGATCACGTGGCTGATCATGCACTGATCACGTGGCTGATCATGCACTGATCACGTGACTGATCATGCACTGATCACGTAACTGATCATGCACTGATCACGTGGCTGATCATGCACTGATCACGTGACTGATCATGCACTGATCACGTGACTGATCATGCACTGATCACGTGGCTATCATGCACTGATCACGTGGCTGATCATGCACTGATCACGTGGCTACCATGCACTGATCACGTGACTGATCATGCACTGATCACGTGGCTGATCATGCACTGATCACGTGACTGATCATGCACTGATCACGTGACTGATCATGCACTGATCACGTGGCTGATCATGCACTGATCACGTGGCTATCATGCACTGATCACGTGGCTGATCATGCACTGATCACGTAACTGATCATGCACTGATCACGTGGCTGATCATGCACTGATCACGTGACTGATCATGCACTGATCACGTCTGATCATGCACTGATCACGTGACTGATCATGCACTGATCACGTGGATGATCATACACTGATCATGTGACAGATCATGCACTGATCACGTGGCTGATCATGCACTGATACCGTGACTGAGCATGGACTGATCACATGACTATCATGTAGTGATCACGTGACTTAATGGCGCTGATCATGTGACTGATCATGCGCTGATCATGTTTGCTATCATACACTGATCATGTGCCTCTGGAGGCAATAAACAAAGAGCTGAGTAGGCACGAATCAAACAGTCAGCAGGCAATAATCATGGAACTCAGCTGTGAGGAATCATGCTGCTCAGCTGGCAATAATCAAGCAGCTGAGCAGGCAGGAATTACGCAGCACAGCTGGCAATTGTCAAGCAGATGACAGGCAGGAATCGTGCAGCTCAGCTGGCAATTGTCAAGCAGATGAGCAGACAGTAATCACGCAGCTCAGCAGGCCCTGATCACGTGACTGAGCATGCACTGTTCACGTGGCTGATCATACACTGATCACGTGATTGATCATGCACTGATCACTGGATATCATGCACTGATCACGTGGCTGATCATACACTGTTCACGTGTCTGACCATGCACTGATCACGTGGCTGATCATACAATGCTCACGTAACTGATCATGCACTGATCACGTGGCTGATCATGCACTGATCACGTGGCTGATCATGCACTGATCACGTGACTGATCATGCACTGATGACGTGGCAATCATGCACTGATCACGTGGCTGATCATGCACTGATCACGTGACTGATCATGCACTGATCACTGGCTATCATGCACTGATCACGTGGCTATCATGCACTGATCACGTGGCTGATCATGCACTGATCACGTGACTGATCATGCACTGATCACGTCTGATCATGCACTGATCACGTGACTGATCATGCACTGATCACGTGGATGATCATGCACTGATCATGTGACTGATCATGCACTGATCACGTGGCTATCATGCACTGATCACGTGGCTGATCATGCACTGATCACGTGGCTGATCATGCACTGATCACGTGGCTGATCATGCACTGATCACGTGACTGATCATGCACTGATCACGTGGCTATCATGCACTGATCACGTGACTGATCATGCACTGATCACGTGACTATCATGCACTGATCACGTGACTGATCATGCACTGATCACGTGGCTATCATGCACTGATCACGTGGCTGATCATGCACTGATCACGTGACTGATCATGCACTGATCACTGGCTATCATGCACTGATCACGTGGCTATCATGCACTGATCACGTGGCTGATCATGCACTGATCACGTGACTGATCATGCACTGATCACGTCTGATCATGCACTGATCACGTGACTGATCATGCACTGATCACGTGGCTGATCATGCACTGATCATGTGACTGATCATGCACTGATCACGTGGCTATCATGCACTGATCACGTGGCTGATCATGCACTGATCACGTAGCTATCATGCACTGATCACGTGACTGATCATGCACTGATCACGTAATTGATCATGCACTGATCACGTGACTGATCATGCACTGATCACGTGACTGATCATGCACTGATCACGTGGCTATCATGCACTGATCACGTGGCTGATCATGCACTGATCACGTGGCTGATCATGCACTGTCACGTGACTGATCATGCACTGATCACGTGGCACTCATGCACTGATCACGTGGCTGATCATGCACTGATCACGTGACTGATCATGCACTGATCACGTGGCTATCATGCACTGATCACGTGGCTGATCATGCAATGATCACGTAGCTACCATGCACTGATCACGTGACTGATCATGCACTGATCACGTGCTGATCATGCACTGATCACGTGACTGATCATGCACTGATCACGTGACTGATCATGCACTGATCACGTGGCTATCATGCACTGATCACGTGGCTGATCATGCACTGATCACGTGATCATGCACTGATCACGTGACTGATCATGCACTGATCACGTAATTGATCATGCACTGATCACGTGACTGATCATGCACTGATCACGTGGCTGATCATGCACTGATCACGTGACTGATCATGCACTGATCACGTGGCTATCATGCACTGATCACGTGGCTATCATGCACTGATCACGTGGCTGATCATGCACTGATCACGTAGCTATCATGCACTGATCACGTGACTGATCATGCACTGATCACGTGACTGATCATGCACTGATCACGTGGCTGATCATGCACTGATCACGTGGCTATCATGCACTGATCACGTGGCTGATCATGCACTGATCACGCAGCTATCATGCACTGATCACGTATGTGATCATGCACTGATCACGTGGCTGATCATGCACTGATCACGTGACTGATCATGCACTGATCACGTGGCTATCATGCACTGATCACGTGGCTGATCATGCACTGATCACGCAGCTACCATGCACTGATCACGTGACTGATCATGCACTGATCACGTGACTGATCATGCACTGATCACGTGGCTGATCATGCACTGATCACGTGCTGATCATGCACTGATCACGTGGCTATCATGCACTGATCACGTGGCTGATCATGCACTGATCACTGACTGATCATGCACTGATCACGTGACTGATCATGCACTGATCACGTGGCTGATCATGCACTGATCACGTGACTGATCATGCACTGATCACGTGGCTGATCATGCACTGATCACGTGGCTGATCATGCACTGATCACGTGGCTGATCATGCACTGATACCGTGACTGAGCATGGACTGATCACATGACTATCATGTAGTGATCACGTGACTTAACGGCGCTGATCATGTGACTGATCATGCGCTGATCATGTTTGCTATCATACACTGATCATGTGCCTCTGGAGGCAATAAACAAAGAGCTGAGTAGGCACGAATCAAACAGTCAGCAGGCAATAATCATGGAACTCAGCTGTGAGGAATCATGCTGCTCAGCTGGCAATAATCAAGCAGCTGAGCAGGCAGGAATTACACAGCATAGCTGGCAATTGTCAAGCAGAGGACAGGCAGGAATCATGCAGCTCAGCTGGCAATTGTCAAGCAGATGAGCAGACAGTAATCACGCAGCTCAGCAGGCCCTGATCACGTGACTGAGCATGCACTGTTCACGTGGCTGATCATACACTGATCACGTGATTGATCATGCACTGATCACTTGGATATCATGCACTGATCACGTGGCTGATCATACACTGATCACGTGTCTGATCATGCACTGATCACGTGGCTGATCATACACTGATCACGTAACTGATCATGCACTGATCACGTGGCTGATCATGCACTGATCACGTGGCTGATCATGCACTGATCACGTGACTGATCATGCACTGATCACGTGGCTATCATGCACTGATCACGTGGCTGATCATGCACTGATCACGCAGCTATCATGCACTGATCACGTGACTGATCATGCACTGATCACGTGACTGATCATGCACTGATCACGTGGCTGATCATGCACTGATCACGTGCTGATCATGCACTGATCACGTGGCTATCATGCACTGATCACGTGGCTGATCATGCACTGATCACTGACTGATCATGCACTGATCACGTGACTGATCATGCACTGATCACGTGCTATCATGCACTGATCACGTGGCTGATCATGCACTGATCACGTGGCTGATCATGCACTGATCACGTGGCTATCATGCACTGATCACGTGGCTGATCATGCACTGATACCGTGACTGAGCATGGACTGATCACATGACTATCATGTAGTGATCACGTGACTTAATGGCGCTGATCATGTGACTGATCATGCACTGATCATGTTTGCTATCATACACTGATCATGTGCCTCTGGAGGCAATAAACAAAGAGCTGAATAGGCATGAATCAAACAGTCAGCAGGCAATAATCATGGAACTCAGCTGTGAGGAATCATTCTGCTCAGCTGGCAATAATCAAGCAGCTGAGCAGGCAGGAATTACACAGCACAGCTGGCAATTGTCAAGCAGATGACAGGCAGGAATCATGCAGCTCAGCTGGCAATTGTCAAGCAGATGAGCAGACAGTAATCACGCAGCTCAGCAGGCCCTGATCACGTGACTGAGCATGCACTGTTCACGTGGCTGATCATACACTGATCACGTGATTGATCATGCACTGATCACTTGGATATCATGCACTGATCACGTGGCTGATCATACACTGATCACGTGTCTGACCATGCACTGATCACGTGGCTGATCATACACTGATCACGTAACTGATCATGCACTGATCACGTAACTGATCATGCACTGATCACGTGGCTGATCATGCACTGATCACGTGACTGATCATGCACTGATCACGTGACTGATCATGCACTGATCACGTGGCTATCATGCACTGATCACGTGGCTGATCATGCACTGATCACGCAGCTATCATGCACTGATCACGTGACTGATCATGCACTGATCACGTGACTTGATCATGCACTGATCACGTGGCTTATCATGCACTGATCATGTGACTGATCATGCACTGATCATGTTTGAAGTCACACACTGATCATGTGCATCTGGAGGCAATGAACAAAGAGCTGAGTAGGCAGGAATCAGTCAGCAGGCTATAATCATGGAACTCAGCTCTGAGAAATCATGCTGCTCAGCTGGCAATAATCAAGTAGATGAGCAGGCAGGAATTATGCAGCACACGTGGCAATTGTCAAGCAGATGACAGGCAGGAATCGTGCAGCTCAGCTGGCAATTGTCAAGCAGATGAGCAGACAGTAATCACGCAGCTCAGCAGGCCCTGATCACGTGACTGAGCATGCACTGATCACGTGGCTGATCACACACTGATCACGTGACTGATCATGCACTGATCACGTGGCTATCATGCACTGATCACGTGACTGATCATGCACTGATCACGTGACTGTCATGCACTGATCACGTGGCTGATCATGCACTGATCACGTGACTGATCATGCACTGATCACGTGGCTATCATGCACTGATCACGTGGCTGATCATGCACTGATCACGGACTGATCATGCACTGATCACGGGCTATCATGCACTGATACATGACTGATCATGCACTGATCACGTGGCTGATCATGCACTGATCACGTGACTGATCATGCACTGATCACGTGACTGATCATGCACTGATCACGTGGCTGATCATGCACTGATCACGTGGCTATCATGCACTGATCACGTGGCTGATCATGCACTGATCACGTAGCTATCATGTACTGATCACGTGACTGATCATGCACTGATCACGTGACTGATCATGCACTGATCACGTGACTGATCATGCACTGATCACGTGGCTATCATGCACTGATCACGTGGCTATCATGCACTGATCACGTGGCTGATCATGCACTGATCACGTAGCTATCATGCACTGATCACGTGACTGATCATGCACTGATCACGTGGCTGATCATGCACTGATCACGTGACTGATCATGCACTGATCACGTGACTGATCATGCACTGATCACGTGGATATCATGCACTGATCACGTGGCTGATCATGCACTGATCACGTGACTGATCATGCACTGATCACGTGGCTATCATGCACTGATCACGTGGCTGATCATGCACTGATCACGTGGCTGATCATGCACTGATCACGTGACTGATCATGCACTGATCACGTGGCACTCATGCACTGATCACGTGGCTGATCATACACTGATCACGTAACTGATCATGCACTGATCACGTGGCTATCATGCACTGATCACGTGGCTGATCATGCACTGATCACGTAGCTATCATGCACTGATCACGTGACTGATCATGCACTGATCACGTGGCTGATCATGCACTGATCACGTGACTGATCATGCACTGATCACGTGACTGATCATGCACTGATCACGTGGCTATCATGCACTGCTCACGTGGCTGATCATGCAATGATCACGTAGCTACCATGTACTGGTCACGTGACTGATCATGCACTGATCACGTAATTGATCATGCACTGATCACGTGGCTGATCATGCACTGATCACGTGACTGATCATGCACTGATCACGTGGCTGATCATGCACTGATCACGTGGCTGATCATGCACTGATCACGTGACTGATCATGCACTGATCACGTCTGATCATGCACTGATCACGTGACTGATCATGCACTGATCACGTGGCTGATCATGCACTGATCACGTGACTGATCATGCACTGATCACGTGACTGATCATGCACTGATCACGTGGCTATCATGCACTGATCACGTGGCTGATCATGCACTGATCACGCAGCTATCATGCACTGATCACGACTGATCATGCACTGATCACGTGGCTGATCATGCACTGATCACGTGACTGATCATGCACTGATCACGTGACTGATCATGCACTGATCACGTGGCTGATCATGCACTGATCACGTGGCTATCATGCACTGATCACGTGGCTGATCATGCACTGATCACGTGACTGATCATGCACTGATCACGTGGCTGATCATGCACTGATCACGTGACTGATCATGCACTGATCACGTCTGATCATGCACTGATCACGTGACTGCCCATGCACTGATCACGTTGATGATCATACACTAATCATGTGACAGATCATGCACTGATCACGTGGCTGATCATGCACTGATACCGTGACTGAGCATGGACTGATCACATGACTATCATGTAGTGATCACGTGACTTAATGGCGCTGATCATGTGACTGATCATGCGCTGATCATGTTTGCTATCATACACTGATCATGTGCCTCTGGAGGCAATAAACAAAGAGCTGAGTAGGCACGAATCAAACAGTCAGCAGGCAATAATCATGGAACTCAGCTGTGAGGAATCATGCTGCTCAGCTGGCAATAATCAAGCAGCTGAGCAGGCAGGAATTACGCAGCACAGCTGGCAATTGTCAAGCAGATGACAGGCAGGAATCGTGCAGCTCAGCTGGCAATTGTCAAGCAGATGAGCAGACAGTAATCACGCAGCTCAGCAGGCCCTGATCACGTGACTGAGCATGCACTGTTCACGTGGCTGATCATACACTGATCACGTGATTGATCATGCACTGATCACTTGGATATCATGCACTGATCACGTGGCTGATCATACACTGTTCACGTGTCTGACCATGCACTGATCACGTGGCTGATCATACACTGCTCACGTAACTGATCATGCACTGATCACGTGGCTGATCATGCACTGATCACGTGGCTGATCATGCACTGATCACGTGACTGATCATGCACTGATCACGTGGCAATCATGCACTGATCACGTGGCTGATCATGCACTGATCACGTGACTGATCATGCACTGATCACTGGCTATCATGCACTGATCACGTGGCTATCATGCACTGATCACGTGGCTGATCATGCACTGATCACGTGACTGATCATGCACTGATCACGTCTGATCATGCACTGATCACGTGACTGATCATGCACTGATCACGTGGATGATCATGCACTGATCACGTGACTGATCATGCACTGATCACGTGGCTATCATGCACTGATCACGTGGCTGATCATGCACTGATCACGTGACTGATCATGCACTGATCACGTGGCTGATCATGCACTGATCACGTAACTGATCATGCACTGATCACGTGGCTATCATGCACTGATCACGTGACTGATCATGCACTGATCACGTGACTATCATGCACTGATCACGTGACTGATCATGCACTGATCACGTGGCTATCATGCACTGATCACGTGGCTGATCATGCACTGATCACGTGACTGATCATGCACTGATCACTGGCTATCATGCACTGATCACGTGGCTATCATGCACTGATCACGTGGCTGATCATGCACTGATCACGTGACTGATCATGCACTGATCACGTCTGATCATGCACTGATCACGTGACTGATCATGCACTGATCACGTGGATGATCATGCACTGATCATGTGACTGATCATGCACTGATCACGTGGCTATCATGCACTGATCACGTGGCTGATCATGCACTGATCACGTAGCTATCATGCACTGATCACGTGACTGATCATGCACTGATCACGTAATTGATCATGCACTGATCACGTGACTGATCATGCACTGATCACGTGACTGATCATGCACTGATCACGTGGCTATCATGCACTGATCACGTGGCTGATCATGCACTGATCACGTGGCTGATCACACACCTGTCACGTGACTGATCATGCACTGATCACGTGGCACTCATGCACTGATCACGTGGCTGATCATACACTGATCACGTGACTGATCATGCACTGATCACGTGGCTATCATGCACTGATCACGTGGCTGATCATGCACTGATCACGCAGCTACCATGCACTGATCACGTGACTGATCATGCACTGATCACGTAATGATCATGCACTGATCACGTGACTGATCATGCACTGATCACGTGACTGATCATGCACTGATCACGTGGCTATCATGCACTGATCACGTGGCTGATCATGCACTGATCACGTAGCAATCATGCACTGATCACGTGACTGATCATGCACTGATCACGTAATTGATCATGCACTGATCACGTGACTGATCATGCACTGATCACGTGGCTGATCATGCACTGATCACGTGACTGATCATGCACTGATCACGTGGCTATCATGCACTGATCACGTGGCTATCATGCACTGATCACGTGGCTGATCATGCACTGATCACGTAGCTATCATGCACTGGTCACGTGACTGATCATGCACTGATCACGTAATTGATCATGCACTGATCACGTGGCTGATCATGCACTGATCACGTGGCTATCATGCACTGATCACGTGGCTGATCATGCACTGATCACGTGGCTATCATGCACTGATCACGTATGTGATCATGCACTGATCACGTGGCTGATCATGCACTGATCACGTGACTGATCATGCACTGATCACGTGGCTATCATGCACTGATCACGTGGCTGATCATGCACTGATCACGCAGCTACCATGTACTGGTCACGTGACTGATCATGCACTGATCACGTGACTGATCATGCACTGATCACGTGGCTGATCATGCACTGATCACGTCTGATCATGCACTGATCACGTGGCTATCATGCACTGATCACGTGGCTGATCATGCACTGATCACTGACTGATCATGCACTGATCACGTGACTGATCATGCACTGATCACGTGGCTATCATGCACTGATCACGTGACTGATCATGCACTGATCACGTGGCTGATCATGCACTGATCATGTGGCTATCATGCACTGATCACGTGGCTGATCATGCACTGATACCGTGACTGAGCATGGACTGATCACATGACTATCATGTAGTGATCACGTGACTTAATGGCGCTGATCATGTGACTGATCATGCGCTGATCATGTTTGCTATCATACACTGATCATGTGCCTCTGGAGGCAATAAACAAAGAGCTGAGTAGGCACGAATCAGACAGTCAGCAGGCAATAATCATGGGACTCAGCTGTGAGGAATCATTCTGCTCAGCTGGCAATAATCAAGCAGCTGAGCAGGCAGGAATTACGCAGCACAGCTGGCAATTGTCAAGCAGATGACAGGCAGGAATCGTGCAGCTCAGCTGGCAATTGTCAAGCAGATGAGCAGACAGTAATCACGCAGCTCAGCAGGCCCTGATCACGTGACTGAGCATGCACTGTTCACGTGGCTGATCATACACTGATCACGTGATTGATCATGCACTGATCACTTGGATATCATGCACTGATCACGTGGCTGATCATGCACTGATCACGTGTTGATCATGCACTGATCACGTGGCTGATCATGCACTGATCACGTGGCTGATCATGCACTGATCACGTGACTGATCATGCACTGATCACGTGGCTATCATGCACTGATCACGTGGCTGATCATGCACTGATCACGGGACTGATCATGCACTGATCACGGGCTATCATGCACTGATACATGACTGATCATGCACTGATCACGTGGCTGATCATGCACTGATCACGTGACTGATCATGCACTGATCACGTGACTGATCATGCACTGATCACGTGGCTGATCATGCACTGATCACGTGACTGATCATGCACTGATCACGTGACTGATCATGCACTGATCACGTGGCTATCATGCACTGATCACGTGGCTGATCATGCACTGATCACGTGACTGATCATGCACTGATCACGTGGCTATCATGCACTGATCACGTGGCTGATCATGCACTGATCACGTGGCTGATCACACACCTGTCACGTGACTGATCATGCACTGATCACGTGGCATCATGCACTGATCACGTGGCTGATCATGCACTGATCACGTGACTGATCATGCACTGATCACGTGGCTATCATGCACTGATCACGTGGCTGATCATGCACTGATCACGTAGCTATCATGCACTGATCACGTGACTGATCATGCACTGATCACGTGGCTGATCATGCACTGATCACGTGACTGATCATGCACTGATCACGTGACTGATCATGCACTGATCACGTGGCTATCATGCACTGATCACGTGGCTGATCATGCAATGATCACGTAGCTACCATGTACTGATCACGTGACTGATCATGCACTGATCACGTAATTGATCATGCACTGATCACGTGGCTGATCATGCACTGATCACGTGACTGATCATGCACTGATCACGTGGCTGATCATGCACTGATCACGTGACTGATCATGCACTGATCACGTGACTGATCATGCACTGATCACGTGACTGATCATGCACTGATCACGTGGCTATCATGCACTGATCACGTGGCTGATCATGCACTGATCACGGAGCTATCATGCACTGATCACGTGACTGATCATGCACTGATCACGTGACTGATCATGCACTGATCACGTGGCTATCATGCACTGATCACGTGGCTGATCATGCACTGATCACGTGCCTGATCATGCACTGATCACATGACTGATCATGCACTGATCACGTGACTGATCATGCACTGATCACGTGGCTATCATGCACTATCACGTGGCTGATCATGCAATGATCATGTAGCTACCATGTACTGGTCACGTGACTGATCATGCACTGATCACGTGACTGATCATGCACTGATCACGTGGCTATCATGCACTGATCACGTGGCTGATCATGCACTGATCACGTGCCTATCATGCACTGATCACGTGACTGATCATGCACTGATCACGTGGCTATCATGCACTGATCACGTGGCTGATCATGCACTGATCACGTGGCTATCATGCACTGATCACGTGGCTATCATGCACTGATCACGTGGCTGATCATGCACTGATCACGTGGCTGATCATGCACTGATACCGTGACTGAGCATGGACTGATCACATGACTATCATGTAGTGATCACGTGACTTAATGGCGCTGATCATGTGACTGATCATGCGCTGATCATGTTTGCTATCATACACTGATCATGTGCCTCTGGAGGCAATAAACAAAGAGCTGAGTAGTCATGAATCAAACAGTCAGCAGGCAATAATCATGGAACTCAGCTGTGAGGAATCATGCTGCTCAGCTGGCAATAATCAAGCAGCTGAGCAGGCAGGAATTACGCAGCACAGCTGGCAATTGTCAAGCAGATGACAGGCAGGAATCATGCAGCTCAGCTGGCAATTGTCAAGCAGATGAGCAGACAGTAATCACGCAGCTCAGCAGGCCCTGATCACGTGACTGAGCATGCACTGTTCACGTGGCTGATCATACACTGATCACGTGACTGATCATGCACTGATCACTTGGATATCATGCACTGATCACGTGGCTGATCATGCACTGATCACGTGACTGATCATGCACTGATCACGTGGCTGATCATGCACTGATCACGTGGCTGATCATGCACTGATCACGTGACTGATCATGCACTGATCACGTGGCTATCATGCACTGATCACGTGGCTGATCATGCACTGATCACGGACTGATCATGCACTGATCACAGTGCTATCATGCACTGACACATGACTGATCATGCACTGATCACGTGGCTGATCATGCACTGATCACGTGACTGATCATGCACTGATCACGTGACTGATCATGCACTGATCACGTGGCTGATCATGCACTGATCACGTGACTGATCATGCACTGATCACGTGACTGATCATGCACTGATCACGTGGCTATCATGCACTGATCACGTGGCTGATCATGCACTGATCACGTGACTGATCATGCACTGATCACGTGGCTATCATGCACTGATCACGTGGCTGATCATGCACTGATCACGTGGCTGATCACACCTGTCACGTGACTGATCATGCACTGATCACGTGGCATCATGCACTGATCACGTGGCTGATCATGCACTGATCACGTGACTGATCATGCACTGATCACGTGGCTATCATGCACTGATCACGTGGCTGATCATGCACTGATCACGTAGCTATCATGTACTGATCACGTGACTGATCATGCACTGATCACGTGACTGATCATGCACTGATCACGTGACTGATCATGCACTGATCACGTGGCTATCATGCACTGATCACGTGGCTGATCATGCACTGATCACGTAGCTACCATGCACTGATCACGTGACTGATCATGCACTGATCACGTAATTGATCATGCACTGATCACGTGGCTGATCATGCACTGATCACGTGACTGATCATGCACTGATCACGTGACTGATCATGCACTGATCACGTGGCTATCATGCACTGATCACGTGGCTGATCATGCACTGATCACGCAGATATCATGCACTGATCACGTGACTGATCATGCACTGATCACGTGACTGATCATGCACTGATCACGTGGCTGATCATGCACTGATCACGTGACTGATCATGCACTGATCACGTGGCTGATCATGCACTGATCACGTGGCTGATCATGCACTGATCACGTGACTGATCATGCACTGATCACGTGGCATCATGCACTGATCACGTGGCTGATCATGCACTGATCACGTGACTGATCATGCACTGATCACGTGGCTATCATGCACTGATCACGTGGCTGATCATGCACTGATCACGTAGCTATCATGCACTGATCACGTGACTGATCATGCACTGATCACGTGGCTGATCATGCACTGATCACGTGGCTGATCATGCACTGATCACGTGACTGATCATGCACTGATCACGTGACTGATCATGCACTGATCACGTGGCTATCATGCACTGATCACGTGGCTGATCATGCACTGATCATGTGGCTACCATGTACTGGTCACGTGAATGATCATACACCCATCAGGTGACTGATCATGCACTGATCACGTGGCTATCATGCACTGATCACGTGACTGATCATGCACTGATCACGTGGCTATCATGCACTGATCACATGACTGCCCATGCACTGATCACGTGGATGATCATACACTGATCATGTGACAGATCATGCACTGATCACGTGGCTGATCATGCACTGATACCGTGACTGTGCATGGACTGATCACATGACTATCATGTAGTGATCACGTGACTTAATGGCGCTGATCATGTGACTGATCATGCACTGATCATGTTTGCTATCATACACTGATCATGTGCCTCTGGAGGCAATAAACAAAGAGCTGAGTAGGCACGAATCAAACAGTCAGCAGGCAATAATCATGGAACTCAGCTGTGAGGAATCATGCTGCTCAGCTGGCATAATCAAGCAGCTGAGCAGGCAGGAATTACGCAGCACAGCTGGCAATTGTCAAGCAGATGACAGGCAGGAATCGTGCAGCTCAGCTGGCAATTGTCAAGCAGATGAGCAGACAGTAATCACGCAGCTCAGCAGCCCCTGATCACGTGACTGAGCATGCACTGTTCACGTGAATCATGCTGCTCAGTTGGCAATGATCAAGCATCAGGCAGGAATTACACAGCACAGCTGGCAATTGTCAAGCAGATGACAGGCAGGATCATGCAGCTCAGCTGGCAATGATCACGCAGATGAGCAGACAGGATCACGCAGCTCATCATGCACTGATCACGTGACTGATCATGCACTGATCACGTGGCTGATCATGCACTGATCACGTGACTGATCATGCACTGATCACGTGGCTATCATGCACTGATCACGTGGCTGATCATGCACTGATCACGTGACTGATCATGCACTGATCACGTGGCTGATCATGCACTGATCACGTAACTGATCATGCACTGATCACGTGGCTATCATGCACTGATCACGTGGCTGATCATGCACTGATCACGTGGCTGATCATGCACTGATCACGTGACTGATCATGCACTGATCACGTGGCTATCATGCACTGATCACGTGGCTGATCATGCACTGATCACGTGACTGATCATGCACTGATCACGTGGCTGATCATGCACTGATCACGTGACTGATCATGCACTGATCACGTGGCTATCATGCACTGATCACGTGGCTGATCATGCACTGATCATGAAGCTACCATGTACTGGTCACGTGACTGATCATGCACTGATCACGTGACTGATCATGCACTGATCACGTGACTGATCATGCACTGATCACGTGACTGATCATGCACTGATCACGTGGCTATCATGCACTGATCACGTGGCTGATCATGCACTGATCACGTGACTGATCATGCACTGATCACGTGGCTGATCATGCACTGATCACGTGGCTGATCACACTTATCACGTGACTGATCATGCACTGATCACGTGACTGATCATGCACTGATCACGTGGCTATCATGCACTGATCACGTGGCTATCATGCACTGATCACGTGGCTGATCACACTGATCACGTGACTGATCATGCACTGATCACGTGGCTTATCATGCACTGATCATGTGATTCATCATGTGCTGATCATGTTTCTGTCATACACTGATCATGTGCCTCTGGAGGCAATGAACAAAGAGCTGAGTAGGCACGAATCAGTAGGCAATAATCATGGAACTCAGCTGTGAGAAATCATGCTGCTCAGCTGGCAATAATCAAGCAGCTGAGCAGGCAGGAATTATGCAGCACAGGTGGCAATTGTCAAGCAGATGACAGGCAGGAATCGTGCAGCTCAGCTGGCAATTGTCAAGCAGATGAGCAGACAGTAATCACGCAGCTCAGCAGGCCCTGATCACGTGACTGAGCATGCACTGTTCACGTGGCTGATCATACACTGATCACGTGACTGATCATGCACTGATCACGTGGCTATCATGCACTGATCACGTGATTGATCATGCACTGATCACGTAACTGTCATGCACTGATCACGTGGCTATCATGCACTGATCACGTGGCTGATCATGCACTGATCACGTGACTGATCATGCACTGATCACGTGGCTGATCATGCACTGATCACGTGGCTATCATGCACTGATCACGTGGCTGATCATGCACTGATCACGTGGCTACCATGTACTGATCACGTGACTGATCATGCACTGATCACGTAACTGATCATGCACTGATCACGTGGCTGATCATGCACTGATCACGTGGCTGATCATGCACTGATCACGTGACTGATCATGCACTGATCACGTGGCTGATCATGCACTGATCACGTGACTGATCATGCACTGATCACGTGACTGATCATGCACTGATCACGTGGCTATCATGCACTGATCACGTGGCTGATCATGCATGATCACGTAGCTATCATGCACTGGTCACGTGACTGATCATGCACTGATCACGTGACTGATCATGCACTGATCACGTGGCTATCATGCACTGATCACGTGGCTGATCATGCACTGATCACGTAGCTACCATGTACTGGTCACGTGACTGATCATGCACTGATCACGTGACTGATCATGCACTGATCACGTGGCTATCATGCACTGATCACGTGACTGATCATGCACTGATCACGTCTATATCATGCACTGATCACGTGACTGATCATGCACTGATCACGTGGCTGATCATGCACTGATCACGTGACTGATCATGCACTGATCACGTCTGATCATGCACTGATCACGTGACTGATCATGCACTGATCACGTGGCTGATCATGCACTGATCACGTGACTGATCATGCACTGATCACGTGGCTGATCATGCACTGATCACGTGACTGATCATGCACTGATCACGTGACTGATCATGCACTGATCACGTGGCTGATCATGCACTGATCACGTGGCTGATCATGCACTGATCACGTGACTGATCATGCACTGATCACGTGACTGATCATGCACTGATCACGTGACTGATCATGCACTGATCACGTGACTGATCATGCACTGATCACGTGACTGATCATGCACTGATCACGTGACTGATCATGCACTGATCACGTGGCTATCATGCACTGATCACGTGGCTGATCATGCACTGATCACGTGGCTATCATGCACTGATCACGTGGCTGATCATGCACTGATACCGTGACTGAGCATGGACTGATCACATGACTATCATGTAGTGATCACGTGACTTAATGGCGCTGATCATGTGACTGATCATGCACTGATCATGTTTGCTATCATACACTGATCATGTGCCTCTGGAGGCAATAAACAAAGAGCTGAGTAGGCACGAATCAAACAGTCAGCAGGCAATAATCATGGAACTCAGCTGTGAGGAATCATGCTGCTCAGCTGGCAATAATCAAGCAGCTGAGCAGGCAGGAATTACGCAGCACAGCTGGCAATTGTCAAGCAGATGACAGGCAGGAATCATGCAGCTCAGCTGGCAATTGTCAAGCAGATGAGCAGACAGTAATCACGCAGCTCAGCAGGCCCTGATCACGTGACTGAGCATGCACTGTTCACGTGGCTGATCATACACTGATCACGTGATTGATCATGCACTGATCACTTGGATATCATGCACTGATCACGTGGCTGATCATACACTGTTCACGTGTCTGACCATGCACTGATCACGTGGCTGATCATACACTGCTCACGTAACTGATCATGCACTGATCACGTGGCTGATCATGCACTGATCACGTGGCTGATCATGCACTGATCACGTGACTGATCATGCACTGATCATGTTTGGTGTCATGCACTGATCATGTGCATCTGGAGGCAATGAACAAGAGCTGATAGGCACTGATCAGTCAGCAGGCTATAATCATGGAACTCAGCTCTGAGAAATCATGCTGCTCAGCTGGCAATAATCAACTAGATGAGCAGGCAGGAATTATGCAGCACAGGTGGCAATGGTCAAGGAGATGACAGACAGGAATCGTACAGCTCACTGGCAATTGTCAAGCAGATGAGCAGACAGTAATCACGCAGCTCATCATGCACTGATCACGTGACTGATCATGCACTGATCACGTGACTGATCATGCACTGATCACGTGGCTATCATGCACTGATCACGTGGCTGATCATGCACTGATCACGTAGCTACCATGCACTGATCACGTGACTGATCATGCACTGATCACGTGACTGATCATGCACTGATCACGTGGCTGATCATGCACTGATCACGTGGCTGATCATGCACTGATCACGTGACTGATCATGCACTGATCACGTGACTGATCATGCACTGATCACGTGGCTATCATGCACTGATCACGTGGCTGATCATGCACTGATCACGTGCCTGATCATGCACTGATCACATGACTGATCATGCACTGATCACGTGACTGATCATGCACTGATCACGTGGCTATCATGCACTACTCACGTGGCTGATCATGCAATGATCATGTAGCTACCATGTACTGGTCACGTGACTGATCATACACCCATCAGGTGACTGATCATGCACTGATCACGTGGCTGATCATGCACTGATCACCTGCCTGATCATGCACTGATCACGTGACTGATCATGCACTGATCACATAGCTATCATGCACTGATCACGTGGCTGATCATGCACTGATCACGTGGCTGATCATGCACTGATACCGTGACTGAGCATGGACTGATCACATGACTATCATGTAGTGATCACGTGACTTAATGGCTCTGATCATGCGCTGATCATGTTTGCTATCATACACTGATCATGTGCCTCTGGAGGCAATAAACAAAGAGCTGAGTAGGCACGACTCAGTCAGCAGGCAATAATCATGGAACTCAGCTGTGAGGAATCATGCTGCTCAGCTGGCAATAATCAAGCAGCTGAGCAGGCAGGAATTACGCAGCACAGCTGGCAATTGTCAAGCAGATGACAGGCAGGAATCGTGCAGCTCCGCTGGCAATTGTCAAGCAGATGAGCAGACAGTAATCACGCAGCTCAGCAGGCCCAGATCACGTGACTGAGCATGCACTGTTCACGTGGCTGATCATACACTGATCACGTGATTGATCATGCACTGATCACTTGGATATCATGCACTGATCACGTGGCTGATCATACACTGTTCACGTGTCTGACCATGCACTGATCACGTGGCTGATCATACACTGCTCACGTAACTGATCATGCACTGATCACGTGGCTATCATGCACTGATCACGTGGCTGAACATGCACTGTTCACGTGGCTGATCACACACCTGTCACGTGACATATCATGCACTGATCACGTGGCACTCATGCACTGATCACGTGGCTGATCATACTCTGCTCACGTAACTCATCATGCACACATCACGTGGCTATCATGCACTGCTCACGTGGCTGATCATGGAATGATCACGTAGCTACCATATACTGGTCACGTGACTGATCATGCACAGATCACGTAAATGATCATGCACTGTTCACGTGACTGATCATGTACTGATCACGTGACTGATCATGCACTGATCACGTGGCTGATCATGCACTGATCACGTGGCTGATCATGCACTGATCACGTGGCTGATCATGCACTGATCACGTGGCTGATCATGCACTGATCACGTGACTGATCATGCACTGATCACGTGACTGATCATGCACTGATCACGTGGCTATCATGCACTGATCACGTGGCTGATCATGCACTGATCACGTGACTGATCATGCACTGATCACGTGACTGATCATGCACTGATCACGTGACTGATCATGCACTGATCACGTGGCTGATCATGCACTGATCACGTGGCTGATCATGCACTGATCACGTGACTGATCATGCACTGATCACGTGACTGATCATGCACTGATCACGTGGCTATCATGCACTGATCACGTGGCTGATCATGCACTGATCACGTGACTGATCATGCACTGATCACTGGCTATCATGCACTGATCACGTGGCTGATCATGCACTGATCACGTGGCTGATCATGCACTGATCACGTGACTGATCATGCACTGATCACGTATATATCATGCACTGATCACATGACTGATCATGCACTGATCACGTGGATGATCATGCACTGATCATGCGACTGATCATGCACTGATCACGTGGCTATCATGCACTGATCACGTGGCTGATCATGCACTGATCACGTAGCTATCATGCACTGATCACGTGACTGATCATGCACTGATCACGTGACTGATCATGCACTGATCACGTGACTGATCATGCACTGATCACGTGACTGATCATGCACTGATCACGTGACTGATCATGCACTGATCACGTGGCTATCATGCACTGATCACGTGGCTGATCATGCACTGATCACGTAGCTACCATGCACTGATCACGTGACTGATCATGCACTGATCACGTGGCTATCATGCACTGATCACGTGGCTGATCATGCACTGATCACGTAGCTATCATGCACTGATCACGTGACTGATCATGCACTGATCACGTGATTGATCATGCACTGATCACGTGGCTGATCATGCACTGATCACGTGGCTGATCATGCACTGATCACGTGACTGATCATGCACTGATCACGTGACTGATCATGCACTGATCACGTGGCTATCATGCACTGATCACGTGGCTGATCATGCACTGATCACGTGCCTGATCATGCACTGATACATGACTGATCATGCACTGATCACGTGACTGATCATGCACTGATCACGTGGCTATCATGCACTACTCACGTGGCTGATCATGCAATGATCATGTAGCTACCATGTACTGGTCACGTGACTGATCATACACCCATCAGGTGACTGATCATGCACTGATCACGTGGCTGATCATGCACTGATCACGTGCCTGATCATGCACTGATCACGTGACAAATCATGCACTGATCACATGGCTATCATGCACTGATCACGTGGCTGATCATGCACTGATCACGTGGCTGATCATGCACTGATACCGTGACTGAGCATGGACTGATCACATGACTATCATGTAGTGATCACGTGACTTAATGGCGCTGATCATGTGACTGATCATGCGCTGATCATGTTTGCTATCATACACTGATCATGTGCCTCTGGAGGCAATAAACAAAGAGCTGAGTAGGCACGAATCAAACAGTCAGCAGGCAATAATCATGGAACTCAGGTGTGAGGAATCATGCTGCTCAGCTGGCAATAATCAAGCAGCTGAGCAGGCAGGAATTACGCAGCACAGCTGGCAATTGTCAAGCAGATGACAGGCAGGAATCGTGCAGCTCAGCTGGCAATTGTCAAGCAGATGAGCAGACAGTAATCACGCAGCTCAGCAGGCCCTGATCACGTGACTGAGCATGCACTGTTCACGTGGCTGATCATACACTGATCACGTGATGATCATGCACTGATCACGTGGATATCATGCACTGATCACGTGGCTGATCATACACTGATCACGTAACTGATCATGCACTGATCACGTGGCTATCATGCACTGATCACGTGGCTGATCATGCACTGATCACGTGGCTGATCACACACTGATCACGTGACTATCATGCACTGATCACGTGGCATCATGCACTGATCACGTGGCTGATCATGCACTGATCACGTGACTGATCATGCACTGATCACGTGGCTATCATGCACTGATCACGTGGCTGATCATGCACTGATCACGTGACTGATCATGCACTGATCACGTGGCTGATCATGCACTGATCACGTGACTGATCATGCACTGATCACGTGGCTGATCATGCACTGATCACGTGGCTATCATGCACTGATCACGTGACTGATCATGCACTGATCACGTGACTGATCATGCACTGATCACGTGACTGATCATGCACTGATCACGTGGCTATCATGCACTGATCACGTGGCTATCATGCACTGATCACGTGGCTGATCATGCACTGATCACGTGACTGATCATGCACTGATCACGTGACTGATCATGCACTGATCACGTGACTGATCATGCACTGATCACGTGGCTATCATGCACTGATCACGTGGCTGATCATGGCTGATCACGTGTCTGATCATGCACTGATCACGTGGCTGATCATGCACTGATCACGTAACTGATCATGCACTGATCACGTGGCTATCATGCACTGATCACGTGGCTGATCATGCACTGATCACGTGGCTGATCACACACTGATCACGTGACTGATCATGCACTGATCACGTGGCTGATCATACACTGATCACGTAACTGATCATGCACTGATCACGTGGCTATCATGCACTGATCACGTGGCTGATCATGCACTGATCACGTAGCTACCATATACTGGTCACGTGACTGATCATGCACTGATCACGTAAATGATCATGCACTGATCACGTGACTGATCATGCACTGATCACGTGACTGATCATGCACTGATCACGTGGCTATCATGCACTGATCACGTGGCTATCATGCACTGATCACGTGGCTGATCATGCACTGATCACGTAGCAACCATGCACTGATCACGTGACTGATCATGCACTGATCACGTAATTGATCATGCACTGATCACGTGGCTATCATGCACTGATCACGTGGCTGATCACACACGATCACGTGACTGATCATGCACTGATCACGTGGCTATCATGCACTGATCACGTGGCTATCATGCACTGATCACGTGGATATCATGCACTGATCACGTGGCTGATCACACACGATCACGTGACTGATCATGCACTGATCACGTGGCTGATCATGCACTGATCACGTGGCTATCATGCACTGATCACGTGGCTGATCATGCACTGATCACGTGGCTATCATGCACTGATCACGTGACTGATCATGCACTGATCACGTGACTGATCATGCACTGATCACGTGACTGATCATGCACTGATCACGTGACTGATCATGCACTGATCACGTGGCTATCATGCACTACTCACGTGGCTGATCATGCAATGATCATGTAGCTACCATGTACTGGTCACGTGACTGATCATACACCCATCAGGTGACTGATCATGCACTGATCACGTGGCTGATCATGCACTGATCACGTGCCTGATCATGCACTGATCACGTGACTGATCATGCACTGATCACATGGCTATCATGAACTGATCACGTGGCTGATCATGCACTGATCACGTGGCTGATCATGCACTGATACCGTGACTGAGCATGGACTGATCACATGACTATCATGTAGTGATCACGTGACTTAATGGCGCTGATCATGTGACTGATCATGCGCTGATCATGTTTGCTATCATACACTGATCATGTGCCTCTGGAGGCAATAAACAAAGAGCTGAGTAGGCACGAATCAAACAGTCAGCAGGCAATAATCATGGAACTCAGCTGTGAGGAATCATGCTGCTCAGCTGGCAATAATCAAGCAGCTGAGCAGGCAGGAATTACGCAGCACAGCTGGCAATTGTCAAGCAGATGACAGGCAGGAATCGTGCAGCTCAGCTGGCAATTGTCAAGCAGATGAGCAGACAGTAATCACGCAGCTCAGCAGGCCCTGATCACGTGACTGAGCATGCACTGTTCACGTGGCTGATCATACACTGATCACGTGATGATCATGCACTGATCACTTGGATATCATGCACTGATCACGTGGCTGATCATACACTGATCACGTAACTGATCATGCACTGATCACGTGGCTATCATGCACTGATCACGTGGCTGATCATGCACTGATCACGTGGCTGATCACACACTGTCACGTGACTATCATGCACTGATCACGTGGCACTCATGCACTGATCACGTGGCTGATCATGCACTGATCACGTAACTGATCATGCACTGATCACGTGGCTATCATGCACTGATCACGTGGCTGATCATGCACTGATCACGTGACTGATCATGCACTGATCACGTGGCTGATCATGCACTGATCACGTGACTGATCATGCACTGATCACGTGGCTGATCATGCACTGATCACGTGGCTATCATGCACTGATCACGTGACTGATCATGCACTGATCACGTGACTGATCATGCACTGATCACGTGACTGATCATGCACTGATCACGTGGCTATCATGCACTGATCACGTGGCTGATCATGCACTGATCACGTGGCTGATCATGCACTGATCACGTGACTGATCATGCACTGATCACGTGACTGATCATGCACTGATCACGTGACTGATCATGCACTGATCACGTGGCTATCATGCACTGATCACGTGGCTGATCATGGCTGATCACGTGACTGATCATGCACTGATCACGTGGCTGATCATGCACTGATCACGTGACTGATCATGCACTGATCACGTGGCTATCATGCACTGATCACGTGGCTGATCATGCACTGATCACGTGGCTGATCACACTGATCACGTGACTGATCATGCACTGATCACGTGGCTGATCATGCACTGATCACGTGACTGATCATGCACTGATCACGTGGCTATCATGCACTGATCACGTGGCTGATCATGCACTGATCACGTAGCTACCATGCACTGATCACGTGACTGATCATGCACTGATCACGTGACTGATCATGCACTGATCACGTGACTGATCATGCACTGATCACGTGACTGATCATGCACTGATCACGTGGCTATCATGCACTGATCACGTGGCTATCATGCACTGATCACGTGGCTGATCATGCACTGATCACGTAGCAATCATGCACTGATCACGTGACTGATCATGCACTGATCACGTAATGATCATGCACTGATCACGTGACTATCATGCACTGATCACGTGGCTGATCATGCACTGATCACGTGACTGATCATGCACTGATCACGTGGCTATCATGCACTGATCACGTGGCTATCATGCACTGATCACGTGGATATCATGCACTGATCACGTGGCTGATCATGCACGATCACGTGACTGATCATGCACTGATCACGTGGCTATCATGCACTGATCACGTGGCTATCATGCACTGATCACGTGGCTGATCATGCACTGATCACGTAGCTATCATGCACTGATCACGTGACTGATCATGCACTGATCACGTGACTGATCATGCACTGATCACGTGACTGATCATGCACTGATCACGTGACTGATCATGCACTGATCACGTGGCTATCATGCACTGATCACGTGGCTGATCATGCACTGATCACGCAGCTGCCATGCACTGATCACGTGACTGATCATGCACTGATCACGTGATTGATCATGCACTGATCACGTGGCTGATCATGCACTGATCACGTGACTGATCATGCACTGATCACGTGACTGATCATGCACTGATCACGTGGCTATCATGCACTGATCACGTGGCTGATCATGCACTGATCACGCAGCTATCATGCACTGATCACGTGACTGATCATGCACTGATCACGTGGCTGATCATGCACTGATCACGTGGCTGATCATGCACTGATCACGTGACTGATCATGCACTGATCACGTGGCTGATCATGCACTGATCACGTGGCTATCATGCACTGATCACGTGGCTGATCATGCACTGATCACGTAGCTACCATGCACTGTCACGTGACTGATCATGCACTGATCACGTGACTGATCATGCACTGATCACGTGGCTATCATGCACTGATCACGTGACTGATCATGCACTGATCACGTCTGATCATGCACTGATCACGTGACTGATCATGCACTGATCACGTGGATGATCATGCACTGATCACGTGACTGATCATGCACTGATCACGTGGCTGATCATGCACTGATCACGTGACTGATCATGCACTGATCACGTGGCTGATCATGCACTGATCACGTAGCTATCATGCACTGATCACGTGACTGATCATGCACTGATCACGTGACTGATCATGCACTGATCACGTGGCTGATCATGCACTGATCACGTGACTGATCATGCACTGATCACGTGACTGATCATGCACTGATCACGTGGCTATCATGCACTGATCACGTGGCTGATCATGCACTGATCATGGGACTGATCATGCACTGATCATGGCGCTATCATGCACTGACACATGATTCACATGCACTGATCACGTGGCTGATCATGCACTGATCACGTGACTGATCATGCACTGATCACGTGACTGATCATGCACTGATCACGTGGCTGATCATGCACTGATCACGTGGCTATCATGCACTGATCACGTGGCTGATCATGCACTGATCACGTAGCTATCATGCACTGATCACGTGACTGATCATGCACTGATCACGTGACTGATCATGCACTGATCACGTGGCTGATCATGCACTGATCACGTGACTATCATGCACTGATCACGTGGCATCATGCACTGATCACGTGGCTGATCATGCACTGATCACGTGACTGATCATGCACTGATCACGTGGCTATCATGCACTGATCACGTGGCTGATCATGCACTGATCACGTGACTGATCATGCACTGATCACGTGGCTGATCATGCACTGATCACGTGACTGATCATGCACTGATCACGTGGCTATCATGCACTGATCACGTGGCTATCATGCACTGATCACGTGACTGATCATGCACTGATCACGTGACTGATCATGCACTGATCACGTGACTGATCATGCACTGATCACGTGGCTATCATGCACTGATCACGTGGCTATCATGCACTGATCACGTGGCTGATCATGCACTGATCACGTGACTGATCATGCACTGATCACGTGACTGATCATGCACTGATCACGTGACTGATCATGCACTGATCACGTGGCTATCATGCACTGATCACGTGGCTGATCATGGCTGATCACGTGTCTGATCATGCACTGATCACGTGGCTGATCATGCACTGATCACGTGACTGATCATGCACTGATCACGTGGCTATCATGCACTGATCACGTGGCTGATCATGCACTGATCACGTGGCTGATCACACACTGTCACGTGACTGATCATGCACTGATCACGTGGCTGATCATACACTGCTCACATAACTGATCATGCACTGATCACGTGGCTATCATGCACTGATCACGTGGCTGATCATGCAATGATCACGTAGCTACCATATACTGGTCACGTGACTGATCATGCACTGATCACGTAAATGATCATGCACTGATCAGTGACTGATCATGCACTGATCACGTGACTGATCATGCACTGATCACGTGGCTATCATGCACTGATCACGTGGCTATCATGCACTGATCACGTGGCTGATCATGCAATGATCACGTAGCAACCATGCACTGGTCACGTGACTGATCATGCACTGATCACGTAATTGATCAGCACTGATCACGTGGCTATCATGCACTGATCACGTGGCTGATCACACACGATCACGTGACTGATCATGCACTGATCACGTGGCTATCATGCACTGATCACGTGGCTATCATGCACTGATCACGTGGATATCATGCACTGATCACGTGGCTGATCACACACTGATCACGTGACTGATCATGCACTGATCACGTGGCTATCATGCACTGATCACGTGGCTATCATGCACTGATCACGTGGCTGATCATGCACTGATCACGTGGCTATCATGCACTGATCACGTGACTGATCATGCACTGATCACGTGACTGATCATGCACTGATCACGTGACTGATCATGCACTGATCACGTGACTGATCATGCACTGATCACGTGGCTATCATGCACTGATCACGTGGCTGATCATGCACTGATCACGTGGCTGCCATGCACTGATCACGTGACTGATCATGCACTGATCACGTGACTGATCATGCACTGATCACGTGGCTGATCATGCACTGATCACGTGACTGATCATGCACTGATCACGTGACTGATCATGCACTGATCACGTGGCTATCATGCACTGATCACGTGGCTGATCATGCACTGATCACGCAGCTATCATGCACTGATCACGTGACTGATCATGCACTGATCACGTAATTGATCATGCACTGATCACGTGGCTGATCATGCACTGATCACGTGACTGATCATGCACTGATCACGTGGCTGATCATGCACTGATCACGTGGCTATCATGCACTGATCACGTGGCTGATCATGCACTGATCACGTAGCTACCATGCACTGGTCACGTGACTGATCATGCACTGATCAGGTGACTGATCATGCACTGATCACGTGGCTATCATGCACTGATCACGTGACTGATCATGCACTGATCACGTCTAATCATGCACTGATCACATGACTGATCATGCACTGATCATGTGGAGGATCATGCACTGATCACGTGACTGATCATGCACTGATCACGTGGCTGATCATGCACTGATCACGTGACTGATCATGCACTGATCACGTGGCTGATCATGCACTGATCACGTAGCTATCATGCACTGATCACGTGACTGATCATGCACTGATCACGTGGCTGATCATGCACTGATCACGTGGCTGATCATGCACTGATCACGTGACTGATCATGCACTGATCACGTGACTGATCATGCACTGATCACGTGGCTATCATGCACTGATCACGTGGCTGATCATGCACTGATCACGGGACTGATCATGCACTGATCATGGCGCTATCATGCACTGACACATGATCATGCACTGATCACGTGGCTGATCATGCACTGATCACGTGACTGATCATGCACTGATCACGTGACTGATCATGCACTGATCACGTGGCTGATCATGCACTGATCACGTGGCTATCATGCACTGATCACGTGGCTGATCATGCACTGATCACGTAGCTATCATGCACTGATCACGTGACTGATCATGCACTGATCACGTGACTGATCATGCACTGATCACGTGGCTGATCATGCACTGATCACGTGGCTGATCATGCACTGATCACGTGACTGATCATGCACTGATCACGTGACTGATCATGCACTGATCACGTGGCTATCATGCACTGATCACGTGGCTGACATGCACTGATCACGTGACTGATCATGCACTGATCACGTGGCTGATCATGCACTGATCACGTGACTGATCATGCACTGATCACGTGGCTGATCATGCACTGATCACGTGACTGATCATGCACTGATCACGTGGCTATCATGCACTGATCACGTGGCTGATCATGCATGATCACGCAGCTACCATGTACTGGTCACATGACTGATCATGCACTGATCACGTGACTGATCATGCACTGATCACGTGGCTATCATGCACTACTCACGTGGCTGATCATGCAATGATCATGTAGCTACCATGTACAGGTCACGTGAATGATCATACACCCATCAGGTGACTGATCATGCACTGATCACGTGGCTATCATGCACTGATCACGAGACTGATCATGCACTGATCACGTCTATATCATGCACTGATCACATGACTGCCCATGCACATATCACGTGGATGATCATACACTAATCATGTGACAGATCATGCACTGATCACGTGGCTGATCATGCACTGATCACGTGGCTGATCATGCACTGATACCGTGACTGAGCATGGACTGATCACATGACTATCGTGTAGTGATCACGTGACTTAATGGCGCTGATCATGTGACTGATCATGCGCTGATCATGTTTGCTATCATACACTGATCATGTGCCTCTGGAGGCAATAAACAAAGAGCTGAGTAGGCACGAATCAAAAGTCAGCAGGCAATAATCATGGAACTCAGCTGTGAGGAATCATGCTGCTCAGCTGGCAATAATCAAGCACTGAGCAGGCAGGAATCACGCAGCTCAGCTGGCAATTGTCAAGCAGATGACAGGCAGGAATCACGCAGCTCAGCTGGCAATTGTCATGCAGATGAGCAGACAGGAATCACGCAGCTCAGCAGGCCCTGATCACGTGACTCTGCATGCACTGATCACGTGGCTGATCAAGTCCAGATCACGTGACTGATCATGCACTGATCACGTGGCTATCATGCACTGATCACGTGACTGCGCATGCACTGATCACGTGGCTGATCATGCACTGATCACATGGCTCATCATGCACTGATCACGTGTTTATCAGGCAATGATCAGTGACTGACATGCGCTGATCATGGGACTGTGCACGCACTGATCACGTGGCTATCATGCACTGATCACGTGACTGCGCATGCACTGATGACGTGGCTGTTCGGGCACTGATCACGTGTTTATCAGGCAGTGATCAGTGACTGACAGGCGCTGATCAGGGACTGTGCACGCACTGATCAGGTGGCTGATCAGGAACTGACCACCTGACTGCGCATGCAGTGATCACGTGGCTGGTCGTTCACTGATCACGTGTTTATCATACGGTGATCACGTGACTGAGAGGCGCTGATCACGTGACTGTGCCGTCAGTGATCACGTGGCTGAGCAGGCACTGATATCGTGACTGAGCATGCACTGATCATGTGCCGGGAGCCGGGGAGGCATTCCACTCTGGACAAAGGTCATGAGGAAGGAGGCTCGGCATACGCAAATGCGGGATCGAGCCTCAGGAGTCCACCCGGATATTCTCGAGCATCTCCCCCCAAAAAAACCGGAGTCTGCCTACTGTATTGCTTTGTGCTCTCACCTCTGATTTCACTGGGGGCTGTCCCCCACCACCATCTCGCTCTCTCTGTCAAAGAGTTAACTTACAGCTCCAATTCATAAAGTTCCTTGTCATTCTTCCCTTTAACTTCCAGCTGAGTCTCCATCTGGAGCGCGGAACCCACCACGCTTACTAATTATGCCTGGGCTGCTAAGACCCACTCGAGAAGGTGTCTAGGGTGAGGCACCTTTCGCTATTCGAGAGGGCGCCTGCGGCCTACGTAAGTGGTGCAAACTTCTTGTCTTGAAGTTTGATTGGTCTTCCACGTAAACCAAGCTACTCAGTCTCTTTTCTCCACCGAATTTTCCTACTGAGCTCTCCTCATACTATTATTCTTGACATCTCTGATTAGCATATAAATAGTCGCCTAGGCCATCTCTCCTTCGAATACCCTGGATCAGTTGGGGCTGGTCCCCGGCAGGTGGCGACCGAACAGGGACCTCAGGAGGCAATACTCAAAGAGCTGAGCAGACACGAACCACGCAATCAGCAGGCAATAAGCATGGAGCTCAGCAGTGACGAATCATGCTGCTCAACTGGCAATAATCAAGCACGTGACCAGGCAGGAATCACGCAGCTCAGCTGGCAATTGTCAAGCAGATGAGCCGACAGGAATCACGCAGCTCAGCTGGCAATTGTCATGCAGATGAGCCGGCAGGAATCACGCAGCTCAGCAGGCCCTGATCACGTGACTCTGCAGGCACTGATCACGTGGCTGATCAAGTCCAGATCACGTGACTGAGCATGCACTGATCACGTGGCTATCATGCACTGATCACGTGACTGACATGCACTGATCACGTGGCTGATCATGCACTGATCACATGGCTGATCATGCACTGATCACGTGCAGGCACTGATCAGTGACTGACAGCACTGATCATGGGACTGTCATGCACTGATCACGTGGCTATCATGCACTGATCACGTGGCTATCATGCACTGATCACGTGGCTGATCATGCACTGATCACATGGCTCATCATGCACTGATCACGTGTTTATCAGGCACTGATCAGTGACTGACAGGCGCTGATCATGGGACTGTCATGCACTGATCACGTGGCTATCATGCACTGATCACGTGACTGTCATGCACTGATCACGTGGCTGATCATGCACTGATCACATGGCTCATCATGCACTGATCACGTGTTTATCAGGCAATGATCAGTGACTGACAGGCGCTGATCATGGGACTGTCACGCACTGATCACGTGGCTATCATGCACTGATCACGTGACTGCGCATGCACTGATGACGTGGCTGTTCGGGCACTGATCACGTGTTTATCAGGCAGTGATCAGTGACTGACAGCGCTGATCAGGGGACTGTGCACGCACTGATCAGGTGGCTGATCAGGAACTGACCACCTGACTGCGCATGCAGTGATCACGTGGCTGGTCGTTCACTGATCACGTGTTTATCATACGGTGATCACGTGACTGAGAGGCGCTGATCACGTGACTGTGCCGTCAGTGATCACGTGGCTGAGCAGGCACTGATATCGTGACTGAGCATGCACTGATCATGTGCCGGGAGCCGGGGAGGCATTCCACTCTGGACAAAGGTCATGAGGAAGGAGGCTCGGCATACGCAAATGCGGGATCGAGCCTCAGGAGTCCACCCGGATATTCTCGAGCATCTCCCCCCAAAAAACCGGAGTCTGCCTACTGTATTGCTTTGTGCTCTCACCTCTGATTTCACTGGGGGCTGTCCCCCACCACCATCTCGCTCTCTCTGTCAAAGAGTTAACTTACAGCTCCAATTCATAAAGTTCCTTGTCATTCTTCCCTTTAACTTCCAGCTGAGTCTCCATCTGGAGCGCGGAACCCACCACGCTTACTAATTATGCCTGGGCTGCTAAGACCCACTCGAGAAGGTGTCTAGGGTGAGGCACCTTTCGCTATTCGAGAGGGCGCCTGCGGCCTACGTAAGTGGTGCAAACTTCTTGTCTTGAAGTTTGATTGGTCTTCCGCGTAAACCAAGCTACTCAGTCTCTTTTCTCCACCGAATTTTCCTACTGAGCTCTCCTCATACTATTATTCTTGACATCTCTGATTAGCATATAAATAGTCGCCTAGGCCATCTCTCCTTCGAATACCCTGGATCAGTTGGGGCTGGTCCCCGGCAGGTGGCGACCGAACAGGGACCTCAGGAGGCAATACTCAAAGAGCTGAGCAGACACGAACCACGCAATCAGCAGGCAATAAGCATGGAGCTCAGCAGTGACGAATCATGCTGCTCAACTGGCAATAATCAAGCACGTGACCAGGCAGGAATCACGCAGCTCAGCTGGCAATTGTCAAGCAGATGAGCCGACAGGAATCACGCAGCTCAGCTGGCAATTGTCATGCAGATGAGCCGGCAGGAATCACGCAGCTCAGCAGGCCCTGATCACGTGACTCTGCAGGCACTGATCACGTGGCTGATCAAGTCCAGATCACGTGACTGAGCATGCACTGATCACGTGGCTATCATGCACTGATGACGTGACTGCGCATGCACTGATGACGTGGCTGATCAGGCACTGATCACATGGCTCATCATGCACTGATCACGTGTTTATCAGGCAATGATCAGTGACTGACAGGCGCTGATCATGGGACTGTGCACGCACTGATCACGTGGCTATCATGCACTGATCACGTGACTGCGCATGCACTGATGACGTGGCTGTTCGGGCACTGATCACGTGTTTATCAGGCAGTGATCAGTGACTGACAGGCGCTGATCAGGGGACTGTGCACGCACTGATCAGGTGGCTGATCAGGAACTGACCACCTGACCGCGCATGCAGTGATCACGTGGCTGGTCGTTCACTGATCACGTGTTTATCATACGGTGATCACGTGACTGAGAGGCGCTGATCACGTGACTGTGCCGTCAGTGATCACGTGGCTGAGCAGGCACTGATATCGTGACTGAGCATGCACTGATCATGTGCCGGGAGCCGGGGAGGCATTCCACTCTGGACAAAGGTCATGAGGAAGGAGGCTCGGCATACGCAAATGCGGGATCGAGCCTCAGGAGTCCACCCGGATATTCTCGAGCATCTCCCCCCAAAAAACCGGAGTCTGCCTACTGTATTGCTTTGTGCTCTCACCTCTGATTTCACTGGGGGCTGTCCCCCACCACCATCTCGCTCTCTCTGTCAAAGAGTTAACTTACAGCTCCAATTCATAAAGTTCCTTGTCATTCTTCCCTTTAACTTCCAGCTGAGTCTCCATCTGGAGCGCGGAACCCACCACGCTTACTAATTATGCCTGGGCTGCTAAGACCCACTCGAGAAGGTGTCTAGGGTGAGGCACCTTTCGCTATTCGAGAGGGCGCCTGCGGCCTACGTAAGTGGTGCAAACTTCTTGTCTTGAAGTTTGATTGGTCTTCCGCGTAAACCAAGCTACTCAGTCTCTTTTCTCCACCGAATTTTCCTACTGAGCTCTCCTCATACTATTATTCTTGACATCTCTGATTAGCATATAAATAGTCGCCTAGGCCATCTCTCCTTCGAATACCCTGGATCAGTTGGGGCTGGTCCCCGGCAGGTGGCGACCGAACAGGGACCTCAGGAGGCAATACTCAAAGAGCTGAGCAGACACGAACCACGCAATCAGCAGGCAATAAGCATGGAGCTCAGCAGTGACGAATCATGCTGCTCAACTGGCAATAATCAAGCACGTGACCAGGCAGGAATCACGCAGCTCAGCTGGCAATTGTCAAGCAGATGAGCCGACAGGAATCACGCAGCTCAGCTGGCAATTGTCATGCAGATGAGCCGGCAGGAATCACGCAGCTCAGCAGGCCCTGATCACGTGACTCTGCAGGCACTGATCACGTGGCTGATCAAGTCCAGATCACGTGACTGAGCATGCACTGATCACGTGGCTATCATGCACTGATGACGTGACTGCGCATGCACTGATGACGTGGCTGATCGGGCACTGATCACATGGCTCATCATGCACTGATCACGTGTTTATCAGGCAATGATCAGTGACTGACAGGCGCTGATCATGGGACTGTGCACGCACTGATCACGTGGCTATCATGCACTGATCACGTGACTGCGCATGCACTGATGACGTGGCTGTTCGGGCACTGATCACGTGTTTATCAGGCAGTGATCAGTGACTGACAGGCGCTGATCAGGGGACTGTGCACGCACTGATCAGGTGGCTGATCAGGAACTGACCACCTGACCGCGCATGCAGTGATCACGTGGCTGGTCGTTCACTGATCACGTGTTTATCATACGGTGATCACGTGACTGAGAGGCGCTGATCACGTGACTGTGCCGTCAGTGATCACGTGGCTGAGCAGGCACTGATATCGTGACTGAGCATGCACTGATCATGTGCCGGGAGCCGGGGAGGCATTCCACTCTGGACAAAGGTCATGAGGAAGGAGGCTCGGCATACGCAAATGCGGGATCGAGCCTCAGGAGTCCACCCGGATATTCTCGAGCATCTCCCCCCAAAAACCGGAGTCTGCCTACTGTATTGCTTTGTGCTCTCACCTCTGATTTCACTGGGGGCTGTCCCCCACCACCATCTCGCTCTCTCTGTCAAAGAGTTAACTTACAGCTCCAATTCATAAAGTTCCTTGTCATTCTTCCCTTTAACTTCCAGCTGAGTCTCCATCTGGAGCGCGGAACCCACCACGCTTACTAATTATGCCTGGGCTGCTAAGACCCACTCGAGAAGGTGTCTAGGGTGAGGCACCTTTCGCTATTCGAGAGGGCGCCTGCGGCCTACGTAAGTGGTGCAAACTTCTTGTCTTGAAGTTTGATTGGTCTTCCGCGTAAACCAAGCTACTCAGTCTCTTTTCTCCACCGAATTTTCCTACTGAGCTCTCCTCATACTATTATTCTTGACATCTCTGATTAGCATATAAATAGTCGCCTAGGCCATCTCTCCTTCGAATACCCTGGATCAGTTGGGGCTGGTCCCCGGCAGGTGGCGACCGAACAGGGACCTCAGGAGGCAATACTCAAAGAGCTGAGCAGACACGAACCACGCAATCAGCAGGCAATAAGCATGGAGCTCAGCAGTGACGAATCATGCTGCTCAACTGGCAATAATCAAGCACGTGACCAGGCAGGAATCACGCAGCTCAGCTGGCAATTGTCAAGCAGATGAGCCGACAGGAATCACGCAGCTCAGCTGGCAATTGTCATGCAGATGAGCCGGCAGGAATCACGCAGCTCAGCAGGCCCTGATCACGTGACTCTGCAGGCACTGATCACGTGGCTGATCAAGTCCAGATCACGTGACTGAGCATGCACTGATCACGTGGCTATCATGCACTGATGACGTGACTGCGCATGCACTGATGACGTGGCTGATCGGGCACTGATCACATGGCTCATCATGCACTGATCACGTGTTTATCAGGCAATGATCAGTGACTGACAGGCGCTGATCATGGGACTGTGCACGCACTGATCACGTGGCTATCATGCACTGATCACGTGACTGCGCATGCACTGATGACGTGGCTGTTCGGGCACTGATCACGTGTTTATCAGGCAGTGATCAGTGACTGACAGGCGCTGATCAGGGGACTGTGCACGCACTGATCAGGTGGCTGATCAGGAACTGACCACCTGACCGCGCATGCAGTGATCACGTGGCTGGTCGTTCACTGATCACGTGTTTATCATACGGTGATCACGTGACTGAGAGGCGCTGATCACGTGACTGTGCCGTCAGTGATCACGTGGCTGAGCAGGCACTGATATCGTGACTGAGCATGCACTGATCATGTGCCGGGAGCCGGGGAGGCATTCCACTCTGGACAAAGGTCATGAGGAAGGAGGCTCGGCATACGCAAATGCGGGATCGAGCCTCAGGAGTCCACCCGGATATTCTCGAGCATCTCCCCCCAAAAAAACCGGAGTCTGCCTACTGTATTGCTTTGTGCTCTCACCTCTGATTTCACTGGGGGCTGTCCCCCACCACCATCTCGCTCTCTCTGTCAAAGAGTTAACTTACAGCTCCAATTCATAAAGTTCCTTGTCATTCTTCCCTTTAACTTCCAGCTGAGTCTCCATCTGGAGCGCGGAACCCACCACGCTTACTAATTATGCCTGGGCTGCTAAGACCCACTCGAGAAGGTGTCTAGGGTGAGGCACCTTTCGCTATTCGAGAGGGCGCCTGCGGCCTACGTAAGTGGTGCAAACTTCTTGTCTTGAAGTTTGATTGGTCTTCCGCGTAAACCAAGCTACTCAGTCTCTTTTCTCCACCGAATTTTCCTACTGAGCTCTCCTCATACTATTATTCTTGACATCTCTGATTAGCATATAAATAGTCGCCTAGGCCATCTCTCCTTCGAATACCCTGGATCAGTTGGGGCTGGTCCCCGGCAGGTGGCGACCGAACAGGGACCTCAGGAGGCAATACTCAAAGAGCTGAGCAGACACGAACCACGCAATCAGCAGGCAATAAGCATGGAGCTCAGCAGTGACGAATCATGCTGCTCAACTGGCAATAATCAAGCACGTGACCAGGCAGGAATCACGCAGCTCAGCTGGCAATTGTCAAGCAGATGAGCCGACAGGAATCACGCAGCTCAGCTGGCAATTGTCATGCAGATGAGCCGGCAGGAATCACGCAGCTCAGCAGGCCCTGATCACGTGACTCTGCAGGCACTGATCACGTGGCTGATCAAGTCCAGATCACGTGACTGAGCATGCACTGATCACGTGGCTATCATGCACTGATGACGTGACTGCGCATGCACTGATGACGTGGCTGATCGGGCACTGATCACATGGCTCATCATGCACTGATCACGTGTTTATCAGGCAATGATCAGTGACTGACAGGCGCTGATCATGGGACTGTGCACGCACTGATCACGTGGCTATCATGCACTGATCACGTGACTGCGCATGCACTGATGACGTGGCTGTTCGGGCACTGATCACGTGTTTATCAGGCAGTGATCAGTGACTGACAGGCGCTGATCAGGGGACTGTGCACGCACTGATCAGGTGGCTGATCAGGAACTGACCACCTGACCGCGCATGCAGTGATCACGTGGCTGGTCGTTCACTGATCACGTGTTTATCATACGGTGATCACGTGACTGAGAGGCGCTGATCACGTGACTGTGCCGTCAGTGATCACGTGGCTGAGCAGGCACTGATATCGTGACTGAGCATGCACTGATCATGTGCCGGGAGCCGGGGAGGCATTCCACTCTGGACAAAGGTCATGAGGAAGGAGGCTCGGCATACGCAAATGCGGGATCGAGCCTCAGGAGTCCACCCGGATATTCTCGAGCATCTCCCCCAAAAAACCGGAGTCTGCCTACTGTATTGCTTTGTGCTCTCACCTCTGATTTCACTGGGGGCTGTCCCCCACCACCATCTCGCTCTCTCTGTCAAAGAGTTAACTTACAGCTCCAATTCATAAAGTTCCTTGTCATTCTTCCCTTTAACTTCCAGCTGAGTCTCCATCTGGAGCGCGGAACCCACCACGCTTACTAATTATGCCTGGGCTGCTAAGACCCACTCGAGAAGGTGTCTAGGGTGAGGCACCTTTCGCTATTCGAGAGGGCGCCTGCGGCCTACGTAAGTGGTGCAAACTTCTTGTCTTGAAGTTTGATTGGTCTTCCGCGTAAACCAAGCTACTCAGTCTCTTTTCTCCACCGAATTTTCCTACTGAGCTCTCCTCATACTATTATTCTTGACATCTCTGATTAGCATATAAATAGTCGCCTAGGCCATCTCTCCTTCGAATACCCTGGATCAGTTGGGGCTGGTCCCCGGCAGGTGGCGACCGAACAGGGACCTCAGGAGGCAATACTCAAAGAGCTGAGCAGACACGAACCACGCAATCAGCAGGCAATAAGCATGGAGCTCAGCAGTGACGAATCATGCTGCTCAACTGGCAATAATCAAGCACGTGACCAGGCAGGAATCACGCAGCTCAGCTGGCAATTGTCAAGCAGATGAGCCGACAGGAATCACGCAGCTCAGATGGCAATTGTCATGCAGATGAGCCGGCAGGAATCACGCAGCTCAGCAGGCCCTGATCACGTGACTCTGCAGGCACTGATCACGTGGCTGATCAAGTCCAGATCACGTGACTGAGCATGCACTGATCACGTGGCTATCATGCACTGATGACGTGACTGCGCATGCACTGATGACGTGGCTGATCGGGCACTGATCACATGGCTCATCATGCACTGATCACGTGTTTATCAGGCAATGATCAGTGACTGACAGGCGCTGATCATGGGACTGTGCACGCACTGATCACGTGGCTATCATGCACTGATCACGTGACTGCGCATGCACTGATGACGTGGCTGTTCGGGCACTGATCACGGTTTATCAGGCAGTGATCAGTGACTGACAGGCGCTGATCAGGGGACTGTGCACGCACTGATCAGGTGGCTGATCAGGAACTGACCACCTGACCGCGCATGCAGTGATCACGTGGCTGGTCGTTCACTGATCACGTGTTTATCATACGGTGATCACGTGACTGAGAGGCGCTGATCACGTGACTGTGCCGTCAGTGATCACGTGGCTGAGCAGGCACTGATATCGTGACTGAGCATGCACTGATCATGTGCCGGGAGCCGGGGAGGCATTCCACTCTGGACAAAGGTCATGAGGAAGGAGGCTCGGCATACGCAAATGCGGGATCGAGCCTCAGGAGTCCACCCGGATATTCTCGAGCATCTCCCCCCAAAAACCGGAGTCTGCCTACTGTATTGCTTTGTGCTCTCACCTCTGATTTCACTGGGGGCTGTCCCCCACCACCATCTCGCTCTCTCTGTCAAAGAGTTAACTTACAGCTCCAATTCATAAAGTTCCTTGTCATTCTTCCCTTTAACTTCCAGCTGAGTCTCCATCTGGAGCGCGGAACCCACCACGCTTACTAATTATGCCTGGGCTGCTAAGACCCACTCGAGAAGGTGTCTAGGGTGAGGCACCTTTCGCTATTCGAGAGGGCGCCTGCGGCCTACGTAAGTGGTGCAAACTTCTTGTCTTGAAGTTTGATTGGTCTTCCGCGTAAACCAAGCTACTCAGTCTCTTTTCTCCACCGAATTTTCCTACTGAGCTCTCCTCATACTATTATTCTTGACATCTCTGATTAGCATATAAATAGTCGCCTAGGCCATCTCTCCTTCGAATACCCTGGATCAGTTGGGGCTGGTCCCCGGCAGGTGGCGACCGAACAGGGACCTCAGGAGGCAATACTCAAAGAGCTGAGCAGACACGAACCACGCAATCAGCAGGCAATAAGCATGGAGCTCAGCAGTGACGAATCATGCTGCTCAACTGGCAATAATCAAGCACGTGACCAGGCAGGAATCACGCAGCTCAGCTGGCAATTGTCAAGCAGATGAGCCGACAGGAATCACGCAGCTCAGATGGCAATTGTCATGCAGATGAGCCGGCAGGAATCACGCAGCTCAGCAGGCCCTGATCACGTGACTCTGCAGGCACTGATCACGTGGCTGATCAAGTCCAGATCACGTGACTGAGCATGCACTGATCACGTGGCTAT
This sequence comes from Bos javanicus, assembly GCF_032452875.1. NCBI lineage: Eukaryota > Metazoa > Chordata > Mammalia > Artiodactyla > Bovidae > Bos > Bos javanicus. Next base: position 309,793 of record NW_026893814.1, read on the forward strand.
CATGCACTGATGACGTGACTGCGCATGCACTGATGACGTGGCTGATCGGGCACTGATCACATGGCTCATCATGCACTGATCACGTGTTTATCAGGCAATGATCAGTGACTGACAGGCGCTGATCATGGGACTGTGCACGCACTGATCACGTGGCTATCATGCACTGATCACGTGACTGCGCATGCACTGATGACGTGGCTGTTCGGGCACTGATCACGTGTTTATCAGGCAGTGATCAGTGACTGACAGGCGCTGATCAGGGGACTGTGCACGCACTGATCAGGTGGCTGATCAGGAACTGACCACCTGACCGCGCATGCAGTGATCACGTGGCTGGTCGTTCACTGATCACGTGTTTATCATACGGTGATCACGTGACTGAGAGGCGCTGATCACGTGACTGTGCCGTCAGTGATCACGTGGCTGAGCAGGCACTGATATCGTGACTGAGCATGCACTGATCATGTGCCGGGAGCCGGGGAGGCATTCCACTCTGGACAAAGGTCATGAGGAAGGAGGCTCGGCATACGCAAATGCGGGATCGAGCCTCAGGAGTCCACCCGGATATTCTCGAGCATCTCCCCCCAAAACCGGAGTCTGCCTACTGTATTGCTTTGTGCTCTCACCTCTGATTTCACTGGGGGCTGTCCCCCACCACCATCTCGCTCTCTCTGTCAAAGAGTTAACTTACAGCTCCAATTCATAAAGTTCCTTGTCATTCTTCCCTTTAACTTCCAGCTGAGTCTCCATCTGGAGCGCGGAACCCACCACGCTTACTAATTATGCCTGGGCTGCTAAGACCCACTCGAGAAGGTGTCTAGGGTGAGGCACCTTTCGCTATTCGAGAGGGCGCCTGCGGCCTACGTAAGTGGTGCAAACTTCTTGTCTTGAAGTTTGATTGGTCTTCCGCGTAAACCAAGCTACTCAGTCTCTTTTCTCCACCGAATTTTCCTACTGAGCTCTCCTCATACTATTATTCTTGACATCTCTGATTAGCATATAAATAGTCGCCTAGGCCATCTCTCCTTCGAATACCCTGGATCAGTTGGGGCTGGTCCCCGGCAGGTGGCGACCGAACAGGGACCTCAGGAGGCAATACTCAAAGAGCTGAGCAGACACGAACCACGCAATCAGCAGGCAATAAGCATGGAGCTCAGCAGTGACGAATCATGCTGCTCAACTGGCAATAATCAAGCACGTGACCAGGCAGGAATCACGCAGCTCAGCTGGCAATTGTCAAGCAGATGAGCCGACAGGAATCACGCAGCTCAGATGGCAATTGTCATGCAGATGAGCCGGCAGGAATCACGCAGCTCAGCAGGCCCTGATCACGTGACTCTGCAGGCACTGATCACGTGGCTGATCAAGTCCAGATCACGTGACTGAGCATGCACTGATCACGTGGCTATCATGCACTGATGACGTGACTGCGCATGCACTGATGACGTGGCTGATCGGGCACTGATCACATGGCTCATCATGCACTGATCACGTGTTTATCAGGCAATGATCAGTGACTGACAGGCGCTGATCATGGGACTGTGCACGCACTGATCACGTGGCTATCATGCACTGATCACGTGACTGCGCATGCACTGATGACGTGGCTGTTCGGGCACTGATCACGTGTTTATCAGGCAGTGATCAGTGACTGACAGGCGCTGATCAGGGGACTGTGCACGCACTGATCAGGTGGCTGATCAGGAACTGACCACCTGACCGCGCATGCAGTGATCACGTGGCTGGTCGTTCACTGATCACGTGTTTATCATACGGTGATCACGTGACTGAGAGGCGCTGATCACGTGACTGTGCCGTCAGTGATCACGTGGCTGAGCAGGCACTGATATCGTGACTGAGCATGCACTGATCATGTGCCGGGAGCCGGGGAGGCATTCCACTCTGGACAAAGGTCATGAGGAAGGAGGCTCGGCATACGCAAATGCGGGATCGAGCCTCAGGAGTCCACCCGGATATTCTCGAGCATCTCCCCCCAAAAAACCGGAGTCTGCCTACTGTATTGCTTTGTGCTCTCACCTCTGATTTCACTGGGGGCTGTCCCCCACCACCATCTCGCTCTCTCTGTCAAAGAGTTAACTTACAGCTCCAATTCATAAAGTTCCTTGTCATTCTTCCCTTTAACTTCCAGCTGAGTCTCCATCTGGAGCGCGGAACCCACCACGCTTACTAATTATGCCTGGGCTGCTAAGACCCACTCGAGAAGGTGTCTAGGGTGAGGCACCTTTCGCTATTCGAGAGGGCGCCTGCGGCCTACGTAAGTGGTGCAAACTTCTTGTCTTGAAGTTTGATTGGTCTTCCGCGTAAACCAAGCTACTCAGTCTCTTTTCTCCACCGAATTTTCCTACTGAGCTCTCCTCATACTATTATTCTTGACATCTCTGATTAGCATATAAATAGTCGCCTAGGCCATCTCTCCTTCGAATACCCTGGATCAGTTGGGGCTGGTCCCCGGCAGGTGGCGACCGAACAGGGACCTCAGGAGGCAATACTCAAAGAGCTGAGCAGACACGAACCACGCAATCAGCAGGCAATAAGCATGGAGCTCAGCAGTGACGAATCATGCTGCTCAACTGGCAATAATCAAGCACGTGACCAGGCAGGAATCACGCAGCTCAGCTGGCAATTGTCAAGCAGATGAGCCGACAGGAATCACGCAGCTCAGATGGCAATTGTCATGCAGATGAGCCGGCAGGAATCACGCAGCTCAGCAGGCCCTGATCACGTGACTCTGCAGGCACTGATCACGTGGCTGATCAAGTCCAGATCACGTGACTGAGCATGCACTGATCACGTGGCTATCATGCACTGATGACGTGACTGCGCATGCACTGATGACGTGGCTGATCGGGCACTGATCACATGGCTCATCATGCACTGATCACGTGTTTATCAGGCAATGATCAGTGACTGACAGGCGCTGATCATGGGACTGTGCACGCACTGATCACGTGGCTATCATGCACTGATCACGTGACTGCGCATGCACTGATGACGTGGCTGTTCGGGCACTGATCACGTGTTTATCAGGCAGTGATCAGTGACTGACAGGCGCTGATCAGGGGACTGTGCACGCACTGATCAGGTGGCTGATCAGGAACTGACCACCTGACCGCGCATGCAGTGATCACGTGGCTGGTCGTTCACTGATCACGTGTTTATCATACGGTGATCACGTGACTGAGAGGCGCTGATCACGTGACTGTGCCGTCAGTGATCACGTGGCTGAGCAGGCACTGATATCGTGACTGAGCATGCACTGATCATGTGCCGGGAGCCGGGGAGGCATTCCACTCTGGACAAAGGTCATGAGGAAGGAGGCTCGGCATACGCAAATGCGGGATCGAGCCTCAGGAGTCCACCCGGATATTCTCGAGCATCTCCCCCAAAAAAACCGGAGTCTGCCTACTGTATTGCTTTGTGCTCTCACCTCTGATTTCACTGGGGGCTGTCCCCCACCACCATCTCGCTCTCTCTGTCAAAGAGTTAACTTACAGCTCCAATTCATAAAGTTCCTTGTCATTCTTCCCTTTAACTTCCAGCTGAGTCTCCATCTGGAGCGCGGAACCCACCACGCTTACTAATTATGCCTGGGCTGCTAAGACCCACTCGAGAAGGTGTCTAGGGTGAGGCACCTTTCGCTATTCGAGAGGGCGCCTGCGGCCTACGTAAGTGGTGCAAACTTCTTGTCTTGAAGTTTGATTGGTCTTCCGCGTAAACCAAGCTACTCAGTCTCTTTTCTCCACCGAATTTTCCTACTGAGCTCTCCTCATACTATTATTCTTGACATCTCTGATTAGCATATAAATAGTCGCCTAGGCCATCTCTCCTTCGAATACCCTGGATCAGTTGGGGCTGGTCCCCGGCAGGTGGCGACCGAACAGGGACCTCAGGAGGCAATACTCAAAGAGCTGAGCAGACACGAACCACGCAATCAGCAGGCAATAAGCATGGAGCTCAGCAGTGACGAATCATGCTGCTCAACTGGCAATAATCAAGCACGTGACCAGGCAGGAATCACGCAGCTCAGCTGGCAATTGTCAAGCAGATGAGCCGACAGGAATCACGCAGCTCAGCTGGCAATTGTCATGCAGATGAGCCGGCAGGAATCACGCAGCTCAGCAGGCCCTGATCACGTGACTCTGCAGGCACTGATCACGTGGCTGATCAAGTCCAGATCACGTGACTGAGCATGCACTGATCACGTGGCTATCATGCACTGATGACGTGACTGCGCATGCACTGATGACGTGGCTGATCGGGCACTGATCACATGGCTCATCATGCACTGATCACGTGTTTATCAGGCAATGATCAGTGACTGACAGGCGCTGATCATGGGACTGTGCACGCACTGATCACGTGGCTATCATGCACTGATCACGTGACTGCGCATGCACTGATGACGTGGCTGTTCGGGCACTGATCACGGTTTATCAGGCAGTGATCAGTGACTGACAGGCGCTGATCAGGGGACTGTGCACGCACTGATCAGGTGGCTGATCAGGAACTGACCACCTGACCGCGCATGCAGTGATCACGTGGCTGGTCGTTCACTGATCACGTGTTTATCATACGGTGATCACGTGACTGAGAGGCGCTGATCACGTGACTGTGCCGTCAGTGATCACGTGGCTGAGCAGGCACTGATATCGTGACTGAGCATGCACTGATCATGTGCCGGGAGCCGGGGAGGCATTCCACTCTGGACAAAGGTCATGAGGAAGGAGGCTCGGCATACGCAAATGCGGGATCGAGCCTCAGGAGTCCACCCGGATATTCTCGAGCATCTCCCCCCAAAAAAACCGGAGTCTGCCTACTGTATTGCTTTGTGCTCTCACCTCTGATTTCACTGGGGGCTGTCCCCCACCACCATCTCGCTCTCTCTGTCAAAGAGTTAACTTACAGCTCCAATTCATAAAGTTCCTTGTCATTCTTCCCTTTAACTTCCAGCTGAGTCTCCATCTGGAGCGCGGAACCCACCACGCTTACTAATTATGCCTGGGCTGCTAAGACCCACTCGAGAAGGTGTCTAGGGTGAGGCACCTTTCGCTATTCGAGAGGGCGCCTGCGGCCTACGTAAGTGGTGCAAACTTCTTGTCTTGAAGTTTGATTGGTCTTCCGCGTAAACCAAGCTACTCAGTCTCTTTTCTCCACCGAATTTTCCTACTGAGCTCTCCTCATACTATTATTCTTGACATCTCTGATTAGCATATAAATAGTCGCCTAGGCCATCTCTCCTTCGAATACCCTGGATCAGTTGGGGCTGGTCCCCGGCAGGTGGCGACCGAACAGGGACCTCAGGAGGCAATACTCAAAGAGCTGAGCAGACACGAACCACGCAATCAGCAGGCAATAAGCATGGAGCTCAGCAGTGACGAATCATGCTGCTCAACTGGCAATAATCAAGCACGTGACCAGGCAGGAATCACGCAGCTCAGCTGGCAATTGTCAAGCAGATGAGCCGACAGGAATCACGCAGCTCAGATGGCAATTGTCATGCAGATGAGCCGGCAGGAATCACGCAGCTCAGCAGGCCCTGATCACGTGACTCTGCAGGCACTGATCACGTGGCTGATCAAGTCCAGATCACGTGACTGAGCATGCACTGATCACGTGGCTATCATGCACTGATGACGTGACTGCGCATGCACTGATGACGTGGCTGATCGGGCACTGATCACATGGCTCATCATGCACTGATCACGTGTTTATCAGGCAATGATCAGTGACTGACAGGCGCTGATCATGGGACTGTGCACGCACTGATCACGTGGCTATCATGCACTGATCACGTGACTGCGCATGCACTGATGACGTGGCTGTTCGGGCACTGATCACGTGTTTATCAGGCAGTGATCAGTGACTGACAGGCGCTGATCAGGGGACTGTGCACGCACTGATCAGGTGGCTGATCAGGAACTGACCACCTGACCGCGCATGCAGTGATCACGTGGCTGGTCGTTCACTGATCACGTGTTTATCATACGGTGATCACGTGACTGAGAGGCGCTGATCACGTGACTGTGCCGTCAGTGATCACGTGGCTGAGCAGGCACTGATATCGTGACTGAGCATGCACTGATCATGTGCCGGGAGCCGGGGAGGCATTCCACTCTGGACAAAGGTCATGAGGAAGGAGGCTCGGCATACGCAAATGCGGGATCGAGCCTCAGGAGTCCACCCGGATATTCTCGAGCATCTCCCCCAAAAAACCGGAGTCTGCCTACTGTATTGCTTTGTGCTCTCACCTCTGATTTCACTGGGGGCTGTCCCCCACCACCATCTCGCTCTCTCTGTCAAAGAGTTAACTTACAGCTCCAATTCATAAAGTTCCTTGTCATTCTTCCCTTTAACTTCCAGCTGAGTCTCCATCTGGAGCGCGGAACCCACCACGCTTACTAATTATGCCTGGGCTGCTAAGACCCACTCGAGAAGGTGTCTAGGGTGAGGCACCTTTCGCTATTCGAGAGGGCGCCTGCGGCCTACGTAAGTGGTGCAAACTTCTTGTCTTGAAGTTTGATTGGTCTTCCGCGTAAACCAAGCTACTCAGTCTCTTTTCTCCACCGAATTTTCCTACTGAGCTCTCCTCATACTATTATTCTTGACATCTCTGATTAGCATATAAATAGTCGCCTAGGCCATCTCTCCTTCGAATACCCTGGATCAGTTGGGGCTGGTCCCCGGCAGGTGGCGACCGAACAGGGACCTCAGGAGGCAATACTCAAAGAGCTGAGCAGACACGAACCACGCAATCAGCAGGCAATAAGCATGGAGCTCAGCAGTGACGAATCATGCTGCTCAACTGGCAATAATCAAGCACGTGACCAGGCAGGAATCACGCAGCTCAGCTGGCAATTGTCAAGCAGATGAGCCGACAGGAATCACGCAGCTCAGATGGCAATTGTCATGCAGATGAGCCGGCAGGAATCACGCAGCTCAGCAGGCCCTGATCACGTGACTCTGCAGGCACTGATCACGTGGCTGATCAAGTCCAGATCACGTGACTGAGCATGCACTGATCACGTGGCTATCATGCACTGATGACTGATGCACTGATCACATGGCATCATGCACTGATCACGTGATGATCAGTGACTGACAGGCTGATCACTGCACTGATCATGTGGCTATCATGCACTGATCACGTGACTCATGCACTGATCACTGTGATCACGTGTTTATCAGGCAATGATCAGTGACTGACAGGCGCTGATCATGGGACTGTGCACGCACTGATCACGTGGCTATCATGCACTGATCACGTGACTGCGCATGCACTGATGACGTGGCTGTTCGGGCACTGATCACGTGTTTATCAGGCAGTGATCAGTGACTGACAGGCGCTGATCAGGGACTGTGCACGCACTGATCACGTGGCTATCATGCACTGATCACGTGACTGCATGCACTGATGACGTGGCTGTTCGCACTGATCAGGCAGTGATCAGTGACTGACAGGCGCTGATCAGGGGACTGTGCACGCACTGATCAGGTGGCTGATCAGGAACTGACCACCTGACCGCGCATGCAGTGATCACGTGGCTGGTCGTTCACTGATCACGTGTTTATCATACGGTGATCACGTGACTGAGAGGCGCTGATCACGTGACTGTGCCGTCAGTGATCACGTGGCTGAGCAGGCACTGATATCGTGACTGAGCATGCACTGATCATGTGCCGGGAGCCGGGGAGGCATTCCACTCTGGACAAAGGTCATGAGGAAGGAGGCTCGGCATACGCAAATGCGGGATCGAGCCTCAGGAGTCCACCCGGATATTCTCGAGCATCTCCCCCCAAAAAACCGGAGTCTGCCTACTGTATTGCTTTGTGCTCTCACCTCTGATTTCACTGGGGGCTGTCCCCCACCACCATCTCGCTCTCTCTGTCAAAGAGTTAACTTACAGCTCCAATTCATAAAGTTCCTTGTCATTCTTCCCTTTAACTTCCAGCTGAGTCTCCATCTGGAGCGCGGAACCCACCACGCTTACTAATTATGCCTGGGCTGCTAAGACCCACTCGAGAAGGTGTCTAGGGTGAGGCACCTTTCGCTATTCGAGAGGGCGCCTGCGGCCTACGTAAGTGGTGCAAACTTCTTGTCTTGAAGTTTGATTGGTCTTCCGCGTAAACCAAGCTACTCAGTCTCTTTTCTCCACCGAATTTTCCTACTGAGCTCTCCTCATACTATTATTCTTGACATCTCTGATTAGCATATAAATAGTCGCCTAGGCCATCTCTCCTTCGAATACCCTGGATCAGTTGGGGCTGGTCCCCGGCAGGTGGCGACCGAACAGGGACCTCAGGAGGCAATACTCAAAGAGCTGAGCAGACACGAACCACGCAATCAGCAGGCAATAAGCATGGAGCTCAGCAGTGACGAATCATGCTGCTCAACTGGCAATAATCAAGCACGTGACCAGGCAGGAATCACGCAGCTCAGCTGGCAATTGTCAAGCAGATGAGCCGACAGGAATCACGCAGCTCAGATGGCAATTGTCATGCAGATGAGCCGGCAGGAATCACGCAGCTCAGCAGGCCCTGATCACGTGACTCTGCAGGCACTGATCACGTGGCTGATCAAGTCCAGATCACGTGACTGAGCATGCACTGATCACGTGGCTATCATGCACTGATGACGTGGCTGATCGGGCACTGATCACATGGCTCATCATGCACTGATCACGTGTTTATCAGGCAATGATCAGTGACTGACAGGCGCTGATCATGGGACTGTGCACGCACTGATCACGTGGCTATCATGCACTGATCACGTGACTGCGCATGCACTGATGACGTGGCTGTTCGGGCACTGATCACGTGTTTATCAGGCAGTGATCAGTGACTGACAGGCGCTGATCAGGGGACTGTGCACGCACTGATCAGGTGGCTGATCAGGAACTGACCACCTGACCGCGCATGCAGTGATCACGTGGCTGGTCGTTCACTGATCACGTGTTTATCATACGGTGATCACGTGACTGAGAGGCGCTGATCACGTGACTGTGCCGTCAGTGATCACGTGGCTGAGCAGGCACTGATATCGTGACTGAGCATGCACTGATCATGTGCCGGGAGCCGGGGAGGCATTCCACTCTGGACAAAGGTCATGAGGAAGGAGGCTCGGCATACGCAAATGCGGGATCGAGCCTCAGGAGTCCACCCGGATATTCTCGAGCATCTCCCCCAAAAAACCGGAGTCTGCCTACTGTATTGCTTTGTGCTCTCACCTCTGATTTCACTGGGGGCTGTCCCCCACCACCATCTCGCTCTCTCTGTCAAAGAGTTAACTTACAGCTCCAATTCATAAAGTTCCTTGTCATTCTTCCCTTTAACTTCCAGCTGAGTCTCCATCTGGAGCGCGGAACCCACCACGCTTACTAATTATGCCTGGGCTGCTAAGACCCACTCGAGAAGGTGTCTAGGGTGAGGCACCTTTCGCTATTCGAGAGGGCGCCTGCGGCCTACGTAAGTGGTGCAAACTTCTTGTCTTGAAGTTTGATTGGTCTTCCGCGTAAACCAAGCTACTCAGTCTCTTTTCTCCACCGAATTTTCCTACTGAGCTCTCCTCATACTATTATTCTTGACATCTCTGATTAGCATATAAATAGTCGCCTAGGCCATCTCTCCTTCGAATACCCTGGATCAGTTGGGGCTGGTCCCCGGCAGGTGGCGACCGAACAGGGACCTCAGGAGGCAATACTCAAAGAGCTGAGCAGACACGAACCACGCAATCAGCAGGCAATAAGCATGGAGCTCAGCAGTGACGAATCATGCTGCTCAACTGGCAATAATCAAGCACGTGACCAGGCAGGAATCACGCAGCTCAGCTGGCAATTGTCAAGCAGATGAGCCGACAGGAATCACGCAGCTCAGATGGCAATTGTCATGCAGATGAGCCGGCAGGAATCACGCAGCTCAGCAGGCCCTGATCACGTGACTCTGCAGGCACTGATCACGTGGCTGATCAAGTCCAGATCACGTGACTGAGCATGCACTGATCACGTGGCTATCATGCACTGATGACGTGACTGATGCACTGATCACATGGCTATCATGCACTGATCACGTGGCTGATCAGTGACTGACAGGCTGATCTGACTCATGCACTGATCACTCATGCACTGATCACTGATGCACTGATGTTGTATCAGATCAGGCATGATCAGTGACTGACAGGCGCTGATCATGGGACTGTGCACGCACTGATCACGTGGCTATCATGCACTGATCACGTGACTGCGCATGCACTGATGACGTGGCTGTTCGGGCACTGATCACGGTTTATCAGGCAGTGATCAGTGACTGACAGGCGCTGATCAGGTGACTGTGCTATCATGCACTGATCACGTGATGCACTGATGACGTGGCTGTCACTGATCAGATCAGTGACTGACAGGCGCTGATCAGGGGACTGTGCACGCACTGATCAGGTGGCTGATCAGGAACTGACCACCTGACCGCGCATGCAGTGATCACCTGGCTGGTCGTTCACTGATCACGTGTTTATCATACGGTGATCACGTGACTGAGAGGCGCTGATCACGTGACTGTGCCGTCAGTGATCACGTGGCTGAGCAGGCACTGATATCGTGACTGAGCATGCACTGATCATGTGCCGGGAGCCGGGAGGCATTCCACTCTGGACAAAGGTCATGAGGAAGGAGGCTCGGCATACGCAAATGCGGGATCGAGCCTCAGGAGTCCACCCGGATATTCTCGAGCATCTCCCCCCAAAAAACCGGAGTCTGCCTACTGTATTGCTTTGTGCTCTCACCTCTGATTTCACTGGGGGCTGTCCCCCACCACCATCTCGCTCTCTCTGTCAAAGAGTTAACTTACAGCTCCAATTCATAAAGTTCCTTGTCATTCTTCCCTTTAACTTCCAGCTGAGTCTCCATCTGGAGCGCGGAACCCACCACGCTTACTAATTATGCCTGGGCTGCTAAGACCCACTCGAGAAGGTGTCTAGGGTGAGGCACCTTTCGCTATTCGAGAGGCGCCTGCGGCCTACGTAAGTGGTGCAAACTTCTTGTCTTGAAGTTTGATTGGTCTTCCGCGTAAACCAAGCTACTCAGTCTCTTTTCTCCACCGAATTTTCCTACTGAGCTCTCCTCATACTATTATTCTTGACATCTCTGATTAGCATATAAATAGTCGCCTAGGCCATCTCTCCTTCGAATACCCTGGATCAGTTGGGGCTGGTCCCCGGCAGGTGGCGACCGAACAGGGACCTCAGGAGGCAATACTCAAAGAGCTGAGCAGACACGAACCACGCAATCAGCAGGCAATAAGCATGGAGCTCAGCAGTGACGAATCATGCTGCTCAACTGGCAATAATCAAGCACGTGACCAGGCAGGAATCACGCAGCTCAGCTGGCAATTGTCAAGCAGATGAGCCGACAGGAATCACGCAGCTCAGCTGGCAATTGTCATGCAGATGAGCCGGCAGGAATCACGCAGCTCAGCAGGCCCTGATCACGTGACTCTGCAGGCACTGATCACGTGGCTGATCAAGTCCAGATCACGTGACTGAGCATGCACTGATCACGTGGCTATCATGCACTGATGACGTGACTGCGCATGCACTGATGACGTGGCTGATCGGGCACTGATCACATGGCTCATCATGCACTGATCACGTGTTTATCAGGCAATGATCAGTGACTGACAGGCGCTGATCATGGGACTGTGCACGCACTGATCACGTGGCTATCATGCACTGATCACGTGACTGCGCATGCACTGATGACGTGGCTGTTCGGGCACTGATCACGTGTTTATCAGGCAGTGATCAGTGACTGACAGGCGCTGATCAGGGGACTGTGCACGCACTGATCAGGTGGCTGATCAGGAACTGACCACCTGACCGCGCATGCAGTGATCACGTGGCTGGTCGTTCACTGATCACGTGTTTATCATACGGTGATCACGTGACTGAGAGGCGCTGATCACGTGACTGTGCCGTCAGTGATCACGTGGCTGAGCAGGCACTGATATCGTGACTGAGCATGCACTGATCATGTGCCGGGAGCCGGGAGGCATTCCACTCTGGACAAAGGTCATGAGGAAGGAGGCTCGGCATACGCAAATGCGGGATCGAGCCTCAGGAGTCCACCCGGATATTCTCGAGCATCTCCCCCCAAAAAACCGGAGTCTGCCTACTGTATTGCTTTGTGCTCTCACCTCTGATTTCACTGGGGGCTGTCCCCCACCACCATCTCGCTCTCTCTGTCAAAGAGTTAACTTACAGCTCCAATTCATAAAGTTCCTTGTCATTCTTCCCTTTAACTTCCAGCTGAGTCTCCATCTGGAGCGCGGAACCCACCACGCTTACTAATTATGCCTGGGCTGCTAAGACCCACTCGAGAAGGTGTCTAGGGTGAGGCACCTTTCGCTATTCGAGAGGGCGCCTGCGGCCTACGTAAGTGGTGCAAACTTCTTGTCTTGAAGTTTGATTGGTCTTCCGCGTAAACCAAGCTACTCAGTCTCTTTTCTCCACCGAATTTTCCTACTGAGCTCTCCTCATACTATTATTCTTGACATCTCTGATTAGCATATAAATAGTCGCCTAGGCCATCTCTCCTTCGAATACCCTGGATCAGTTGGGGCTGGTCCCCGGCAGGTGGCGACCGAACAGGGACCTCAGGAGGCAATACTCAAAGAGCTGAGCAGACACGAACCACGCAATCAGCAGGCAATAAGCATGGAGCTCAGCAGTGACGAATCATGCTGCTCAACTGGCAATAATCAAGCACGTGACCAGGCAGGAATCACGCAGCTCAGCTGGCAATTGTCAAGCAGATGAGCCGACAGGAATCACGCAGCTCAGATGGCAATTGTCATGCAGATGAGCCGGCAGGAATCACGCAGCTCAGCAGGCCCTGATCACGTGACTCTGCAGGCACTGATCACGTGGCTGATCAAGTCCAGATCACGTGACTGAGCATGCACTGATCACGTGGCTATCATGCACTGATGACGTGACTGATCGGGCACTGATCACATGGCTCATCATGCACTGATCACGTGTTTATCAGGCAATGATCAGTGACTGACAGGCGCTGATCATGGGACTGTGCACGCACTGATCACGTGGCTATCATGCACTGATCACGTGACTGCGCATGCACTGATGACGTGGCTGTTCGGGCACTGATCACGTGTTTATCAGGCAGTGATCAGTGACTGACAGGCGCTGATCAGGGGACTGTGCACGCACTGATCAGGTGGCTGATCAGGAACTGACCACCTGACCGCGCATGCAGTGATCACGTGGCTGGTCGTTCACTGATCACGTGTTTATCATACGGTGATCACGTGACTGAGAGGCGCTGATCACGTGACTGTGCCGTCAGTGATCACGTGGCTGAGCAGGCACTGATATCGTGACTGAGCATGCACTGATCATGTGCCGGGAGCCGGGGAGGCATTCCACTCTGGACAAAGGTCATGAGGAAGGAGGCTCGGCATACGCAAATGCGGGATCGAGCCTCAGGAGTCCACCCGGATATTCTCGAGCATCTCCCCCCAAAACCGGAGTCTGCCTACTGTATTGCTTTGTGCTCTCACCTCTGATTTCACTGGGGGCTGTCCCCCACCACCATCTCGCTCTCTCTGTCAAAGAGTTAACTTACAGCTCCAATTCATAAAGTTCCTTGTCATTCTTCCCTTTAACTTCCAGCTGAGTCTCCATCTGGAGCGCGGAACCCACCACGCTTACTAATTATGCCTGGGCTGCTAAGACCCACTCGAGAAGGTGTCTAGGGTGAGGCACCTTTCGCTATTCGAGAGGGCGCCTGCGGCCTACGTAAGTGGTGCAAACTTCTTGTCTTGAAGTTTGATTGGTCTTCCGCGTAAACCAAGCTACTCAGTCTCTTTTCTCCACCGAATTTTCCTACTGAGCTCTCCTCATACTATTATTCTTGACATCTCTGATTAGCATATAAATAGTCGCCTAGGCCATCTCTCCTTCGAATACCCTGGATCAGTTGGGGCTGGTCCCCGGCAGGTGGCGACCGAACAGGGACCTCAGGAGGCAATACTCAAAGAGCTGAGCAGACACGAACCACGCAATCAGCAGGCAATAAGCATGGAGCTCAGCAGTGACGAATCATGCTGCTCAACTGGCAATAATCAAGCACGTGACCAGGCAGGAATCACGCAGCTCAGCTGGCAATTGTCAAGCAGATGAGCCGACAGGAATCACGCAGCTCAGATGGCAATTGTCATGCAGATGAGCCGGCAGGAATCACGCAGCTCAGCAGGCCCTGATCACGTGACTCTGCAGGCACTGATCACGTGGCTGATCAAGTCCAGATCACGTGACTGAGCATGCACTGATCACGTGGCTATCATGCACTGATGACGTGACTGCGCATGCACTGATGACGTGGCTGATCGGGCACTGATCACATGGCTCATCATGCACTGATCACGTGTTTATCAGGCAATGATCAGTGACTGACAGGCGCTGATCATGGGACTGTGCACGCACTGATCACGTGGCTATCATGCACTGATCACGTGACTGCGCATGCACTGATGACGTGGCTGTTCGGGCACTGATCACGTGTTTATCAGGCAGTGATCAGTGACTGACAGGCGCTGATCAGGGGACTGTGCACGCACTGATCAGGTGGCTGATCAGGAACTGACCACCTGACCGCGCATGCAGTGATCACGTGGCTGGTCGTTCACTGATCACGTGTTTATCATACGGTGATCACGTGACTGAGAGGCGCTGATCACGTGACTGTGCCGTCAGTGATCACGTGGCTGAGCAGGCACTGATATCGTGACTGAGCATGCACTGATCATGTGCCGGGAGCCGGGGAGGCATTCCACTCTGGACAAAGGTCATGAGGAAGGAGGCTCGGCATACGCAAATGCGGGATCGAGCCTCAGGAGTCCACCCGGATATTCTCGAGCATCTCCCCCCAAAAAAACCGGAGTCTGCCTACTGTATTGCTTTGTGCTCTCACCTCTGATTTCACTGGGGGCTGTCCCCCACCACCATCTCGCTCTCTCTGTCAAAGAGTTAACTTACAGCTCCAATTCATAAAGTTCCTTGTCATTCTTCCCTTTAACTTCCAGCTGAGTCTCCATCTGGAGCGCGGAACCCACCACGCTTACTAATTATGCCTGGGCTGCTAAGACCCACTCGAGAAGGTGTCTAGGGTGAGGCACCTTTCGCCATTCGAGAGGCGCCTGCGGCCTACGTAAGTGGTGCAAACTTCTTGTCTTGAAGTTTGATTGGTCTTCCGCGTAAACCAAGCTACTCAGTCTCTTTTCTCCACCGAATTTTCCTACTGAGCTCTCCTCATACTATTATTCTTGACATCTCTGATTAGCATATAAATAGTCGCCTAGGCCATCTCTCCTTCGAATACCCTGGATCAGTTGGGGCTGGTCCCCGGCAGGTGGCGACCGAACAGGGACCTCAGGAGGCAATACTCAAAGAGCTGAGCAGACACGAACCACGCAATCAGCAGGCAATAAGCATGGAGCTCAGCAGTGACGAATCATGCTGCTCAACTGGCAATAATCAAGCACGTGACCAGGCAGGAATCACGCAGCTCAGCTGGCAATTGTCAAGCAGATGAGCCGACAGGAATCACGCAGCTCAGATGGCAATTGTCATGCAGATGAGCCGGCAGGAATCACGCAGCTCAGCAGGCCCTGATCACGTGACTCTGCAGGCACTGATCACGTGGCTGATCAAGTCCAGATCACGTGACTGAGCATGCACTGATCACGTGGCTATCATGCACTGATGACGTGACTGCGCATGCACTGATGACGTGGCTGATCGGGCACTGATCACATGGCTCATCATGCACTGATCACGTGTTTATCAGGCAATGATCAGTGACTGACAGGCGCTGATCATGGGACTGTGCACGCACTGATCACGTGGCTATCATGCACTGATCACGTGACTGCGCATGCACTGATGACGTGGCTGTTCGGGCACTGATCACGTGTTTATCAGGCAGTGATCAGTGACTGACAGGCGCTGATCAGGGGACTGTGCACGCACTGATCAGGTGGCTGATCAGGAACTGACCACCTGACCGCGCATGCAGTGATCACGTGGCTGGTCGTTCACTGATCACGTGTTTATCATACGGTGATCACGTGACTGAGAGGCGCTGATCACGTGACTGTGCCGTCAGTGATCACGTGGCTGAGCAGGCACTGATATCGTGACTGAGCATGCACTGATCATGTGCCGGGAGCCGGGGAGGCATTCCACTCTGGACAAAGGTCATGAGGAAGGAGGCTCGGCATACGCAAATGCGGGATCGAGCCTCAGGAGTCCACCCGGATATTCTCGAGCATCTCCCCCAAAAAAACCGGAGTCTGCCTACTGTATTGCTTTGTGCTCTCACCTCTGATTTCACTGGGGGCTGTCCCCCACCACCATCTCGCTCTCTCTGTCAAAGAGTTAACTTACAGCTCCAATTCATAAAGTTCCTTGTCATTCTTCCCTTTAACTTCCAGCTGAGTCTCCATCTGGAGCGCGGAACCCACCACGCTTACTAATTATGCCTGGGCTGCTAAGACCCACTCGAGAAGGTGTCTAGGGTGAGGCACCTTTCGCCATTCGAGAGGGCGCCTGCGGCCTACGTAAGTGGTGCAAACTTCTTGTCTTGAAGTTTGATTGGTCTTCCGCGTAAACCAAGCTACTCAGTCTCTTTTCTCCACCGAATTTTCCTACTGAGCTCTCCTCATACTATTATTCTTGACATCTCTGATTAGCATATAAATAGTCGCCTAGGCCATCTCTCCTTCGAATACCCTGGATCAGTTGGGGCTGGTCCCCGGCAGGTGGCGACCGAACAGGGACCTCAGGAGGCAATACTCAAAGAGCTGAGCAGACACGAACCACGCAATCAGCAGGCAATAAGCATGGAGCTCAGCAGTGACGAATCATGCTGCTCAACTGGCAATAATCAAGCACGTGACCAGGCAGGAATCACGCAGCTCAGCTGGCAATTGTCAAGCAGATGAGCCGACAGGAATCACGCAGCTCAGATGGCAATTGTCATGCAGATGAGCCGGCAGGAATCACGCAGCTCAGCAGGCCCTGATCACGTGACTCTGCAGGCACTGATCACGTGGCTGATCAAGTCCAGATCACGTGACTGAGCATGCACTGATCACGTGGCTATCATGCACTGATGACGGGACTGCGCATGCACTGATGACGTGGCTGATCGGGCACTGATCACATGGCATCATGCACTGATCACGTGTTTATCAGGCAATGATCAGTGACTGACAGGCGCTGATCATGGGACTGTGCACGCACTGATCACGTGGCTGTTCGGGCACTGATCACGGTTTATCAGGCAGTGATCAGTGACTGACAGGCGCTGATCAGGGGACTGTGCACGCACTGATCAGGTGGCTGATCAGGAACTGACCACCTGACCGCGCATGCAGTGATCACGTGGCTGGTCGTTCACTGATCACGTGTTTATCATACGGTGATCACGTGACTGAGAGGCGCTGATCACGTGACTGTGCCGTCAGTGATCACGTGGCTGAGCAGGCACTGATATCGTGACTGAGCATGCACTGATCATGTGCCGGGAGCCGGGGAGGCATTCCACTCTGGATAAAGGTCATGAGGAAGGAGGCTCGGCATACGCAAATGCGGGATCGAGCCTCAGGAGTCCACCCGGATATTCTCGAGCATCTCCCCCAAAAAACCGGAGTCTGCCTACTGTATTGCTTTGTGCTCTCACCTCTGATTTCACTGGGGGCTGTCCCCCACCACCATCTCGCTCTCTCTGTCAAAGAGTTAACTTACAGCTCCAATTCATAAAGTTCCTTGTCATTCTTCCCTTTAACTTCCAGCTGAGTCTCCATCTGGAGCGCGGAACCCACCACGCTTACTAATTATGCCTGGGCTGCTAAGACCCACTCGAGAAGGTGTCTAGGGTGAGGCACCTTTCGCCATTCGAGAGGCGCCTGCGGCCTACGTAAGTGGTGCAAACTTCTTGTCTTGAAGTTTGATTGGTCTTCCGCGTAAACCAAGCTACTCAGTCTCTTTTCTCCACCGAATTTTCCTACTGAGCTCTCCTCATACTATTATTCTTGACATCTCTGATTAGCATATAAATAGTCGCCTAGGCCATCTCTCCTTCGAATACCCTGGATCAGTTGGGGCTGGTCCCCGGCAGGTGGCGACCGAACAGGGACCTCAGGAGGCAATACTCAAAGAGCTGAGCGGACACGAACCACGCAATCAGCAGGCAATAAGCATGGAGCTCAGCAGTGACGAATCATGCTGCTCAACTGGCAATAATCAAGCACGTGACCAGGCAGGAATCACACAGCTCAGCTGGCAATTGTCAAGCAGATGAGCCGACAGGAATCACGCAGCTCAGATGGCAATTGTCATGCAGATGAGCCGGCAGGAATCACGCAGCTCAGCAGGCCCTGATCACGTGACTCTGCAGGCACTGATCACGTGGCTGATCAAGTCCAGATCACGTGACTGAGCATGCACTGATCACGTGGCTATCATGCACTGATGACGTGACTGCGCATGCACTGATGACGTGGCTGATCGGGCACTGATCACATGGCTCATCATGCACTGATCACGTGTTTATCAGGCAATGATCAGTGACTGACAGGCGCTGATCATGGGACTGTGCACGCACTGATCACGTGGCTATCATGCACTGATCACGTGACTGCGCATGCACTGATGACGTGGCTGTTCGGGCACTGATCACGGGTTTATCAGGCAGTGATCAGTGACTGACAGGCGCTGATCAGGGGACTGTGCACGCACTGATCAGGTGGCTGATCAGGAACTGACCACCTGACCGCGCATGCAGTGATCACGTGGCTGGTCGTTCACTGATCACGTGTTTATCATACGGTGATCACGTGACTGAGAGGCGCTGATCACGTGACTGTGCCGTCAGTGATCACGTGGCTGAGCAGGCACTGATATCGTGACTGAGCATGCACTGATCATGTGCCGGGAGCCGGGGAGGCATTCCACTCTGGACAAAGGTCATGAGGAAGGAGGCTCGGCATACGCAAATGCGGGATCGAGCCTCAGGAGTCCACCCGGATATTCTCGAGCATCTCCCCCCAAAAAACCGGAGTCTGCCTACTGTATTGCTTTGTGCTCTCACCTCTGATTTCACTGGGGGCTGTCCCCCACCACCATCTCGCTCTCTCTGTCAAAGAGTTAACTTACAGCTCCAATTCATAAAGTTCCTTGTCATTCTTCCCTTTAACTTCCAGCTGAGTCTCCATCTGGAGCGCGGAACCCACCACGCTTACTAATTATGCCTGGGCTGCTAAGACCCACTCGAGAAGGTGTCTAGGGTGAGGCACCTTTCGCTATTCGAGAGGGCGCCTGCGGCCTACGTAAGTGGTGCAAACTTCTTGTCTTGAAGTTTGATTGGTCTTCCGCGTAAACCAAGCTACTCAGTCTCTTTTCTCCACCGAATTTTCCTACTGAGCTCTCCTCATACTATTATTCTTGACATCTCTGATTAGCATATAAATAGTCGCCTAGGCCATCTCTCCTTCGAATACCCTGGATCAGTTGGGGCTGGTCCCCGGCAGGTGGCGACCGAACAGGGACCTCAGGAGGCAATACTCAAAGAGCTGAGCAGACACGAACCACGCAATCAGCAGGCAATAAGCATGGAGCTCAGCAGTGACGAATCATGCTGCTCAACTGGCAATAATCAAGCACGTGACCAGGCAGGAATCACGCAGCTCAGCTGGCAATTGTCAAGCAGATGAGCCGACAGGAATCACGCAGCTCAGATGGCAATTGTCATGCAGATGAGCCGGCAGGAATCACGCAGCTCAGCAGGCCCTGATCACGTGACTCTGCAGGCACTGATCACGTGGCTGATCAAGTCCAGATCACGTGACTGAGCATGCACTGATCACGTGGCTATCATGCACTGATGACGTGACTGCGCATGCACTGATGACGTGGCTGATCGGGCACTGATCACATGGCTCATCATGCACTGATCACGTGTTTATCAGGCAATGATCAGTGACTGACAGGCGCTGATCATGGGACTGTGCACGCACTGATCACGTGGCTATCATGCACTGATCACGTGACTGCGCATGCACTGATGACGTGGCTGTTCGGGCACTGATCACGTGTTTATCAGGCAGTGATCAGTGACTGACAGGCGCTGATCAGGGGACTGTGCACGCACTGATCAGGTGGCTGATCAGGAACTGACCACCTGACCGCGCATGCAGTGATCACGTGGCTGGTCGTTCACTGATCACGTGTTTATCATACGGTGATCACGTGACTGAGAGGCGCTGATCACGTGACTGTGCCGTCAGTGATCACGTGGCTGAGCAGGCACTGATATCGTGACTGAGCATGCACTGATCATGTGCCGGGAGCCGGGGAGGCATTCCACTCTGGACAAAGGTCATGAGGAAGGAGGCTCGGCATACGCAAATGCGGGATCGAGCCTCAGGAGTCCACCCGGATATTCTCGAGCATCTCCCCCCAAAAAAACCGGAGTCTGCCTACTGTATTGCTTTGTGCTCTCACCTCTGATTTCACTGGGGGCTGTCCCCCACCACCATCTCGCTCTCTCTGTCAAAGAGTTAACTTACAGCTCCAATTCATAAAGTTCCTTGTCATTCTTCCCTTTAACTTCCAGCTGAGTCTCCATCTGGAGCGCGGAACCCACCACGCTTACTAATTATGCCTGGGCTGCTAAGACCCACTCGAGAAGGTGTCTAGGGTGAGGCACCTTTCGCTATTCGAGAGGGCGCCTGCGGCCTACGTAAGTGGTGCAAACTTCTTGTCTTGAAGTTTGATTGGTCTTCCGCGTAAACCAAGCTACTCAGTCTCTTTTCTCCACCGAATTTTCCTACTGAGCTCTCCTCATACTATTATTCTTGACATCTCTGATTAGCATATAAATAGTCGCCTAGGCCATCTCTCCTTCGAATACCCTGGATCAGTTGGGGCTGGTCCCCGGCAGGTGGCGACCGAACAGGGACCTCAGGAGGCAATACTCAAAGAGCTGAGCAGACACGAACCACGCAATCAGCAGGCAATAAGCATGGAGCTCAGCAGTGACGAATCATGCTGCTCAACTGGCAATAATCAAGCACGTGACCAGGCAGGAATCACGCAGCTCAGCTGGCAATTGTCAAGCAGATGAGCCGACAGGAATCACGCAGCTCAGATGGCAATTGTCATGCAGATGAGCCGGCAGGAATCACGCAGCTCAGCAGGCCCTGATCACGTGACTCTGCAGGCACTGATCACGTGGCTGATCAAGTCCAGATCACGTGACTGAGCATGCACTGATCACGTGGCTATCATGCACTGATGACGTGACTGCGCATGCACTGATGACGTGGCTGATCGGGCACTGATCACATGGCTCATCATGCACTGATCACGTGTTTATCAGGCAATGATCAGTGACTGACAGGCGCTGATCATGGGACTGTGCACGCACTGATCACGTGGCTATCATGCACTGATCACGTGACTGCGCATGCACTGATGACGTGGCTGTTCGGGCACTGATCACGTTTATCAGGCAGTGATCAGTGACTGACAGGCGCTGATCAGGGGACTGTGCACGCACTGATCAGGTGGCTGATCAGGAACTGACCACCTGACCGCGCATGCAGTGATCACGTGGCTGGTCGTTCACTGATCACGTGTTTATCATACGGTGATCACGTGACTGAGAGGCGCTGATCACGTGACTGTGCCGTCAGTGATCACGTGGCTGAGCAGGCACTGATATCGTGACTGAGCATGCACTGATCATGTGCCGGGAGCCGGGGAGGCATTCCACTCTGGACAAAGGTCATGAGGAAGGAGGCTCGGCATACGCAAATGCGGGATCGAGCCTCAGGAGTCCACCCGGATATTCTCGAGCATCTCCCCCCAAAAAACCGGAGTCTGCCTACTGTATTGCTTTGTGCTCTCACCTCTGATTTCACTGGGGGCTGTCCCCCACCACCATCTCGCTCTCTCTGTCAAAGAGTTAACTTACAGCTCCAATTCATAAAGTTCCTTGTCATTCTTCCCTTTAACTTCCAGCTGAGTCTCCATCTGGAGCGCGGAACCCACCACGCTTACTAATTATGCCTGGGCTGCTAAGACCCACTCGAGAAGGTGTCTAGGGTGAGGCACCTTTCGCTATTCGAGAGGGCGCCTGCGGCCTACGTAAGTGGTGCAAACTTCTTGTCTTGAAGTTTGATTGGTCTTCCGCGTAAACCAAGCTACTCAGTCTCTTTTCTCCACCGAATTTTCCTACTGAGCTCTCCTCATACTATTATTCTTGACATCTCTGATTAGCATATAAATAGTCGCCTAGGCCATCTCTCCTTCGAATACCCTGGATCAGTTGGGGCTGGTCCCCGGCAGGTGGCGACCGAACAGGGACCTCAGGAGGCAATACTCAAAGAGCTGAGCAGACACGAACCACGCAATCAGCAGGCAATAAGCATGGAGCTCAGCAGTGACGAATCATGCTGCTCAACTGGCAATAATCAAGCACGTGACCAGGCAGGAATCACGCAGCTCAGCTGGCAATTGTCAAGCAGATGAGCCGACAGGAATCACGCAGCTCAGATGGCAATTGTCATGCAGATGAGCCGGCAGGAATCACGCAGCTCAGCAGGCCCTGATCACGTGACTCTGCAGGCACTGATCACGTGGCTGATCAAGTCCAGATCACGTGACTGAGCATGCACTGATCACGTGGCTATCATGCACTGATGACGTGACTGCGCATGCACTGATGACGTGGCTGATCGGGCACTGATCACATGGCTCATCATGCACTGATCACGTGTTTATCAGGCAATGATCAGTGACTGACAGGCGCTGATCATGGGACTGTGCACGCACTGATCACGTGGCTATCATGCACTGATCACGTGACTGCGCATGCACTGATGACGTGGCTGTTCGGGCACTGATCACGGGTTTATCAGGCAGTGATCAGTGACTGACAGGCGCTGATCAGGGGACTGTGCACGCACTGATCAGGTGGCTGATCAGGAACTGACCACCTGACCGCGCATGCAGTGATCACGTGGCTGGTCGTTCACTGATCACGTGTTTATCATACGGTGATCACGTGACTGAGAGGCGCTGATCACGTGACTGTGCCGTCAGTGATCACGTGGCTGAGCAGGCACTGATATCGTGACTGAGCATGCACTGATCATGTGCCGGGAGCCGGGGAGGCATTCCACTCTGGACAAAGGTCATGAGGAAGGAGGCTCGGCATACGCAAATGCGGGATCGAGCCTCAGGAGTCCACCCGGATATTCTCGAGCATCTCCCCCAAAAAACCGGAGTCTGCCTACTGTATTGCTTTGTGCTCTCACCTCTGATTTCACTGGGGGCTGTCCCCCACCACCATCTCGCTCTCTCTGTCAAAGAGTTAACTTACAGCTCCAATTCATAAAGTTCCTTGTCATTCTTCCCTTTAACTTCCAGCTGAGTCTCCATCTGGAGCGCGGAACCCACCACGCTTACTAATTATGCCTGGGCTGCTAAGACCCACTCGAGAAGGTGTCTAGGGTGAGGCACCTTTCGCTATTCGAGAGGGCGCCTGCGGCCTACGTAAGTGGTGCAAACTTCTTGTCTTGAAGTTTGATTGGTCTTCCGCGTAAACCAAGCTACTCAGTCTCTTTTCTCCACCGAATTTTCCTACTGAGCTCTCCTCATACTATTATTCTTGACATCTCTGATTAGCATATAAATAGTCGCCTAGGCCATCTCTCCTTCGAATACCCTGGATCAGTTGGGGCTGGTCCCCGGCAGGTGGCGACCGAACAGGGACCTCAGGAGGCAATACTCAAAGAGCTGAGCAGACACGAACCACGCAATCAGCAGGCAATAAGCATGGAGCTCAGCAGTGACGAATCATGCTGCTCAACTGGCAATAATCAAGCACGTGACCAGGCAGGAATCACGCAGCTCAGCTGGCAATTGTCAAGCAGATGAGCCGACAGGAATCACGCAGCTCAGATGGCAATTGTCATGCAGATGAGCCGGCAGGAATCACGCAGCTCAGCAGGCCCTGATCACGTGACTCTGCAGGCACTGATCACGTGGCTGATCAAGTCCAGATCACGTGACTGAGCATGCACTGATCACGTGGCTATCATGCACTGATGACGTGACTGCGCATGCACTGATGACGTGGCTGATCGGGCACTGATCACATGGCTCATCATGCACTGATCACGTGTTTATCAGGCAATGATCAGTGACTGACAGGCGCTGATCATGGGACTGTGCACGCACTGATCACGTGGCTATCATGCACTGATCACGTGACTGCGCATGCACTGATGACGTGGCTGTTCGGGCACTGATCACGTGTTTATCAGGCAGTGATCAGTGACTGACAGGCGCTGATCAGGGGACTGTGCACGCACTGATCAGGTGGCTGATCAGGAACTGACCACCTGACCGCGCATGCAGTGATCACGTGGCTGGTCGTTCACTGATCACGTGTTTATCATACGGTGATCACGTGACTGAGAGGCGCTGATCACGTGACTGTGCCGTCAGTGATCACGTGGCTGAGCAGGCACTGATATCGTGACTGAGCATGCACTGATCATGTGCCGGGAGCCGGGGAGGCATTCCACTCTGGACAAAGGTCATGAGGAAGGAGGCTCGGCATACGCAAATGCGGGATCGAGCCTCAGGAGTCCACCCGGATATTCTCGAGCATCTCCCCCAAAAAAACCGGAGTCTGCCTACTGTATTGCTTTGTGCTCTCACCTCTGATTTCACTGGGGGCTGTCCCCCACCACCATCTCGCTCTCTCTGTCAAAGAGTAACTTACAGCTCCAATTCATAAAGTTCCTTGTCATTCTTCCCTTTAACTTCCAGCTGAGTCTCCATCTGGAGCGCGGAACCCACCACGCTTACTAATTATGCCTGGGCTGCTAAGACCCACTCGAGAAGGTGTCTAGGGTGAGGCACCTTTCGCCATTCGAGAGGGCGCCTGCGGCCTACGTAAGTGGTGCAAACTTCTTGTCTTGAAGTTTGATTGGTCTTCCGCGTAAACCAAGCTACTCAGTCTCTTTTCTCCACCGAATTTTCCTACTGAGCTCTCCTCATACTATTATTCTTGACATCTCTGATTAGCATATAAATAGTCGCCTAGGCCATCTCTCCTTCGAATACCCTGGATCAGTTGGGGCTGGTCCCCGGCAGGTGGCGACCGAACAGGGACCTCAGGAGGCAATACTCAAAGAGCTGAGCAGACACGAACCACGCAATCAGCAGGCAATAAGCATGGAGCTCAGCAGTGACGAATCATGCTGCTCAACTGGCAATAATCAAGCACGTGACCAGGCAGGAATCACGCAGCTCAGCTGGCAATTGTCAAGCAGATGAGCCGACAGGAATCACGCAGCTCAGATGGCAATTGTCATGCAGATGAGCCGGCAGGAATCACGCAGCTCAGCAGGCCCTGATCACGTGACTCTGCAGGCACTGATCACGTGGCTGATCAAGTCCAGATCACGTGACTGAGCATGCACTGATCACGTGGCTATCATGCACTGATGACGTGACTGCGCATGCACTGATGACGTGGCTGATCGGGCACTGATCACATGGCTCATCATGCACTGATCACGTGTTTATCAGGCAATGATCAGTGACTGACAGGCGCTGATCATGGGACTGTGCACGCACTGATCACGTGGCTATCATGCACTGATCACGTGACTGCGCATGCACTGATGACGTGGCTGTTCGGGCACTGATCACGTGTTTATCAGGCAGTGATCAGTGACTGACAGGCGCTGATCAGGGGACTGTGCACGCACTGATCAGGTGGCTGATCAGGAACTGACCACCTGACCGCGCATGCAGTGATCACGTGGCTGGTCGTTCACTGATCACGTGTTTATCATACGGTGATCACGTGACTGAGAGGCGCTGATCACGTGACTGTGCCGTCAGTGATCACGTGGCTGAGCAGGCACTGATATCGTGACTGAGCATGCACTGATCATGTGCCGGGAGCCGGGGAGGCATTCCACTCTGGACAAAGGTCATGAGGAAGGAGGCTCGGCATACGCAAATGCGGGATCGAGCCTCAGGAGTCCACCCGGATATTCTCGAGCATCTCCCCCAAAAAACCGGAGTCTGCCTACTGTATTGCTTTGTGCTCTCACCTCTGATTTCACTGGGGGCTGTCCCCCACCACCATCTCGCTCTCTCTGTCAAAGAGTTAACTTACAGCTCCAATTCATAAAGTTCCTTGTCATTCTTCCCTTTAACTTCCAGCTGAGTCTCCATCTGGAGCGCGGAACCCACCACGCTTACTAATTATGCCTGGGCTGCTAAGACCCACTCGAGAAGGTGTCTAGGGTGAGGCACCTTTCGCTATTCGAGAGGCGCCTGCGGCCTACGTAAGTGGTGCAAACTTCTTGTCTTGAAGTTTGATTGGTCTTCCGCGTAAACCAAGCTACTCAGTCTCTTTTCTCCACCGAATTTTCCTACTGAGCTCTCCTCATACTATTATTCTTGACATCTCTGATTAGCATATAAATAGTCGCCTAGGCCATCTCTCCTTCGAATACCCTGGATCAGTTGGGGCTGGTCCCCGGCAGGTGGCGACCGAACAGGGACCTCAGGAGGCAATACTCAAAGAGCTGAGCAGACACGAACCACGCAATCAGCAGGCAATAAGCATGGAGCTCAGCAGTGACGAATCATGCTGCTCAACTGGCAATAATCAAGCACGTGACCAGGCAGGAATCACGCAGCTCAGCTGGCAATTGTCAAGCAGATGAGCCGACAGGAATCACGCAGCTCAGATGGCAATTGTCATGCAGATGAGCCGGCAGGAATCACGCAGCTCAGCAGGCCCTGATCACGTGACTCTGCAGGCACTGATCACGTGGCTGATCAAGTCCAGATCACGTGACTGAGCATGCACTGATCACGTGGCTATCATGCACTGATGACGTGACTGCGCATGCACTGATGACGTGGCTGATCGGGCACTGATCACATGGCTCATCATGCACTGATCACGTGTTTATCAGGCAATGATCAGTGACTGACAGGCGCTGATCATGGGACTGTGCACGCACTGATCACGTGGCTATCATGCACTGATCACGTGACTGCGCATGCACTGATGACGTGGCTGTTCGGGCACTGATCACGTGTTTATCAGGCAGTGATCAGTGACTGACAGGCGCTGATCAGGGGACTGTGCACGCACTGATCAGGTGGCTGATCAGGAACTGACCACCTGACCGCGCATGCAGTGATCACGTGGCTGGTCGTTCACTGATCACGTGTTTATCATACGGTGATCACGTGACTGAGAGGCGCTGATCACGTGACTGTGCCGTCAGTGATCACGTGGCTGAGCAGGCACTGATATCGTGACTGAGCATGCACTGATCATGTGCCGGGAGCCGGGAGGCATTCCACTCTGGACAAAGGTCATGAGGAAGGAGGCTCGGCATACGCAAATGCGGGATCGAGCCTCAGGAGTCCACCCGGATATTCTCGAGCATCTCCCCCAAAAAAACCGGAGTCTGCCTACTGTATTGCTTTGTGCTCTCACCTCTGATTTCACTGGGGGCTGTCCCCCACCACCATCTCGCTCTCTCTGTCAAAGAGTTAACTTACAGCTCCAATTCATAAAGTTCCTTGTCATTCTTCCCTTTAACTTCCAGCTGAGTCTCCATCTGGAGCGCGGAACCCACCACGCTTCTAATTATGCCTGGGCTGCTAAGACCCACTCGAGAAGGTGTCTAGGGTGAGGCACCTTTCGCTATTCGAGAGGGCGCCTGCGGCCTACGTAAGTGGTGCAAACTTCTTGTCTTGAAGTTTGATTGGTCTTCCGCGTAAACCAAGCTACTCAGTCTCTTTTCTCCACCGAATTTTCCTACTGAGCTCTCCTCATACTATTATTCTTGACATCTCTGATTAGCATATAAATAGTCGCCTAGGCCATCTCTCCTTCGAATACCCTGGATCAGTTGGGGCTGGTCCCCGGCAGGTGGCGACCGAACAGGGACCTCAGGAGGCAATACTCAAAGAGCTGAGCAGACACGAACCACGCAATCAGCAGGCAATAAGCATGGAGCTCAGCAGTGACGAATCATGCTGCTCAACTGGCAATAATCAAGCACGTGACCAGGCAGGAATCACGCAGCTCAGCTGGCAATTGTCAAGCAGATGAGCCGACAGGAATCACGCAGCTCAGATGGCAATTGTCATGCAGATGAGCCGGCAGGAATCACGCAGCTCAGCAGGCCCTGATCACGTGACTCTGCAGGCACTGATCACGTGGCTGATCAAGTCCAGATCACGTGACTGAGCATGCACTGATCACGTGGCTATCATGCACTGATGACGTGACTGCGCATGCACTGATGACGTGGCTGATCGGGCACTGATCACATGGCTCATCATGCACTGATCACGTGTTTATCAGGCAATGATCAGTGACTGACAGGCGCTGATCATGGGACTGTGCACGCACTGATCACGTGGCTATCATGCACTGATCACGTGACTGCGCATGCACTGATGACGTGGCTGTTCGGGCACTGATCACGTGTTTATCAGGCAGTGATCAGTGACTGACAGGCGCTGATCAGGGGACTGTGCACGCACTGATCAGGTGGCTGATCAGGAACTGACCACCTGACCGCGCATGCAGTGATCACGTGGCTGGTCGCTCACTGATCACGTGTTTATCATACGGTGATCACGTGACTGAGAGGCGCTGATCACGTGACTGTGCCGTCAGTGATCACGTGGCTGAGCAGGCACTGATATCGTGACTGAGCATGCACTGATCATGTGCCGGGAGCCGGGGAGGCATTCCACTCTGGACAAAGGTCATGAGGAAGGAGGCTCGGCATACGCAAATGCGGGATCGAGCCTCAGGAGTCCACCCGGATATTCTCGAGCATCTCCCCCAAAAACCGGAGTCTGCCTACTGTATTGCTTTGTGCTCTCACCTCTGATTTCACTGGGGGCTGTCCCCCACCACCATCTCGCTCTCTCTGTCAAAGAGGTAACTTACAGCTCCAATTCATAAAGTTCCTTGTCATTCTTCCCTTTAACTTCCAGCTGAGTCTCCATCTGGAGCGCGGAACCCACCACGCTTCCTAATTATGCCTGGGCTGCTAAGACCCACTCGAGAAGGTGTCTAGGGTGAGGCACCTTTCGCTATTCGAGAGGGCGCCTGCGGCCTACGTAAGTGGTCCAAACTTCTTGTCTTGAAGTTTGATTGGTCTTCCGCGTAAACCAAGCTACTCAGTCTCTTTTCTCCACCGAATTTTCCTACTGAGCTCTCCTCATACTATTATTCTTGACATCTCTGATTAGCATATAAATAGTCGCCTAGGCCATCTCTCCTTCGAATACCCTGGATCAGTTGGGGCTGGTCCACGGCAGGTGGCGACCGAACAGGGACCTCAGGAGGCAATACTCAAAGAGCTGAGCAGACACGAACCACGCAATCAGCAGGCAATAAGCATGGAGCTCAGCAGTGACGAATCATGCTGCTCAACTGGCAATAATCAAGCACGTGACCAGGCAGGAATCACGCAGCTCAGCTGGCAATTGTCATGAAGATGAGCCGGCAGGAATCACGCAGCTCAGCAGGCCCTGATCACGTGACTCTGCAGGCACTGATCACGTGGCTGATCAAGTCCAGATCACGTGACTGAGCAGGCACTGATCACGTGGCTATCATGCACTGATGACGTGACTGCGCATGCACTGATGACGTGGCTGATCGGGCACTGATCACATGGCTCATCATGCACTGATCACGTGTTTATCAGGCAATGATCAGTGACTGACAGGCGCTGATCATGGGACTGTGCACGCACTGATCACGTGGCTATCATGCACTGATCACGTGACTGCGCATGCACTGATGACGTGGCTGTTCGGGCACTAATCACGGGTTTATCAGGCAGTGATCAGTGACTGACAGGCGCTGATCAGGGGACTGTGCACGCACTGATCAGGTGGCTGATCAGGAACTGACCACCTGACCGCGCATGCAGTGATCACGTGGCTGGTCGTTCACTGATCACATGTTTATCATACGGTGATCACGTGACTGAGAGGCGCTGATCACGTGACTGTGCCGTCAGTGATCACGTGGCTGAGCAGGCACTGATATCGTGACTGAGCATGCACTGATCATGTGCCGGGAGCCGGGGAGGCATTCCACTCTGGACAAAGGTCATGAGGAAGGAGGCTCGGCATACGCAAATGCGGGATCGAGCCTCAGGAGTCCACCCGGATATTCTCGAGCATCTCCCCCAAAAAACCGGAGTCTGCCTACTGTATTGCTTTGTGCTCTCACCTCTGATTTCACTGGGGGCTGTCCCCCACCACCATCTCGCTCTCTCTGTCAAAGAGTTAACTTACAGCTCCAATTCATAAAGTTCCTTGTCATTCTTCCCTTTAACTTCCAGCTGAGTCTCCATCTGGAGCGCGGAACCCACCACGCTTCCTAATTATGCCTGGGCTGCTAAGACCCACTCGAGAAGGTGTCTAGGGTGAGGCACCTTTCGCCATTCGAGAGGGCGCCTGCGGCCTACGTAAGTGGTGCAAACTTCTTGTCTTGAAGTTTGATTGGTCTTCCGCGTAAACCAAGCTCCTCAGTCTCTTTTCTCCACCGAATTTTCCTACTGAGCTCTCCTCATACTATTATTCTTGACATCTCTGATTAGCATATAAATAGTCGCCTAGGCCATCTCTCCTTCGAATACCCTGGATCAGTTAGGGCTGGTCCCCGTCAGGTGGCGACCGAACAGGGACCTCAGGAGGCAATACTCAAAGAGCTGAGCAGACACGAACCACTCAATCAGCAGGCAATAAGCATGGAGCTCAGCAGTGACGAATCATGCTGCTCAACTGGCAATAATCAAGCACGTGACCAGGCAGGAATCACGCAGCTCAGCTGGCAATTGTCAAGCAGATGAGCCGACAGGAATCACGCAGCTCAGATGGTAATTGTCATGCAGATGAGCCGGCAGGAATCACGCAGCTCAGCAGGCCCTGATCACGTGACTCTGCAGGCACTGATCACGTGGCTGATCAAGTCCAGATCACGTGACTGAGCAGGCACTGATCACGTGGCTATCATGCACTGATGACGTGACTGCACATGCACTGATGACGTGGCTGATCGGGCACTGATCACATGGCTCATCATGCATTGATCACGTGTTTATCAGGCAATGATCAGTGACTGACAGGCGCTGATCATGGGACTGTGCACGCACTGATCACGTGGCTATCATGCACTGATCACGTGACTGCGCATGCACTGATGACGTGGCTGTTCGGGCACTGATCACGGGTTTATCAGGCAGTGATCAGTGACTGACAGGCGCTGATCAGGGGACTGTGCACGCACTGATCAGGTGGCTGATCAGGAACTGACCACCTGACCGCGCATGCAGTGATCACCTGGCTGGTCGTTCACTGATCACGTGTTTATCATACGGTGATCACGTGACTGAGAGGCGCTGATCACGTGACTGTGCCGTCAGTGATCACGTGGCTGAGCAGGCACTGATATCTTGACTGAGCATGCACTGATCATGTGCCGGGAGCCGGGGAGGCATTCCACTCTGGACAAAGGTCATGAGGAAGGAGGCTCGGCATACGCAAATGCGGGATCGAGCCTCAGGAGTCCACCCGGATATTCTCGAGCATCTCCCCCCAAAAAACCGGAGTCTGCCTACTGTATTGCTTTGTGCTCTCACCTCTGATTTCACTGGGGGCTGTCCCCCACCACCATCTCGCTCTCTCTGTCAAAGAGGTAACTTACAGCTCCAATTCATCAAGTTCCTTGTCATTCTTCCCTTTAACTTCCAGCTGAGTCTCCATCTGGAGCGCGGAACCCACCACGCTTCTAATTATGCCTGGGCTGCTAAGACCCACTCGAGAAGGTGTCTAGGGTGAGGCACCTTTCGCTATTCGAGAGGGCGCCTGCGGCCTACTTAAGTGGTGCAAACTTCTTGTCTTGAAGTTTGATTGGTCTTCCGCGTAAACCAAGCTCCTCAGTCTCTTTTCTCCACCGAATTTTCCTACTGAGCTCTCCTCATACTATTATTCTTGACATCTCTGATTAGCATATAAATAGTCGCCTAGGCCATCTCTCCTTCGAATACCCTGGATCAGTTGGGGCTGGTCCCCGGCAGGTGGCGACCGAACAGGGACCTCAGGAGGCAATACTCAAAGAGCTGAGCAGACACGAACCACGCAATCAGCAGGCAATAAGCATGGAGCTCAGCAGTGACGAATCATGCTGCTCAACTGGCAATAATCAAGCACGTGATCAGGCAGGAATCACGCAGCTCAGCTGGCAATTGTCAAGCAGATGAGCCGACAGGAATCACGCAGCTCAGATGGCAATTGTCATGCAGATGAGCCGGCAGGAATCACGCAGCTCAGCAGGCCCTGATCACGTGACTCTGCAGGCACTGATCACGTGGCTGATCAAGTCCAGATCACGTGACTGAGCAGGCACTGATCACGTGGCTATCATGCACTGATGACGTGACTGCGCATGCACTGATGACGTGGCTGATCGGGCACTGATCACATGGCTCATCATGCACTGATCACGTGTTTCTCAGGCAATGATCAGTGACTGACAGGCGCTGATCATGGGACTGTGCACGCACTGATCGCGTGGCTATCATGCACTGATCACGTGACTGCGCATGCACTGATGACGTGGCTGTTCGGGCACTGATCACGGTTTATCAGGCAGTGATCAGTGACTGACAGGCGCTGATCAGGGGACTGTGCACGCACTGATCAGGTGGCTGATCAGGAACTGACCACCTGACCGCGCATGCAGTGATCACCTGGCTGGTCGTTCACTGATCACGTGTTTATCATACGGTGATCACGTGACTGAGAGGCGCTGATCACGTGACTGTGCCGTCAGTGATCACGTGGCTGAGCAGGCACTGATATCGTGACTGAGCATGCACTGATCATGTGCCGGGAGCCGGGGAGGCATTCCACTCTGGACAAAGGTCATGAGGAAGGAGGCTCGGCATACGCAAATGCGGGATCGAGCCTCAGGAGTCCACCCGGATATTCTCGAGCATCTCCCCCCAAAAAAACCGGAGTCTGCCTACTGTATTGCTTTGTGCTCTCACCTCTGATTTCACTGGGGGCTGTCCCCCACCACCATCTCGCTCTCTCTGTCAAAGAGTAACTTACAGCTCCAATTCATAAAGTTCCTTGTCATTCTTCCCTTTAACTTCCAGCTGAGTCTCCATCTGGAGCGCGGAACCCACCACGCTTCCTAATTATGCCTGGGCTGCTAAGACCCACTCGAGAAGGTGTCTAGGGTGAGGCACCTTTCGCTATTCGAGAGGGCGCCTGCGGCCTACGTAAGTGGTGCAAACTTCTTGTCTTGAAGTTTGATTGGTCTTCCGCGTAAACCAAGCTCTCAGTCTCTTTTCTCCACCGAATTTTCCTACTGAGCTCTCCTCATACTATTATTCTTGACATCTCTGATTAGCATATAAATAGTCGCCTAGGCCATCTCTCCTTCGAATACCCTGGATCAGTTGGGGCTGGTCCCCGGCAGGTGGCGACCGAACAGGGACCTCAGGAGGCAATACTCAAAGAGCTGAGCAGACACGAACCACGCAATCAGCAGGCAATAAGCATGGAGCTCAGCAGTGACGAATCATGCTGCTCAACTGGCAATAATCAAGCACGTGACCAGGCAGGAATCACGCAGCTCAGCTGGCAATTGTCAAGCAGATGAGCCGACAGGAATCACGCAGCTCAGATGGCAATTGTCATGCAGATGAGCCGGCAGGAATCACGCAGCTCAGCAGGCCCTGATCACGTGACTCTGCAGGCACTGATCACGTGGCTGATCAAGTCCAGATCACGTGACTGAGCATGCACTGATCACGTGGCTATCATGCACTGATGACGTGACTGCGCATGCACTGATGACGTGGCTGATCGGGCACTGATCACATGGCTCATCATGCACTGATCACGTGTTTATCAGGCAATGATCAGTGACTGACAGGCGCTGATCATGGGACTGTGCACGCACTGATCACGTGGCTATCATGCACTGATCACGTGACTGCGCATGCACTGATGACGTGGCTGTTCGGGCACTGATCACGGGTTTATCAGGCAGTGATCAGTGACTGACAGGCGCTGATCAGGGGACTGTGCACGCACTGATCAGGTGGCTGATCAGGAACTGACCACCTGACCGCGCATGCAGTGATCACGTGGCTGGTCGTTCACTGATCACGTGTTTATCATACGGTGATCACGTGACTGAGAGGCGCTGATCACGTGACTGTGCCGTCAGTGATCACGTGGCTGAGCAGGCACTGATATCGTGACTGAGCATGCACTGATCATGTGCCGGGAGCCGGGGAGGCATTCCACTCTGGACAAAGGTCATGAGGAAGGAGGCTCGGCATACGCAAATGCGGGATCGAGCCTCAGGAGTCCACCCGGATATTCTCGAGCATCTCCCCCAAAAAACCGGAGTCTGCCTACTGTATTGCTTTGTGCTCTCACCTCTGATTTCACTGGGGGCTGTCCCCCACCACCATCTCGCTCTCTCTGTCAAAGGTAACTTACAGCTCCAATTCATAAAGTTCCTTGTCATTCTTCCCTTTAACTTCCAGCTGAGTCTCCATCTGGAGCGCGGAACCCACCACGCTTCCTAATTATGCCTGGGCTGCTAAGACCCACTCGAGAAGGTGTCTAGGCTGAGGCACCTTTCGCCATTCGAGAGGGCGCCTGCGGCCTACGTAAGTGGTGCAAACTTCTTGTCTTGAAGTTTGATTGGTCTTCCGCGTAAACCAAGCTCCTCAGTCTCTTTTCTCCACCGAATTTTCCTACTGAGCTCTCCTCATACTATTATTCTTGACATCTCTGATTAGCATATAAATAGTCGCCTAGGCCATCTCTCCTTCGAATACCCTGGATCAGTTGGGGCTGGTCCCCGGCAGGTGGCGACCGAACAGGGACCTCAGGAGGCAATACTCAAAGAGCTGAGCAGACACGAACCACGCAATCAGCAGGCAATAAGCATGGAGCTCAGCAGTGACGAATCATGCTGCTCAACTGGCAATAATCAAGCACGTGACCAGGCAGGAATCACGCAGCTCAGCTGGCAATTGTCAAGCAGATGAGCCGACAGGAATCACGCAGCTCAGATGGCAATTGTCATGCAGATGAGCCGGCAGGAATCACGCAGCTCAGCAGGCCCTGATCACGTGACTCTGCAGGCACTGATCACGTGGCTGATCAAGTCCAGATCACGTGACTGAGCAGGCACTGATCACGTGGCTATCATGCACTGATGACGTGACTGCGCATGCACTGATGACGTGGCTGATCGGGCACTGATCACATGGCTCATCATGCACTGATCACGTGTTTATCAGGCAATGATCAGTGACTGACAGGCGCTGATCATGGGACTGTGCACGCACTGATCACGTGGCTATCATGCACTGATCACGTGACTGCGCATGCACTGATGACGTGGCTGTTCGGGCACTGATCACGGGTTTATCAGGCAGTGATCAGTGACTGACAGGCGCTGATCAGGGGACTGTGCACGCACTGATCAGGTGGCTGATCAGGAACTGACCACCTGACCGCGCATGCAGTGATCACCTGGCTGGTCGTTCACTGATCACGTGTTTATCATACGGTGATCACGTGACTGAGAGGCGCTGATCACGTGACTGTGCCGTCAGTGATCACGTGGCTGAGCAGGCACTGATATCGTGACTGAGCATGCACTGATCATGTGCCGGGAGCCGGGGAGGCATTCCACTCTGGACAAAGGTCATGAGGAAGGAGGCTCGGCATACGCAAATGCGGGATCGAGCCTCAGGAGTCCACCCGGATATTCTCGAGCATCTCCCCCCCAAAAACCGGAGTCTGCCTACTGTATTGCTTTGTGCTCTCACCTCTGATTTCACTGGGGGCTGTCCCCCACCACCATCTCGCTCTCTCTGTCAAAGATTAACTTACAGCTCCAATTCATAAAGTTCCTTGTCATTCTTCCCTTTAACTTCCAGCTGAGTCTCCATCTGGAGCGCGGAACCCACCACGCTTCCTAATTATGCCTGGGCTGCTAAGACCCACTCGAGAAGGTGTCTAGGGTGAGGCACCTTTCGCTATTCGAGAGGCGCCTGCGGCCTACGTAAGTGGTGCAAACTTCTTGTCTTGAAGTTTGATTGGTCTTCCGCGTAAACCAAGCTCCTCAGTCTCTTTTCTCCACCGAATTTTCCTACTGAGCTCTCCTCATACTATTATTCTTGACATCTCTGATTAGCATATAAATAGTCGCCTAGGCCATCTCTCCTTCGAATACCCTGGATCAGTTGGGGCTGGTCCCCGGCAGGTGGCGACCGAACAGGGACCTCAGGAGGCAATACTCAAAGAGCTGAGCAGACACGAACCACGCAATCAGCAGGCAATAAGCATGGAGCTCAGCAGTGACGAATCATGCTGCTCAACTGGCAATAATCAAGCACGTGACCAGGCAGGAATCACGCAGCTCAGCTGGCAATTGTCAAGCAGATGAGCCGACAGGAATCACGCAGCTCAGATGGCAATTGTCATGCAGATGAGCCGGCAGGAATCACGCAGCTCAGCAGGCCCTGATCACGTGACTCTGCAGGCACTGATCACGTGGCTGATCAAGTCCAGATCACGTGACTGAGCAGGCACTGATCACGTGGCTATCATGCACTGATGACGTGACTGCGCATGCACTGATGACGTGGCTGATCGGGCACTGATCACATGGCTCATCATGCACTGATCACGTGTTTATCAGGCAATGATCAGTGACTGACAGGCGCTGATCATGGGACTGTGCACGCACTGATCACGTGGCTATCATGCACTGATCACGTGACTGCGCATGCACTGATGACGTGGCTGTTCGGGCACTGATCACGGGTTTATCAGGCAGTGATCAGTGACTGACAGGCGCTGATCAGGGGACTGTGCACGCACTGATCAGGTGGCTGATCAGGAACTGACCACCTGACCGCGCATGCAGTGATCACCTGGCTGGTCGTTCACTGATCACGTGTTTATCATACGGTGATCACGTGACTGAGAGGCGCTGATCACGTGACTGTGCCGTCAGTGATCACGTGGCTGAGCAGGCACTGATATCGTGACTGAGCATGCACTGATCATGTGCCGGGAGCCGGGGAGGCATTCCACTCTGGACAAAGGTCATGAGGAAGGAGGCTCGGCATACGCAAATGCGGGATCGAGCCTCAGGAGTCCACCCGGATATTCTCGAGCATCTCCCCCAAAAAACCGGAGTCTGCCTACTGTATTGCTTTGTGCTCTCACCTCTGATTTCACTGGGGGCTGTCCCCCACCACCATCTCGCTCTCTCTGTCAAAGAGGTAACTTACAGCTCCAATTCATAAAGTTCCTTGTCATTCTTCCCTTTAACTTCCAGCTGAGTCTCCATCTGGAGCGCGGAACCCACCACGCTTCCTAATTATGCCTGGGCTGCTAAGACCCACTCGAGAAGGTGTCTAGGGTGAGGCACCTTTCGCCATTCGAGAGGGCGCCTGCGGCCTACGTAAGTGGTGCAAACTTCTTGTCTTGAAGTTTGATTGGTCTTCCGCGTAAACCAAGCTACTCAGTCTCTTTTCTCCACCGAATTTTCCTACTGAGCTCTCCTCATACTATTATTCTTGACATCTCTGATTAGCATATAAATAGTCGCCTAGGCCATCTCTCCTTCGAATACCCTGGATCAGTTGGGGCTGGTCCCCGGCAGGTGGCGACCGAACAGGGACCTCAGGAGGCAATACTCAAAGAACTGAGCAGACACGAACCACGCAATCAGCAGGCAATAAGCATGGAGCTCAGCAGTGACGAATCATGCTGCTCAACTGGCAATAATCAAGCACGTGACCAGGCAGGAATCACGCAGCTCAGCTGGCAATTGTCAAGCAGATGAGCCGACAGGAATCACGCAGCTCAGCTGGCAATTGTCATGCAGATGAGCCGGCAGGAATCACGCAGCTCAGCAGGCCCTGATCACGTGACTCTGCAGGCACTGATCACGTGGCTGATCAAGTCCAGATCACGTGACTGAGCAGGCACTGATCACGTGGCTATCATGCACTGATGACGTGACTTCGCATGCACTGATGGCGTGGCTGATCGGGCACTGATCACATGGCTCATCATGCACTGATCACGTGTTTATCAGGCAATGATCAGTGACTGACAGGCGCTGATCATGGGACTGTGCACGCACTGATCACGTGGCTATCATGCACTGATCACGTGACTGCGCATGCACTGATGACGTGGCTGTTCGGGCACTGATCACGTGTTTATCAGGCAGTGATCAGTGACTGACAGGCGCTGATCAGGGGACTGTGCACGCACTGATCAGGTGGCTGATCAGGAACTGACCACCTGACCGCGCATGCAGTGATCACCTGGCTGGTCGTTCACTGATCACGTGTTTATCATACGGTGATCACGTGACTGAGAGGCGCTGATCACGTGACTGTGCCGTCAGTGATCACGTGGCTGAGCAGGCACTGATATCGTGACTGAGCATGCACTGATCATGTGCCGGGAGCCGGGGAGGCATTCCACTCTGGACAAAGGTCATGAGGAAGGAGGCTCGGCATACGCAAATGCGGGATCGAGCCTCAGGAGTCCACCCGGATATTCTCGAGCATCTCCCCCCAAAAAACCGGAGTCTGCCTACTGTATTGCTTTGTGCTCTCACCTCTGATTTCACTGGGGGCTGTCCCCCACCACCATCTCGCTCTCTCTGTCAAAGAGTAACTTACAGCTCCAATTCATAAAGTTCCTTGTCATTCTTCCCTTTAACTTCCAGCTGAGTCTCCATCTGGAGCGCGGAACCCACCACGCTTCTAATTATGCCTGGGCTGCTAAGACCCACTCGAGAAGGTGTCTAGGGTGAGGCACCTTTCGCTATTCGAGAGGGCGCCTGCGGCCTACGTAAGTGGTGCAAACTTCTTGTCTTGAAGTTTGATTGGTCTTCCGCGTAAACCAAGCTCCTCAGTCTCTTTTCTCCACCGAATTTTCCTACTGAGCTCTCCTCATACTATTATTCTTGACATCTCTGATTAGCATATAAATAGTCGCCTAGGCCATCTCTCCTTCGAATACCCTGGATCAGTTGGGGCTGGTCCCCGGCAGGTGGCGACCGAACAGGGACCTCAGGAGGCAATACTCAAAGAGCTGAGCAGACACGAACCACGCAATCAGCAGGCAATAAGCATGGAGCTCAGCAGTGACGAATCATGCTGCTCAACTGGCAATAATCAAGCACGTGACCAGGCAGGAATCACGCAGCTCAGCTGGCAATTGTCAAGCAGATGAGCCGACAGGAATCACGCAGCTCAGATGGCAATTGTCATGCAGATGAGCCGGCAGGAATCACGCAGCTCAGCAGGCCCTGATCACGTGACTCTGCAGGCACTGATCACGTGGCTGATCAAGTCCAGATCACGTGACTGAGCATGCACTGATCACGTGGCTATCATGCACTGATGACGTGACTGCGCATGCACTGATGACGTGGCTGATCGGGCACTGATCACATGGCTCATCATGCACTGATCACGTGTTTATCAGGCAATGATCAGTGACTGACAGGCGCTGATCATGGGACTGTGCACGCACTGATCACGTGGCTATCATGCACTGATCACGTGACTGCGCATGCACTGATGACGTGGCTGTTCGGGCACTGATCACGGGTTTATCAGGCAGTGATCAGTGACTGACAGGCGCTGATCAGGGGACTGTGCACGCACTGATCAGGTGGCTGATCAGGAACTGACCACCTGACCGCGCATGCAGTGATCACGTGGCTGGTCGTTCACTGATCACGTGTTTATCATACGGTGATCACGTGACTGAGAGGCGCTGATCACGTGACTGTGCCGTCAGTGATCACGTGGCTGAGCAGGCACTGATATCGTGACTGAGCATGCACTGATCATGTGCCGGGAGCCGGGGAGGCATTCCACTCTGGACAAAGGTCATGAGGAAGGAGGCTCGGCATACGCAAATGCGGGATCGAGCCTCAGGAGTCCACCCGGATATTCTCGAGCATCTCCCCCCAAAAAAACCGGAGTCTGCCTACTGTATTGCTTTGTGCTCTCACCTCTGATTTCACTGGGGGCTGTCCCCCACCACCATCTCGCTCTCTCTGTCAAAGAGTTAACTTACAGCTCCAATTCATAAAGTTCCTTGTCATTCTTCCCTTTAACTTCCAGCTGAGTCTCCATCTGGAGCGCGGAACCCACCACGCTTACTAATTATGCCTGGGCTGCTAAGACCCACTCGAGAAGGTGTCTAGGGTGAGGCACCTTTCGCTATTCGAGAGGGCGCCTGCGGCCTACGTAAGTGGTGCAAACTTCTTGTCTTGAAGTTTGATTGGTCTTCCGCGTAAACCAAGCTACTCAGTCTCTTTTCTCCACCGAATTTTCCTACTGAGCTCTCCTCATACTATTATTCTTGACATCTCTGATTAGCATATAAATAGTCGCCTAGGCCATCTCTCCTTCGAATACCCTGGATCAGTTGGGGCTGGTCCCCGGCAGGTGGCGACCGAACAGGGACCTCAGGAGGCAATACTCAAAGA
Source organism: Bos javanicus (assembly GCF_032452875.1). Taxonomy (NCBI): domain Eukaryota; kingdom Metazoa; phylum Chordata; class Mammalia; order Artiodactyla; family Bovidae; genus Bos; species Bos javanicus. The sequence continues at coordinate 350,553 of NW_026893814.1, forward strand.
GCTGAGCAGACACGAACCACGCAATCAGCAGGCAATAAGCATGGAGCTCAGCAGTGACGAATCATGCTGCTCAACTGGCAATAATCAAGCACGTGACCAGGCAGGAATCACGCAGCTCAGCTGGCAATTGTCAAGCAGATGAGCCGACAGGAATCACGCAGCTCAGATGGCAATTGTCATGCAGATGAGCCGGCAGGAATCACGCAGCTCAGCAGGCCCTGATCACGTGACTCTGCAGGCACTGATCACGTGGCTGATCAAGTCCAGATCACGTGACTGAGCATGCACTGATCACGTGGCTATCATGCACTGATGACGTGGCTGATCGGGCACTGATCACATGGCTCATCATGCACTGATCACGTGTTTATCAGGCAATGATCAGTGACTGACAGGCGCTGATCATGGGACTGTGCACGCACTGATCACGTGGCTATCATGCACTGATCACGTGACTGCGCATGCACTGATGACGTGGCTGTTCGGGCACTGATCACGTGTTTATCAGGCAGTGATCAGTGACTGACAGGCGCTGATCAGGGGACTGTGCACGCACTGATCAGGTGGCTGATCAGGAACTGACCACCTGACCGCGCATGCAGTGATCACCTGGCTGGTCGTTCACTGATCACGTGTTTATCATACGGTGATCACGTGACTGAGAGGCGCTGATCACGTGACTGTGCCGTCAGTGATCACGTGGCTGAGCAGGCACTGATATCGTGACTGAGCATGCACTGATCATGTGCCGGGAGCCGGGGAGGCATTCCACTCTGGACAAAGGTCATGAGGAAGGAGGCTCGGCATACGCAAATGCGGGATCGAGCCTCAGGAGTCCACCCGGATATTCTCGAGCATCTCCCCCCAAAAAAACCGGAGTCTGCCTACTGTATTGCTTTGTGCTCTCACCTCTGATTTCACTGGGGGCTGTCCCCCACCACCATCTCGCTCTCTCTGTCAAAGAGTTAACTTACAGCTCCAATTCATAAAGTTCCTTGTCATTCTTCCCTTTAACTTCCAGCTGAGTCTCCATCTGGAGCGCGGAACCCACCACGCTTACTAATTATGCCTGGGCTGCTAAGACCCACTCGAGAAGGTGTCTAGGGTGAGGCACCTTTCGCTATTCGAGAGGGCGCCTGCGGCCTACGTAAGTGGTGCAAACTTCTTGTCTTGAAGTTTGATTGGTCTTCCGCGTAAACCAAGCTACTCAGTCTCTTTTCTCCACCGAATTTTCCTACTGAGCTCTCCTCATACTATTATTCTTGACATCTCTGATTAGCATATAAATAGTCGCCTAGGCCATCTCTCCTTCGAATACCCTGGATCAGTTGGGGCTGGTCCCGGCAGGTGGCGACCGAACAGGGACCTCAGGAGGCAATACTCAAAGAGCTGAGCAGACACGAACCACGCAATCAGCAGGCAATAAGCATGGAGCTCAGCAGTGACGAATCATGCTGCTCAACTGGCAATAATCAAGCACGTGACCAGGCAGGAATCACGCAGCTCAGCTGGCAATTGTCAAGCAGATGAGCCGACAGGAATCACGCAGCTCAGATGGCAATTGTCATGCAGATGAGCCGGCAGGAATCACGCAGCTCAGCAGGCCCTGATCACGTGACTCTGCAGGCACTGATCACGTGGCTGATCAAGTCCAGATCACGTGACTGAGCATGCACTGATCACGTGGCTATCATGCACTGATGACGTGGCTGATCGGGCACTGATCACATGGCTCATCATGCACTGATCACGTGTTTATCAGGCAATGATCAGTGACTGACAGGCGCTGATCATGGGACTGTGCACGCACTGATCACGTGGCTATCATGCACTGATCACGTGACTGCGCATGCACTGATGACGTGGCTGTTCGGGCACTGATCACGTGTTTATCAGGCAGTGATCAGTGACTGACAGGCGCTGATCAGGGGACTGTGCACTGATCAGGTGGCTGATCAGGAACTGACCACCTGACCGCGCATGCAGTGATCACGTGGCTGGTCGTTCACTGATCACGTGTTTATCATACGGTGATCACGTGACTGAGAGGCGCTGATCACGTGACTGTGCCGTCAGTGATCACGTGGCTGAGCAGGCACTGATATCGTGACTGAGCATGCACTGATCATGTGCCGGGAGCCGGGGAGGCATTCCACTCTGGACAAAGGTCATGAGGAAGGAGGCTCGGCATACGCAAATGCGGGATCGAGCCTCAGGAGTCCACCCGGATATTCTCGAGCATCTCCCCCCCAAAAAAACCGAGTCTGCCTACTGTATTGCTTTGTGCTCTCACCTCTGATTTCACTGGGGGCTGTCCCCCACCACCATCTCGCTCTCTCTGTCAAAGAGTTAACTTACAGCTCCAATTCATAAAGTTCCTTGTCATTCTTCCCTTTAACTTCCAGCTGAGTCTCCATCTGGAGCGCGGAACCCACCACGCTTACTAATTATGCCTGGGCTGCTAAGACCCACTCGAGAAGGTGTCTAGGGTGAGGCACCTTTCGCCATTCGAGAGGGCGCCTGCGGCCTACGTAAGTGGTGCAAACTTCTTGTCTTGAAGTTTGATTGGTCTTCCGCGTAAACCAAGCTCCTCAGTCTCTTTTCTCCACCGAATTTTCCTACTGAGCTCTCCTCATACTATTATTCTTGACATCTCTGATTAGCATATAAATAGTCGCCTAGGCCATCTCTCCTTCGAATACCCTGGATCAGTTGGGGCTGGTCCCCGGCAGGTGGCGACCGAACAGGGACCTCAGGAGGCAATACTCAAAGAGCTGAGCAGACACGAACCACGCAATCAGCAGGCAATAAGCATGGAGCTCAGCAGTGACGAATCATGCTGCTCAACTGGCAATAATCAAGCACGTGACCAGGCAGGAATCACGCAGCTCAGCTGGCAATTGTCAAGCAGATGAGCCGACAGGAATCACGCAGCTCAGATGGCAATTGTCATGCAGATGAGCCGGCAGGAATCACGCAGCTCAGCAGGCCCTGATCACGTGACTCTGCAGGCACTGATCACGTGGCTGATCAAGTCCAGATCACGTGACTGAGCATGCACTGATCACGTGGCTATCATGCACTGATGACGTGACTGCGCATGCACTGATGACGTGGCTGATCGGGCACTGATCACATGGCTCATCATGCACTGATCACGTGTTTATCAGGCAATGATCAGTGACTGACAGGCGCTGATCATGGGACTGTGCACGCACTGATCACGTGGCTATCATGCACTGATCACGTGACTGCGCATGCACTGATGACGTGGCTGTTCGGGCACTGATCACGGGTTTATCAGGCAGTGATCAGTGACTGACAGGCGCTGATCAGGGGACTGTGCACGCACTGATCAGGTGGCTGATCAGGAACTGACCACCTGACCGCGCATGCAGTGATCACGTGGCTGGTCGTTCACTGATCACGTGTTTATCATACGGTGATCACGTGACTGAGAGGCGCTGATCACGTGACTGTGCCGTCAGTGATCACGTGGCTGAGCAGGCACTGATATCGTGACTGAGCATGCACTGATCATGTGCCGGGAGCCGGGGAGGCATTCCACTCTGGACAAAGGTCATGAGGAAGGAGGCTCGGCATACGCAAATGCGGGATCGAGCCTCAGGAGTCCACCCGGATATTCTCGAGCATCTCCCCCAAAAAAAACCGGAGTCTGCCTACTGTATTGCTTTGTGCTCTCACCTCTGATTTCACTGGGGGCTGTCCCCCACCACCATCTCGCTCTCTCTGTCAAAGAGTTAACTTACAGCTCCAATTCATAAAGTTCCTTGTCATTCTTCCCTTTAACTTCCAGCTGAGTCTCCATCTGGAGCGCGGAACCCACCACGCTTACTAATTATGCCTGGGCTGCTAAGACCCACTCGAGAAGGTGTCTAGGGTGAGGCACCTTTCGCTATTCGAGAGGCGCCTGCGGCCTACGTAAGTGGTGCAAACTTCTTGTCTTGAAGTTTGATTGGTCTTCCGCGTAAACCAAGCTACTCAGTCTCTTTTCTCCACCGAATTTTCCTACTGAGCTCTCCTCATACTATTATTCTTGACATCTCTGATTAGCATATAAATAGTCGCCTAGGCCATCTCTCCTTCGAATACCCTGGATCAGTTGGGGCTGGTCCCCGGCAGGTGGCGACCGAACAGGGACCTCAGGAGGCAATACTCAAAGAGCTGAGCAGACACGAACCACGCAATCAGCAGGCAATAAGCATGGAGCTCAGCAGTGACGAATCATGCTGCTCAACTGGCAATAATCAAGCACGTGACCAGGCAGGAATCACGCAGCTCAGCTGGCAATTGTCAAGCAGATGAGCCGACAGGAATCACGCAGCTCAGATGGCAATTGTCATGCAGATGAGCCGGCAGGAATCACGCAGCTCAGCAGGCCCTGATCACGTGACTCTGCAGGCACTGATCACGTGGCTGATCAAGTCCAGATCACGTGACTGAGCATGCACTGATCACGTGGCTATCATGCACTGATGACGTGGCTGATCGGGCACTGATCACATGGCTCATCATGCACTGATCACGTGTTTATCAGGCAATGATCAGTGACTGACAGGCGCTGATCATGGGACTGTACGCACTGATCACGTGGCTATCATGCACTGATCACGTGACTGCGCATGCACTGATGACGTGGCTGTTCGGGCACTGATCACGTGTTTATCAGGCAGTGATCAGTGACTGACAGGCGCTGATCAGGGGACTGTGCACGCACTGATCAGGTGGCTGATCAGGAACTGACCACCTGACCGCGCATGCAGTGATCACGTGGCTGGTCGTTCACTGATCACGTGTTTATCATACGGTGATCACGTGACTGAGAGGCGCTGATCACGTGACTGTGCCGTCAGTGATCACGTGGCTGAGCAGGCACTGATATCGTGACTGAGCATGCACTGATCATGTGCCGGGAGCCGGGGAGGCATTCCACTCTGGACAAAGGTCATGAGGAAGGAGGCTCGGCATACGCAAATGCGGGATCGAGCCTCAGGAGTCCACCCGGATATTCTCGAGCATCTCCCCCCAAAAAAACCGGAGTCTGCCTACTGTATTGCTTTGTGCTCTCACCTCTGATTTCACTGGGGCTGTCCCCCACCACCATCTCGCTCTCTCTGTCAAAGAGTTAACTTACAGCTCCAATTCATAAAGTTCCTTGTCATTCTTCCCTTTAACTTCCAGCTGAGTCTCCATCTGGAGCGCGGAACCCACCACGCTTACTAATTATGCCTGGGCTGCTAAGACCCACTCGAGAAGGTGTCTAGGGTGAGGCACCTTTCGCTATTCGAGAGGCGCCTGCGGCCTACGTAAGTGGTGCAAACTTCTTGTCTTGAAGTTTGATTGGTCTTCCGCGTAAACCAAGCTCCTCAGTCTCTTTTCTCCACCGAATTTTCCTACTGAGCTCTCCTCATACTATTATTCTTGACATCTCTGATTAGCATATAAATAGTCGCCTAGGCCATCTCTCCTTCGAATACCCTGGATCAGTTGGGGCTGGTCCCCGGCAGGTGGCGACCGAACAGGGACCTCAGGAGGCAATACTCAAAGAGCTGAGCAGACACGAACCACGCAATCAGCAGGCAATAAGCATGGAGCTCAGCAGTGACGAATCATGCTGCTCAACTGGCAATAATCAAGCACGTGACCAGGCAGGAATCACGCAGCTCAGCTGGCAATTGTCAAGCAGATGAGCCGACAGGAATCACGCAGCTCAGATGGCAATTGTCATGCAGATGAGCCGGCAGGAATCACGCAGCTCAGCAGGCCTGATCACGTGACTCTGCAGGCACTGATCACGTGGCTGATCAAGTCCAGATCACGTGACTGAGCATGCACTGATCACGTGGCTATCATGCACTGATGACGTGACTGCGCATGCACTGATGACGTGGCTGATCGGGCACTGATCACATGGCTCATCATGCACTGATCACGTGTTTATCAGGCAATGATCAGTGACTGACAGGCGCTGATCATGGGACTGTGCACGCACTGATCACGTGGCTATCATGCACTGATCACGTGACTGCGCATGCACTGATGACGTGGCTGTTCGGGCACTGATCACGTGTTTATCAGGCAGTGATCAGTGACTGACAGGCGCTGATCAGGGGACTGTGCACGCACTGATCAGGTGGCTGATCAGGAACTGACCACCTGACCGCGCATGCAGTGATCACGTGGCTGGTCGTTCACTGATCACGTGTTTATCATACGGTGATCACGTGACTGAGAGGCGCTGATCACGTGACTGTGCCGTCAGTGATCACGTGGCTGAGCAGGCACTGATATCGTGACTGAGCATGCACTGATCATGTGCCGGGAGCCGGGAGGCATTCCACTCTGGACAAAGGTCATGAGGAAGGAGGCTCGGCATACGCAAATGCGGGATCGAGCCTCAGGAGTCCACCCGGATATTCTCGAGCATCTCCCCCAAAAACCGGAGTCTGCCTACTGTATTGCTTTGTGCTCTCACCTCTGATTTCACTGGGGGCTGTCCCCCACCACCATCTCGCTCTCTCTGTCAAAGAGTTAACTTACAGCTCCAATTCATAAAGTTCCTTGTCATTCTTCCCTTTAACTTCCAGCTGAGTCTCCATCTGGAGCGCGGAACCCACCACGCTTCTAATTATGCCTGGGCTGCTAAGACCCACTCGAGAAGGTGTCTAGGGTGAGGCACCTTTCGCTATTCGAGAGGCGCCTGCGGCCTACGTAAGTGGTGCAAACTTCTTGTCTTGAAGTTTGATTGGTCTTCCGCGTAAACCAAGCTCCTCAGTCTCTTTTCTCCACCGAATTTTCCTACTGAGCTCTCCTCATACTATTATTCTTGACATCTCTGATTAGCATATAAATAGTCGCCTAGGCCATCTCTCCTTCGAATACCCTGGATCAGTTGGGGCTGGTCCCGGCAGGTGGCGACCGAACAGGGACCTCAGGAGGCAATACTCAAAGAGCTGAGCAGACACGAACCACGCAATCAGCAGGCAATAAGCATGGAGCTCAGCAGTGACGAATCATGCTGCTCAACTGGCAATAATCAAGCACGTGACCAGGCAGGAATCACGCAGCTCAGCTGGCAATTGTCAAGCAGATGAGCCGACAGGAATCACGCAGCTCAGATGGCAATTGTCATGCAGATGAGCCGGCAGGAATCACGCAGCTCAGCAGGCCCTGATCACGTGACTCTGCAGGCACTGATCACGTGGCTGATCAAGTCCAGATCACGTGACTGAGCAGGCACTGATCACGTGGCTATCATGCACTGATGACGTGACTGCGCATGCACTGATGACGTGGCTGATCGGGCACTGATCACATGGCTCATCATGCACTGATCACGTGTTTATCAGGCAATGATCAGTGACTGACAGGCGCTGATCATGGGACTGTGCACGCACTGATCACGTGGCTATCATGCACTGATCACGTGACTGCGCATGCACTGATGACGTGGCTGTTCGGGCACTGATCACGGGTTTATCAGGCAGTGATCAGTGACTGACAGGCGCTGATCAGGGGACTGTGCACGCACTGATCAGGTGGCTGATCAGGAACTGACCACCTGACCGCGCATGCAGTGATCACCTGGCTGGTCGTTCACTGATCACGTGTTTATCATACGGTGATCACGTGACTGAGAGGCGCTGATCACGTGACTGTGCCGTCAGTGATCACGTGGCTGAGCAGGCACTGATATCGTGACTGAGCATGCACTGATCATGTGCCGGGAGCCGGGGAGGCATTCCACTCTGGACAAAGGTCATGAGGAAGGAGGCTCGGCATACGCAAATGCGGGATCGAGCCTCAGGAGTCCACCCGGATATTCTCGAGCATCTCCCCCAAAAAAACCGGAGTCTGCCTACTGTATTGCTTTGTGCTCTCACCTCTGATTTCACTGGGGGCTGTCCCCCACCACCATCTCGCTCTCTCTGTCAAAGAGTTAACTTACAGCTCCAATTCATAAAGTTCCTTGTCATTCTTCCCTTTAACTTCCAGCTGAGTCTCCATCTGGAGCGCGGAACCCACCACGCTTCTAATTATGCCTGGGCTGCTAAGACCCACTCGAGAAGGTGTCTAGGGTGAGGCACCTTTCGCTATTCGAGAGGCGCCTGCGGCCTACGTAAGTGGTGCAAACTTCTTGTCTTGAAGTTTGATTGGTCTTCCGCGTAAACCAAGCTCCTCAGTCTCTTTTCTCCACCGAATTTTCCTACTGAGCTCTCCTCATACTATTATTCTTGACATCTCTGATTAGCATATAAAGAGTCGCCTAGGCCATCTCTCCTTCGAATACCCTGGATCAGTTGGGGCTGGTCCCCGGCAGGTGGCGACCGAACAGGGACCTCAGGAGGCAATACTCAAAGAGCTGAGCAGACACGAACCACGCAATCAGCAGGCAATAAGCATGGAGCTCAGCAGGGACGAATCATGCTGCTCAACTGGCAATAATCAAGCACGTGACCAGGCAGGAATCACGCAGCTCAGCTGGCAATTGTCAAGCAGATGAGCCGACAGGAATCACGCAGCACAGATGGCAATTGTCATACAGATGAGCCGGCAGGAATCACGCAGCTCAGCAGGCCCTGATCAGGTGACTCTGCAGGCACTGATCACGTGGCTGATCAAGTCCAGATCACGTGACTGAGCAGGCACTGATCACGTGGCTATCATGCACTGATGACGTGACTGCGCATGCACTGATGACGTGGCTGATCGGGCACTGATCACATGGCTCATCATGCACTGATCACGTGTTTATCAGGCAATGATCAGTGACTGACAGGCGCTGATCATGGGACTGTGCACGCACTGATCACGTGGCTATCATGCACTGATCACGTGACTGCGCATGCACTGATGCGTGGCTGTTCGGGCACTGATCACGGGTTTATCAGGCAGTGATCAGTGACTGACAGGCGCTGATCAGGGGACTGTGCACGCACTGATCAGGTGGCTGATCAGGAACTGACCACCTGACCGCGCATGCAGTGATCACGTGGCTGGTCGTTCACTGATCACGTCTTTATCATACGGTGATCACGTGACTGAGAGGCGCTGATCACGTGACTGTGCCGTCAGTGATCACGTGGCTGAGCAGGCACTGATATCGTGACTGAGCATGCACTGATCATGTGCCGGGAGCCGGGGAGGCATTCCACTCTGGACAAAGGTCATGAGGAAGGAGGCTCGGCATACGCAAATGCGGGATCGAGCCTCAGGAGTCCACCCGGATATTCTCGAGCATCTCCCCCAAAAAACCGGAGTCTGCCTACTGTATTGCTTTGTGCTCTCACCTCTGATTTCACTGGGGGCTGTCCCCCACCACCATCTCGCTCTCTCTGTCAAAGAGTTAACTTACAGCTCCAATTCATAAAGTTCCTTGTCATTCTTCCCTTTAACTTCCAGCTGAGTCTCCATCTGGAGCGCGGAACCCACCACGCTTACTAATTATGCCTGGGCTGCTAAGACCCACTCGAGAAGGTGTCTAGGGTGAGGCACCTTTCGCCATTCGAGAGGGCGCCTGCGGCCTACGTAAGTGGTGCAAACTTCTTGTCTTGAAGTTTGATTGGTCTTCCGCGTAAACCAAGCTACTCAGTCTCTTTTCTCCACCGAATTTTCCTACTGAGCTCTCCTCATACTATTATTCTTGACATCTCTGATTAGCATATAAATAGTCGCCTAGGCCATCTCTCCTTCGAATACCCTGGATCAGTTGGGGCTGGTCCCGGCAGGTGGCGACCGAACAGGGACCTCAGGAGGCAATACTCAAAGAGCTGAGCAGACACGAACCACGCAATCAGCAGGCAATAAGCATGGAGCTCAGCAGTGACGAATCATGCTGCTCAACTGGCAATAATCAAGCACGTGACCAGGCAGGAATCACGCAGCTCAGCTGGCAATTGTCAAGCAGATGAGCCGACAGGAATCACGCAGCTCAGCTGGCAATTGTCATGCAGATGAGCCGGCAGGAATCACGCAGCTCAGCAGGCCCTGATCACGTGACTCTGCAGGCACTGATCACGTGGCTGATCAAGTCCAGATCACGTGACTGAGCATGCACTGATCACGTGGCTATCATGCACTGATGACGTGACTGCGCATGCACTGATGACGTGGCTGATCGGGCACTGATCACATGGCTCATCATGCACTGATCACGTGTTTATCAGGCAATGATCAGTGACTGACAGGCGCTGATCATGGGACTGTGCACGCACTGATCACGTGGCTATCATGCACTGATCACGTGACTGCGCATGCACTGATGACGTGGCTGTTCGGGCACTGATCACGTGTTTATCAGGCAGTGATCAGTGACTGACAGGCGCTGATCAGGGGACTGTGCACGCACTGATCAGGTGGCTGATCAGGAACTGACCACCTGACCGCGCATGCAGTGATCACGTGGCTGGTCGTTCACTGATCACGTGTTTATCATACGGTGATCACGTGACTGAGAGGCGCTGATCACGTGACTGTGCCGTCAGTGGTCACGTGGCTGAGCAGGCACTGATATCGTGACTGAGCATGCACTGATCATGTGCCGGGAGCCGGGGAGGCATTCCACTCTGGACAAAGGTCATGAGGAAGGAGGCTCGGCATACGCAAATGCGGGATCGAGCCTCAGGAGTCCACCCGGATGTTCTCGAGCATCTCCCCCCAAAAACCGGAGTCTGCCTACTGTATTGCTTTGTGCTCTCACCTCTGATTTCACTGGGGCTGTCCCCCACCACCATCTCGCTCTCTCTGTCAAAGAGTTAACTTACAGCTCCAATTCATAAAGTTCCTTGTCATTCTTCCCTTTAACTTCCAGCTGAGTCTCCATCTGGAGCGCGGAACCCACCACGCTTACTAATTATGCCTGGGCTGCTAAGACCCACTCGAGAAGGTGTCTAGGGTGAGGCACCTTTCGCTATTCGAGAGGGCGCCTGCGGCCTACGTAAGTGGTGCAAACTTCTTGTCTTGAAGTTTGATTGGTCTTCCGCGTAAACCAAGCTACTCAGTCTCTTTTCTCCACCGAATTTTCCTACTGAGCTCTCCTCATACTATTATTCTTGACATCTCTGATTAGCATATAAATAGTCGCCTAGGCCATCTCTCCTTCGAATACCCTGGATCAGTTGGGGCTGGTCCCCGGCAGATGGCGACCGAACAGGGACCTCAGGAGGCAATACTCAAAGAGCTGAGCAGACACGAACCACGCAATCAGCAGGCAATAAGCATGGAGCTCAGCAGTGACGAATCATGCTGCTCAACTGGCAATAATCAAGCACGTGACCAGGCAGGAATCACGCAGCTCAGCTGGCAATTGTCAAGCAGATGAGCCGACAGGAATCACGCAGCTCAGCTGGCAATTGTCATGCAGATGAGCCGGCAGGAATCACGCAGCTCAGCAGGCCCTGATCACGTGACTCTGCAGGCACTGATCACGTGGCTGATCAAGTCCAGATCACGTGACTGAGCATGCACTGATCACGTGGCTATCATGCACTGATGACGTGACTGCGCATGCACTGATGACGTGGCTGATCGGGCACTGATCACATGGCTCATCATGCACTGATCACGTGTTTATCAGGCAATGATCAGTGACTGACAGGCGCTGATCATGGGACTGTGCACGCACTGATCACGTGGCTATCATGCACTGATCACGTGACTGCGCATGCACTGATGACGTGGCTGTTCGGGCACTGATCACGTGTTTATCGGGCAGTGATCAGTGACTGACAGGCGCTGATCAGGGGACTGTGCACGCACTGATCAGGTGGCTGATCAGGAACTGACCACCTGACCGCGCATGCAGTGATCACGTGGCTGGTCGTTCACTGATCACGTGTTTATCATACGGTGATCACGTGACTGAGGCGCTGATCACGTGACTGTGCCGTCAGTGATCACGTGGCTGAGCAGGCACTGATATCGTGACTGAGCATGCACTGATCATGTGCCGGGAGCCGGGGAGGCATTCCACTCTGGACAAAGGTCATGAGGAAGGAGGCTCGGCATACGCAAATGCGGGATCGAGCCTCAGGAGTCCACCCGGATATTCTCGAGCATCTCCCCCCCAAAAAAACCGGAGTCTGCCTACTGTATTGCTTTGTGCTCTCACCTCTGATTTCACCGGGGGCTGTCCCCCACCACCATCTCGCTCTCTCTGTCAAAGAGTTAACTTACAGCTCCAATTCATAAAGTTCCTTGTCATTCTTCCCTTTAACTTCCAGCTGAGTCTCCATCTGGAGCGCGGAACCCACCACGCTTACTAATTATGCCTGGGCTGCTAAGACCCACTCGAGAAGGTGTCTAGGGTGAGGCACCTTTCGCTATTCGAGAGGGCGCCTGCGGCCTACGTAAGTGGTGCAAACTTCTTGTCTTGAAGTTTGATTGGTCTTCCGCGTAAACCAAGCTACTCAGTCTCTTTTCTCCACCGAATTTTCCTACTGAGCTCTCCTCATACTATTATTCTTGACATCTCTGATTAGCATATAAATAGTCGCCTAGGCCATCTCTCCTTCGAATACCCTGGATCAGTTGGGGCTGGTCCCCGGCAGGTGGCGACCGAACAGGGACCTCAGGAGGCAATACTCAAAGAGCTGAGCAGACACGAACCACGCAATCAGCAGGCAATAAGCATGGAGCTCAGCAGTGACGAATCATGCTGCTCAACTGGCAATAATCAAGCACGTGACCAGGCAGGAATCACGCAGCTCAGCTGGCAATTGTCAAGCAGATGAGCCGACAGGAATCACGCAGCTCAGCTGGCAATTGTCATGCAGATGAGCCGGCAGGAATCACGCAGCTCAGCAGGCCCTGATCACGTGACTCTGCAGGCACTGATCACGTGGCTGATCAAGTCCAGATCACGTGACTGAGCATGCACTGATCACGTGGCTATCATGCACTGATGACGTGACTGCGCATGCACTGATGACGTGGCTGATCGGGCACTGATCACATGGCTCATCATGCACTGATCACGTGTTTATCAGGCAATGATCAGTGACTGACAGGCGCTGATCATGGGACTGTGCACGCACTGATCACGTGGCTATCATGCACTGATCACGTGACTGCGCATGCACTGATGACGTGGCTGTTCGGGCACTGATCACGTGTTTATCAGGCAGTGATCAGTGACTGACAGGCGCTGATCAGGGACTGTGCACGCACTGATCAGGTGGCTGATCAGGAACTGACCACCTGACCGCGCATGCAGTGATCACGTGGCTGGTCGTTCATTGATCACGTGTTTATCATACGGTGATCACGTGACTGAGAGGCGCTGATCACGTGACTGTGCCGTCAGTGATCACGTGGCTGAGCAGGCACTGATATCGTGACTGAGCATGCACTGATCATGTGCCGGGAGACGGGGAGGCCTTCCACTCTGGACAAAGGTCATGAGGAAGGAGGCTCGGCATACGCAAATGCGGGATCGAGCCTCAGGAGTCCACCCGGATATTCTTGAGCATCTCCCCCCAAAAAAAACCGGAGTCTGCCTACTGTATTGCTTTGTGCTCTCACCTCTGATTTCACTGGGGGCTGTCCCCCACCACCATCTCGCTCTCTCTGTCAAAGAGTTAACTTAGAGCTCCAATTCATAAAGTTCCTTGTCATTCTTCCCTTTAACTTCCAGCTGAGTCTCCATCTGGAGCGCGGAACCCACCACGCTTACTAATTATGCCTGGGCTGCTAAGACCCACTCGAGAAGGTGTCTAGGGTGAGGCACCTTTCGCTATTCGAAGGGCGCCTGCGGCCTACGTAAGTGGTGCAAACTTTTGTCTTGAAGTTTGATTGGTCTTCAGCGTAAACCAAGCTCCTCAGTCTCTTTTCTCCACCGAATTTTCCTACTGAGCTCTCCTCATACTATTATTCTTGACATCTCTCTAGTTAGCATATAAATAGTCGCCTGGGCCATCTCC